>NC_137968.1:18408401-18626924 GCF_963924665.1 Micromys minutus
TTGACAAGTGATGTTTTATGTGTCACCTATAAGGTGTCTGCGCAGTAAAGTTTAGGAAAGAAAACCTAAGAGAGACAAAGAACAACCCCCTTTCAAGGTGTCTGCTTAGGTAAGTAGCTTACCCTCAAACTCATCAAAGTCCTGGAGGGAAGCAAAGAGAACTTCAGGATCCTCCAATACGCTTGCCAGTGATATTTACTCCGTTCAACTATAGCCTAAACTATAAGTCTTAATACATTAAAATACCGCGAAGATGAAAATATTCGAACTGCATGTTTAGTATTGACGAAGGTTCTATGGTGACCCAGGCTGTTCTGTGGTCTTCATAAAACCCCATATTGTTAACTATGTGGGAGCTCCAGCCTTCAAGGTAATCAGATTACACTTGCATACACTAGGTCTTTTGATTAACTATGATCCTCATTTTTGCACAAAGGGTCCCAGTTCGGAAGCCTTAACCAATTTATCCAAGAACACCAAAGATGCTAAGGGGGAGAGGGGAATGTAACCCATACCTGTGGGGTCTTCAGTCCTTGCTCGGAAACTGCACTGCCCCAAACTGCAATCCAAGCCCTGACAAAACTGCACATCCAACTCTCAAATGTCTTTGCTCAGGAGGCTCAAGGAACAGACCGTGGCAAGAGGAGCAGAGAAAGCAGAGGTGGTGTTTGTGTTGTTGTGGGTGTGTGGATTGGGTGGGGTGCTTGTGTATAACACAGGTGAAAGGAAATTGATTTGGCCCACGGAAATGGATCGTGGCGGAAGTGAGACCTGTGGGAGGCTTGAAAATTGCTGTGGCCTCGAGCTAGTAATTTTTATCCCATCCTGCCTTTATTTCTTGTCCAAGGGGAGGGCAAAGGACCTTGAAGAACGGGCGTAGGAGGGAGAAGAAGGAAGAGCTGGCGGGAGTGGAGGCCGAGGCTCTTTTCCTTCCTGTTCTCACCACGCTCTCCCACTCGTGTCTGCATTCAGCTGAGGCCCAGGCAGAGGCTTCTGAGGAGAGCAAGCTGCATTCCCCAGTGGTGTTAGAGGTGTAATAGGTATTACAAATGTCAGCTGGGCATTCTGGGCTCAAGTTCTCTAGAAAGCAGTTGTCTCTTCTTTGGCATTCTATTATATGGCACTGTTATTATATTTATTGTATTGTATTGTGTTGTATCGATACTACCACAGCCTTTTATGATGTAGCACTGAGTGAGTGAATGAATGGATGGATGAATGAGTCTCTTCTTTGGCATTCTATTATATGGCACTATTATTATATTTATTGTATTGTGTTGTATAGATACTACTACAGCCTTTTATGATGTAGCACTGAGTGAGTGAATGAATGGATGAATGAATGAATGAATAGATGGATGGATGGATGGATGGATATATGGATGGAATACACATATAACAGGATTTTCATGTTTGTGTTTGTAACTTTCTGTTTGTCCAAGTGTCAACTGGATATCAATAATTCAAGTTTGCTTCCAGCTTGATGAAAATAAGCTGCCCAATATAGTCTGAGATACCCAGCTTTCTGAGCTCAATCTCATGCACGCCAACCTCAAGTTCATCATCCCAGACCACCTGCATTTCTGTGTGAGGTGGCTCCAGATATAACGGTCTTCCCAAACATCAGCAGTGGCCCTTGTTGATTAACTGAAAACTCAAAATCTCTATAAAAATCTTTTCTTACTGTTACCTTTAAAAAAATAAAAAGGATATAACTCAAGAGAAACTAGATGGGCACAGGTGAGCCTGGGGCTTTCCTTTCTCACCATCTGAGCACCTCGGTGCCATTTCCAACCGGAAGTCTCTGGACTTCACTGCTTTTATGTAGTTTTTATTAATTAACATGATTGTTAAGTCACTGGTTGTTGGTGCCATTGGTGATTGACCTCTCTTCCATGCTAGGAGGCCCGGGCACAGCGCAGAAAGTGCTAAAGCCCTCATTTGGCTCTTCTGCCAACCAGTTCCGGCCCAGTTACTTCTGAATGGCTGCAGTCAGGAGACATGATCATCAGTAAGGAGTCTGGAGTAGGGGATGGTGAGCGTTCTCAAAAGCAAGGACCACTCTGTCAGTTAGGAAATTCTGAGTGGTACTGATATCCCCATGTAGAAAAAAAAAATCTTATCGCATACAGAGCGACTTCATTCCAGACTGAAATACAACTTTTCAGAGAAAAGAATTAATATATCTTTCTTGCATTAGAATCAGTTTGGCTTAATCTGGGAGGAAAGTGCCAATTATTCCTTAATCCTGAAATTATTGTTTTAAATGGGGGCTCTCTCACTGGTTGAGACAGCACAGTCTATTGCCTTTCTGGGAGAAAGGCAAAGCTTCCCTCATGTTGGGTGGTTGAACCAACACAGACTTATCTTCCTGTAGGTCTAGTATAAATGTCCAGAACCAAGAGTCAGTTTCTACTTGGAGGGACCATGGGATGAATTTGTTCTCAGCATCTCCCTGAAGTTATACATAGCCTTCTTTTAAATTGATTGAAACTTTTGTTTGTGCTCACCTAGCTGTTCTAACATTAGCTTTCTAAGCATTAGGGTCCACTCAAATGTTTGCATTTCAATATGAAACCCTATAACCAAAGGCCATTACATTCTGAGACAGTAGGGTTTGAACATCTGAACTTTATGGAGGACACAAACATACTCTACCTGGAAGTAATTTAGGCTCTGTGATGGTTTGCATATGCTTGGCCCAGGGAGTGACACTATTAGAAGGTGTGGTCTTGTTGGAGGAAGTGTGTCACCTGGGGGTTGGGCTTGGAGACCCTCCTCCTAGCTGCCTGAGAACGCCCACTCTGTTCCTAGCTTCCTTCAGATGAAGATGTAGAACTCTCTGCTTCTCCTGCACCATGCCTGCCTGGATGCTGCCATGCTCCTGCCTTGATAATAATGGACTGAACCTCTGAACCTGTAAGACAGCCCCAATTAAATGTTGCCCTTATAAGTGTTGCCTTGGTCATGGTATCTGTTTACAGAAGTAAAATCCCAACTAAGACAGGCTTTTACTTAAGATGGGCATACTCTCCCAATCTGTTACTAAGAGTTATTATGAGGGTGGTTGGGAGAGGGAACAACTTCATGGAAGCAAGAGGAGGGAACAGGGAGATGGGCATGGGAGGAAAGGTGATAACATTTGATAGGTAAATACAGAGAATATCCAGTAAGATAGGAAAAAAAGAGTTATTATGTAATGACCTTGTGTAGGAGCAGAGATGAGAGTAGAAATGGTGATCTGGAGAGACCATAGAGTAGCCAAGGTGTTATGATTTTAATACAAAGTATTCCCCCAAAAATTTGTTTCATAGCTTTGGTGGCTAACTGGTGGACATTAGAGAACCAGTTAGATTCTGGGTATACTGATGAAACCAATAGATTACTCCCTTGATGGATTCATAATATATAGACATTCTGGAAAGTTGATGGGCTCCGTTAAAGGAAGTTGGATAGTGGTAGCTATACTCTTAAATAGCAAATTTAGCCCACTGCCTCTTCTTGGCTGTGATGCTTTCTGCCTCCTGTCTTCCATGTGGTGAGCTGCTTTGTGTTACCTCCAGCTTGGCTTCATGATGCCTACTTTTACCTCAGACTCATCAATGGTACCAGATGACCATGAATTAGAAACTGCAAAGCTATCAGCCAGAGAAACTATAAATGCTTTACTAAGGTATTTTGTTAAGGTGAAAGGGAGGCTGTTTCCAAAGAAGAGAAAAAATGGTTTCGTTCATCCGTAGAGAGTGACTTGGGAATGGGTCTATCCCTGAGGTAAGTCCATGCACAGACTATAATGGGATGAAGGAAGAAAAAATATGATTTTTCACATTAAATTCTTAGCATAATTATCCCTCTCAAAGACATTCAACATCAAAATATTAGGGGAAAGGATGAACACTAGATGACTTGTTTGTGTGAACATTGTGAGAGTATTTATTGGAGTATAAAGTTACATCTCAAGAATAATTTCAACCAAGAATCCCGTTCCATAGACAATCAAATGATATTATTTAGGGAAGCCCTCATTCAGAGGCATTGTCTATAGTGTGTGTGTTGTGTGTGTGTGTTCTAATTAGCATAGCCCATGCGCATGTGTTATGTGTTCAGGGAAAATAACTTAGGATTCAGTCTCTTTCTGAAGGTTTTTGTCATAGAAGGAAATGAAGCCAGACTCAGAATTAGTTGTTCTCATTCCCATGGTTTGTTGGGCTTTATTTTTGATTGAAAATAGATTCATTTTTCGTACAATAATTCTGATTATAGCTTCTCTGTTCTCTCAGTTCCTCCTCCCCTCTCTTCTCTTCCCTTCCCCTCCCTTCCTCTATCCCCCCTTGAGATCCACTCCCTTTCTGTCTTGCATTTAGAAAAGAGGAATGTTCTAAGAGATAATAATGAAACACAGAAGAATATATAATAAGATGAAGGGAAAGCATTCACGTCAAATTTGGACCCAGCAATCCAACAATATAAAAAGCATCCCAGGAGCAGGCACAAAAGTCCAAGAGTCCGAGGAGCACTGTCTTCACCATCAGGAGCCCCATAAAAATATGAAAGTAATAGCTAAAGAATATTTTCATTGCCCCATTTTTTGAGTACTTATTATTTACTGTTGAATCAAATTATGCATTCACATAAGTAAAAGGTTTGTAAAATTAAATTCTTCTAGAATTATTTAAGAAGTGGAAGAGGCTTCATAGCCCTAATCCTATCTCATTGCCCTAGGTTTTGCTGAGCAATGCTGCTTTTGTTTCAGCCACCATCCCCCTGTCCCAGTCCCCCCCATCTCTCACCACCTGTACTGGGTGGGAAGGGAACCTGTGAGTGAGATAAAATGAGATACTAAATGGAATAACTTGGGTGTTGGGCTGAATGTTTTTATGAAAGTTGTCTTTATTCATCCCCCACCCCCTTTTAGATATTATGTTGTATGATTTAAAACATATCGAGGTAAAATTCACAAAACATAAAACTGGCCACTTTAACATTTAAGAGTCAAAGATATTAGGATACTCTTGATGCTGTGGACCATTGCTCTTCTTCTGTTCTGAAATAGCTTTATCACCACAGAAGGACATTTCTTTTTTTCACTAAAAAGGCTCATTTCTTTAGCTAAGCATAAAAATGCATAGCATGTTAGTCACTCATTGCTATGTAAGAGATGACTCAGAAACAAAGCTGCTTATTAACTGACTAATCATTTCTTATCTCACTGAACCTGAGAGACAAGAATCTAGATATACTTTAGACTTCTGCCCAAAGTCTAACAAGACTGGACTTAAGTGATAAGGGTTGTTGTCAGGGCAGAAGTTAGTGAAGGAAAGGCTCCTTCTAAGTTCATTCACCTGGTTGTTGGGAGGGCTCATTTCCTTGCAGGAGGTTGGTGGATTAGTCTTCTTCCTTTGCTGGGTTTTGGCCAAAGTCTGCTTTTCTTCATTGCTGCATGAATCTTCCACAAGGAAAAGTAACTTTAGGACATTACAACTAAATGAGGGGACAGTACTTGATCCAGCCCACGCAGTTGATCCCGGAGAGGATCACACAGTGGGCGACTCACCAGCAAAACTAGATGTGAACCATCTTGGAGGCTGTCTGCAATCTTTCCACATGGCATTGTCTAGTGTCTTCCTCTTTGACAATGGTAGCATTTTGAGCATCTGTTACCCAGCTTTGAGTGACCATTGGTGAATGAAGCGTTGTTTTGATTTTTCTCATTCTACATCTTATAATTAGTTAAGGGAATAGAAAAGTTACACAGGCAAAGTTTAAAACAATTAGACAGAGCTTTGAGTATCTCTGCCTTTTGTAATAAAGAGGTAGTCCCATAAAAGTTTATTTCTAATCCTCTACCCAATTTATTCTAATATTTATTCTAATCCTCTACCCAATTGTACACACCCATAAATCTGTACTGTATACCTTAGGTATGAATTAAAAGTATATTGATCATTAAAAATGTGAAAGGACAGAATTAAATGTTACTATTTAATACATCTTAAAGGTCTTACTTCAGTTAAAGTGAGCATTGTAGTGCAATTGAAAGTATCTTATCAGTGCTACAGGAACTTAAGATGAAGGGGATGTTTGTGAAGGTCTTTCATGTACCTAAAGGACAAGAGAATGCTGTACATATCTTTATGCTTCCCCAGGAACACACATGGAGTTACATAGCAGAAAGAGCCATTGTAAGCACCAGTATGCACCTGGGTCTGTATCTGGACCAACAAACCTGGTGACTCAGGTAGTTGAGGCATGAGTATTTTATACTCCAGTTCATCCTGGGCTACAGAATTAGTTGAAAACCAGCCTGGGTAACTCAGAGACCCTGTCTAAAAGCAAACAGTAAAACAGCTGAAGCTCTAGCTGACAGACATCTTGTCTACCACGAACAAAAGCAAAGCCATCAAAACCCTTGATTTTATATTCTGAGTTCTAATGTTATCTCTACTCTCATCCTAACTAGCAGTTGCCACCTTGAATCTCAATTTCTGCACCAGACCACCTGGCATGAGGTCAAACAACCTGTGATGGGGGAGCCAGGAGGATTAAAGGTAGAAAAAACAGCAAACACACACACACACACACACACACACACACACACACACAGAGAGAGAGAGAGAGAGAGAGAGAGAGAGAGAGAGAGAGAGAGAGAGAGAGAGAGTCAAGAGATAGATTTGGGAGAACTTCCAGTGAGTACTGCATCAGTCCAAAGTTTATTTTGCATAGCCTTTTTATACCTCACAGTGTTATGGAAAACAAAGCCACAAGCTAACAGAAACAATGACTGAGATATACACAGCACATCTGTTCCTCCTTGTTCCTTCCTCCCAGGTCAACAGAACCTTCAACCCATTGCCTTGAGGCTCATGTATAGCTCCTCCCGTCTTCCCATGCTCCAGCAGGCTGGGAAAACTGCCAACAGACCCTGACCTGCATTGACTCTGCCTGGAAGGCAGACTTCCACAGAAGTAGGCAAAACTGCTCCAGAAAAATTTTCATGACAATTTCTACATTTGTATATTGAATTGATCATAATACCTGTTTCATGGAGCCTATGGAATTATGGACAGTAGAAATATAAAGCCATGGTAGGGATGCTATCTAGTGGGTCGGAAATGGCATCAAGAGATGCTTAGAGAATTTGAGGCTTGGGTAATTTCTGACATAATAATATAAGATTATTTCATATTTCATGACAAAATGTTAGAGAAGCATAACATTTATAATGGTGAGGAAACAAAGACAAAGTAAAATTGTCTTTTAACCACTAGCAAGAAAAAAAAAGATTCCATGAATTCAGATTTTTAGCCTGCTAGATGGGACTAAGACATTGTCATTACTATAGCCACGAATCTGGTGTTTGTGTGCAAAGGCATTGAGTTCAGGATTCTTATTTAACAAGTACATTAGATGTCATAAAAGCAGCCGAACAAATAGTAGAAGAATCTATATCTAATAAGGACTCCCTGGTCCTCGTTTTAAAAATAAAAAAGCAAAGCTTATGGACATAAAACTTGTCCGGCATCAGGCTACAGCCACAGTTCTTCATTGGCTTGCTCTGAACTCTAGTCTGTTCTGCTTGAAGCACAAACTCCCACCTGCCAAAGTGCCCTCTGTTGTGAGCAGGAGGAGAGGCATGGCCTCCACCGCCACAGGCCTATTCTTTTGTCCTCCTAATAGCAGAATAAAATCCAGATGTCTCATCTTACGCCCCTCCTTGCACGGGCTGCTGGGAGATGGTTATTTGTGTATCATTCTTTGAGAATGTAACACGTGATAGATAGTTCTAAAGCTAAGTTTTTGTCCTCTAACACCATATGCATTGGGAAATAGGTTCCAGCGAAATCCAACATTCCTTCTCTACTTTGTTTGGCCAAGAGAGAAGTACTTTTCAGATCTCTAGGCAATATAATGAATGTTTTTAAAGAAAATATTTTTCTGGAACTACCTAGATCTATTATAAGACTCAGAATTTGGTAAGAGTCCACATTCCTCAGGTCTGTTTTTCCACTTCAATAATTTCTTTGTTCTTCAGAAAAATGCCTGTCTGTCTTCTCTTATTCCCCTCATCTTAAAAGCCATCAAGCTGCAGTTGGGTATGATATGTGCACTGTACAATGATTCATTCTTTTGAAAAGATGACTCTTCTGGGATTATTCTGTGTACTGTAGTAAAAATGACCCTGATTCAGTGGGTGGATGGATATATACAATAGTGATCTCTCTGTCTCTGTCTCTCTGTCTCTCCATGTCTCTCTCTCCCTCTCCCTCCCCATTTCTCATATTATTAACAAAAGATAGATTTCTCCAAGAGATAAAGCACTGGTTAGAATTACTGTCATGAGTTAATTATGAAAACCTGGACTTGGGTTTTTATTTGCTGTAGGTCTATGGAGAGCTGTCAGGAGTTGGATACTGTTAAACCCCTTTCTGTAGAAGCAGACACAAACCCAGATATTCTCCATAGGCTTCAATGGAACTTAATGAGCAATGTGGACTTTATGTGTTCTCCAATCAGCGAGCTGCTCTCATCCACCCAAAGAACTCGAGGGTGATGCTGAACTGTTCCCAAAGTGACCACTGAAAGAAGCTGCTCTTTACTGCAGACATCTGGGCTTAGGCATATCTGTCTTTGCTTGAAGATATAGGAACCCTGAGTGCATTGGGCCAACAAATGTAGGCCCTGAAGGATGTAGAAACATATTGAAGTTAGCAAAGGGGGAAAAATTCCTGGAGATAAGAACCCACTCAGTCCAGAGCATGGACCATAGTGGCTTAATTTTATTTTTCATCTCGATCTTCATTCTTGGCTATTGCCAAGAATTTAAATATTATTTAAGTAGCATATTCCCATCTCACAATCTTCTTGATGTGCTTGTTGTATTTTTGTCTTTGAGGAGTGTTGACATTGTGATTTCATGCAACATCTTCCATGCCTCTCTGCTTTAAAGGAGACAATAGCTGATTGTGGCAACCAGAAATAGAATGTGAGTAAGGAGAAATATGGGCCAATATAGCCTCACCTCTTAAAATGTGTGTGAGTCAGTTGTTACCAAAGTAGTTGAGGACACTGGGATGTGACTGAATAAAGACCGGAGCAGCTGGCTGAAGTCTCCCATTGACTCACGCTGTGTCTAGTCCCTCTTATTTCGTGGCCCTGTGTGAGCTGCAGTTCATATATAGAGCTGTTGAGATGCCAATTTGCATGCTTTTCAGTGCATGTCTTCTGCCTCCAAAGGCCTGCTTTTCTCTTTTCCAAGATTGCTTTGCTTCACTAACATGCCATAATCCATTAACGATGCATTGGTCTCCATTCTCATTGTCAGACAGGTGAACAAGACACCTGACAATAAGCAACACACAGAAGGGAGACTTTAGTGAGTCTCAGAGTTTGAGGTCCAGATATGGTTGCTGCAAAGTCACAGAGAAGATGTTGTAGAGCAAGATGAAAGCTGTGACTTAGCTTCTCTTCTCTTATTCAGCTTAGGACCCCAGCCTGTGGGATGCTGTTATCTCCAGTAAAGATGGCTCTTCCTACCTCAGTTAATCTAGAGAATCCCTCACAGATAGGCCCAGCAATCCGTTTCCATGGTGATTCTAGATTTGGTCAAGTTGAGGTTCAGAATTAACCACTATAATTATAGAAACCTATATCACTTCGCGTGAATCCCTCTTTGGCAGCTGAGTTCAGGATAATTTCATTTCCTCACAATCCTGACAGATTCCCAGCAAATACCTATTATTTCATTTGCTGTGTGCTATTAGAAATGTCTATTTACATGATTTTCCATTCCAAATGTTAGGCAGCTTATGATTCTTTGTATGGAGGAAAATTGTTTTGAAAGTCCTTTTTTTTCTCAACATAACTAGTCTCGGATAAAGTGGCATATCGTTGCTTAATAGATTCAAGTTAAATGATCTGTAAAACCAGACACAAGAGACTGCACGGTGTATCATTTCCTTGATATGACATATCCAGGGCAGGACACCTGGTAGGGACAGAAAACAGGTTCTTGGCTGCCACAGGCTTCAGGAAGACACACAAAGTGATTACTTAATGAGTATGAGATTTCCATTTGGGGTGAGGGAAATTCTGTAAGCAATGTAGTGATGATCGTCCTAAAGCATTGAGATGGTCCTTTAAGCCACTGGATTATACATTAGAAAGTGGCTACAAGATTCTCTTCAGCTACAAGATTCATGTAAGTTGCTCAGAACCATAATGTTTAAAAATTAAAATTTTACAAACAACAACAATAAATAAAATGATAAGTCAGTTCACACGTTTTGGTGTTTCCTTAAAAATTTTAATTAGAGTATATTGACTCTTTACTACCCGAATTCTAAACTATTGATGAAATAGAAATCTACAGTGATCCTATAAATTATAGACTTTGTCGTGAAGTTTTTCATCTGTTTAAAAGTCTCCTCTAAGGAACAAAAAGGAGGATTTTGAAAGAGGAAATCAAGGCTGGAATATGATAATGTATTTTACTAAGTAACAGCAGAGACGAGAAGGGACCATAAGATGCCCTGGAACTAGAGATTGAGATCGTAGTGAGCTACCTACCATGTGGGAGCTAGGAACTAAACCCCGGTCCTCTAAAGGAGTGGCAGTTGCTCTCAATGAACGAGCTACTTCTTCAGCCCCTATGTATGAATATTTTATACTATTTTTTTCATTAAAAGCACAGTTATGTGAAATAAAATACAATATTCACTAACTGTGATGTACACAGTCAAACTAAGTCTCATTCTTTTTGGACTTGGGAATTGCACTCCCTAGAATCTTTGCGCAGTATCCAGAGGCACTTAGTACTTGTTCCAGCCAAAGGACATGAGTAAACGTATAACTCCACAAAGCTTCTGAGATTGAAGGACCATATGCTATCATAGAGCAACTTCTAATTAGCCCTTATCTTTTAATTTCATTCATCAGAAGTAACTGGGTATCTGTTTTAGTTTTCATTGAAGGCATCAAATATTCCAAGGCCATGTCTACTCATGCTTTTCCTTTCAGGTAGATTTCCAAGTATGTTAAGAGAATCCATGTATTGCTGTAAGTTTGTATTCTTCGACAAACCAAACAAACCTACTTGCCTTTCTTGGAATTTGCCTCAAATGTGCAATGACTTTGACTAAAGTATCTTCAAGGAAATAATTCTGCTTGTTAAAAAATATGCTTTTAATATTTTTTGCTCAACATCTTTGTAAAGCTTGGCTTTGTGAAACTATAGATTGATGAATAACATTTCTTATGAATCATTAGTCCAACAAATTAACTAATTCTCAAGATAATTTTCTGATGGCTTTTTAAAAATGGATTTGGTAATAACATTTTTAGGCATCTTTAAAATGCTAGTATATTCATATTTAAGTGGTTTTAGTGATTTTAATATTTCAGATATTACACTAATATTTTATTGGTTATTTTATTTATTTACATTTCAAATGTTATCCCCCTTTATGGCTTTCCCTCTGAAAATTTCCTTCCCATCTCCCCTCTCCCATATCCTGCCTTTTCATGGTTGTCTTTTCTGATACTGAGTCTTTAATTCTCAAGCAAAAAAAGAAAAGAAAAAGAAACAAAACAAAACAAAACAAAACAAAACAAAAAAACCCCAACACGACAGAAATACCATTCTTTTTCCATTGTGTTCTCCTGAGCTAAAAAAGAAATGAAAAGAAGAAAGAAAAAGAAAATAAATACCTAAAATGTTTGTGTGTTTACATTGGGTAATCTTTCTTTAACAAAACTAAGTTAATCACCAGCATTATCAGGAAACTGTTCATGGTGTCTCGACTAGATCCATATTTTTGCTCTGTGATGTTGGTCTGTTCACTGATGGCTTTGTCCCTTTGGTCACCCAGTCTGTTTGCTAGGGACTTACCTTGCTGAATCCCTCCCTGTGTGAACAGTCACTTCCTCCTGTCTCCGCCGGCTGGCTTTGATGTCTCCTACTGTCTGGTATTATTTTTAAGCCAAGAGTGTGGGAGGAAAAGAGGAAATGTGTCTCCTTAGTGTACCAACCTCTGATCTACCAGGATGTTTCCAGTTTTGAGTTTTAACACATGCTCTGCCTGAGTTTCAAGTTTTTTGCATTTAAATTCTAATTCAATCCTTGTTGAAAAGGATCAAATTTTTCTAAGCTAACATTTACAGTAGACAACTAAAAGAACTTCACCTCGAGAACTAAAAATGGTTCAAAATAGAATCCAGAAAGTTTCTAACTAAGAAACCACACTCCTCTCTGCATCTCACTCGCCCTTTTCAGCTCAATAAGCCAGGTGGGAAGTGTAGAAGTTACCATTTTATCCCGTGTTCTGTTACAGATGTGCTGAGTTGAATAGAGAAGGACACTTAAGGCATCCTGCATCAAAGTTTCTGTACACATACAAAGACCCTTTCTGGCCCCTCACTGTAGATGTATGTTCTCAGCTTAGACCTGATCAATGTGCTAAGTCTTTATGATTGATTGTATTTTTTTTTGTTTTGTTTTGTTTTTTGGTCGGTTTTCCAAACATTACAAACCTTTCATATTGATGTTTTCTTAAAACCTTTGTCTTTAGTATCAAAGTAATAGATTGTATATAATTAATACACAATTCATGACACATAGTTAGTGGCTTATTTCTAAGCAACTTACCTTCTTATAAGGAAGGATGTTCAATGAATATGATGTCTTTGCTTCAAAGAAGTAACATGATGTGAATCTGATGATATAACCAACTCTGGGCTGGACAGGGATCAAGGGAGATTTGGGTGGGCCAGGTTCTCTCATTAATCTCTAGAAAGCGTCCATATATCCAGATTTGCTGAACAACCCATAAATGCACCAACACTACAGATTTCTAATTTCCTAACAAGATAAAAAACACTACTTTTAAAACTTGATGAAGTTTGAACAAAGGTACAAATGGGTTATGTGCTTTAGAGGGGGATATAAAGTCGGATGCATCTGAGTGATTCCCAGATACCTAAAGCCCACACAGATATGAATGGACTGCTGGCCCTCACTGGAAGCTACCATGTAAAATATGTGGTAGACTCACTTGGACCCATAAGTTACGTTTAAGGACTGTGGACTCTAATACTACCCATTCTCTGCCTAAACAAGATTCCAGTTTCCAACATGGTCGAGGTTTCAGTATTTCCCTTTGTGCGTGTCCCATTGGTACTGACATTAACTGTGTCATAAACAGACACCCATATTGCTGGCATGTCACTGTCCAGGAAATGCAGCAAACACAGTTGTGTATGTAGTCACTGGTGTTTCTGGCACACAGTAGTCTCTGAAACTATCAACAGAATCAGGACCTTAATTTTGTTGAGAGAGGAAAGCAGGCTGTCTAATTGTCCTGTCTCACAGCACAATGGTAGAAAGTGGAAGACCTTAACCTCAACAGAGGTGTGTTGAAAGGCTATAGCAGAAAACAAAGGAAACAGTGTATTCTGTGACCCCTTTGCTACCCTCAGGCTGAATGAGAAAAGTTTAAAATTTTTACTATTTCTTTCTCAAGCCAAGATCTCATGAAGGTCATCACATGATGACCTTCCGCTCACTATATAGCTAAGGGTGGCTCAATCTTCTTATCCTCCTTCCTCTACCTTCTGGAGGCTGAGACTTCAGGCCTGTACCCCTGGCTTGGTTGTTATGTGAGAATACAAACCTTAAACCAAGTAAAGGTAACCGTCCAACTGAACTACACACCCAAATCCATGGGCAAGCATGAAAGGGAAGTAAAAAAGAATGTTTGAGGTTGGGGTTAGTTTCACAGAAAAATTAGTGCCAGACACAGATAGTAGCTGTCTGGAATGTTCGTGCAACCAAGAAGAAAAATGGCCTCAGTTTTGTCATAGGTCTTACAGATGTCATTTGAGGCCTTCTGTGCCTGCCTTTGAAGTTGTCTTCGTGCATCACCATCTCGGATTTGGAATTTGAGGTCTTTCAATTTGTGTTCCTTGTCTGCCACTTAGCAGGGGACAGCTTAAGGTTTCAGAGCTTTCCCAGCTGCCCAGAAGACCCTGTCTTATAGGAGCAACCATCTGCTTCTGACCCTGTGCTCAAGAAACTTTTCCATTTCTTCATGGCATGGCACTTTTTGCGTCCAAATAAAAACTGCAGCCCCCACTCCCTGTAGTGTCTCCTTACAGACATGACCACCAGCTCTTTTCTTTGATTAAGGTTCTGCTATGCTTCATAATCGGTGCTTTACCTAATGGTAGAATTGAATGGATCCCTTCCTTCAAACTCTAGCTCCCAGATCTAATAGAATGCTCTAGAACATCAATACTCAATGGAGCATAGACTCCTTGAAGAAGAAAAACATGTTTTAATGTTCTCACCACAGAACAGTAAATAGGCCAGTGAAGTTCTGTGGTAGATTAATTAAATCTTTCTACAATGTGTTTGGATATCAAGGAATCAGATTGCACCCCAGAAGTGTACAACTACCCCTAAAAAGAAAAAGTAAACTACCTACTTTGACAAAAAGACAATATATAAGAAAGATAATTCCTCTGAGTCATTTGCTCCTTTAGTCCCCAAATATCAAATTATCTGATATATAATCATGAGAAAGTTATTTAATGAGGAAAAATGAAGTTGAGTTCCTTGTCTCTTTGCTATTATACAAGAAGCAAGAGTACTAATGTTATATTCCTCCCCCCTTTCTCTTTGAAGAGTTCATCATACACGGTATATGTTGGTAAATCTTAGGGTACTAAACAAATTTGAAATATTTGTTTAGTTCCATAACTGAGTTGCTGGCAAGAAATTGAAGAAGGATGTTAAATCTAAAAAGTCAAAACTCAAACAAAGCTAATTTGTTTGCTCTAAAACTGGACCTGCCTTTTTCAAAACTGTCTACTGACTTCACATGTTAGAAGTTATAATCATTAACTACAGGGTGAACAAGAGTAGTGGTAGATTTATCTATTTTTATGATAAGAGATATTCGCATATGAATATTTTATATGGATACATTTTAGAAGTGCAGTGTGTTCTCCATTGATTCAGTTTGCAGTTTATTTTTTATTTTTTAAATTAGAATCATGATTGATTCTAGCTGCTTCTGTGAAGGTGAGAATATTTCCAGCTCCACCATCCTGAGTAACGAGAAAAGCTTTGAGGTAGCATGTGATCAGCTGGCCACATACATCCAGAAGAGAATGTGCTAATGGATTTTCCACAAGAAAATCCCTGTGGGATATTGAATATCGGCAAATGCCCGGACTAGGAATTTGAAGGGACAATTACTTTGATACCCTCTGAAGAAAGATAATAGGGTCAAATGGAAAACCCGGCATCCCCTTACCCCTGTGAAGACAGCAGTTTCAAAGGGCAAGGCGGTACTAGAACAGTGCACATGGGGCATTTTACTCTATTTCCTGTGCATTATTTCCTTTAATAACTTTGAGTAGATGTTCGTATCATTCCCCTTTTCACAGAGATTACTAAGTTTTAATCAAATAAATAATTTCCAAAAGCTAGAGACATAGCCAGGCTCGGGGCTGACATTCACACCCTGGTTTATCTAACTTGAGTTCCAAGTCTTTTAGTCACTATCTCTGATAAGACAGGGTGTGTAACTTATTAAATAAGAAATAAATGGGTGTTCTCAGCAGGAAGTCTGAGCATCTGTCATGTATCCTGTGAGAAGCCAGGGGAATCCCTGAAGTCATTCCCTTCTGTTCCTCAGCAGTTTCTGGGTGGAGCCTGATGTGAATTCCCAGGATTGCACGTGTCCTGCCTCTGTTAGAGATTCACAAGACCTTCAGGAAAACAGTCATGGTACAGCTGTGTGTTAAACAGGCTTTGGATTCATCTTTCTCTCTAAAAGTTTGAGCATATATGTTGCATGAGTTTTGTATAGAGTTGGATTAAGTATGTCTTATAAGTAAACTGAACTAGTTCCTGACATGAAGGCCAGTGATGATGAAACCCAGTGCGCAGGTCCATAACTGTGCTCCTGCATGTCTGCCTTGTGTCTTTTCCTGTATTTAATTCCAGACAGTTTTAACCCAGAGCAAGCAGCCCCACTAAATTACACAAAATCATTCAATACAGTACGTAGTAGATGTTCTCACAATCTATATATTAAAGATGATGGCATCTCAGTTAGAGAAAAAAGTCTCAAGAAATAGTCAAGAGTACCTTTAGAAATGCATTTATTTTTTCTGGTTAACTTTTTAAAAAAGATTTAGTTAAGTTTCTCTTCCCTTCATTTGTCCTTCCTTCCTTTCTTTCTTCCTTCCTTCCTTTCTCCCCCCTCCTTCCCTCCCTCTCCCCTCCCTCCTTCTTCCCCCTCTCCCTCTCTTTTTTCCTCCCTCCCTCCCTTCCTTCCTTCCCTTTTCCCTTCCCTCCTTCCTCCCTCCCTCCTTTCCTTTCTTCCTCCCTTCCTTCCTCCCTCCCTCACTCCCTCCCACCCTCCCTCCCTCCCTTCTTTTTTTCTCCCTCCCTCCCCTCCTTCCTTCCTTTTTTCTGTCCTTCCTTCCTCCCTCCCTCCCTTCCTTCCTCCCTTCCTTCCTCCCTCCCTCACTCCTTCCCACCCTCCCTCCCTCCCTTCTTTTTTTTCTCCCTCCCTCCCATCTTTCCTTCCTCTGTTCCTCCCTCCCTCCCTTCCTTCCTTCCTTCCTTTTTTCCTTCCTTCCTTCCTTCCTTCCTCCCTCCCTCCCTCGCTCCCTCCCTCCCTCCCTCCCTTCCTTCCTTCCTTCCTTCCTTCCAGCATATCCCAGAGGTCACATATGTGAGGCAGCACTCACTGCGCTATATCCTCAGTTTTTTAAGTCAATGCTGTTCTTCTTTTGTTTAAGCTTTGGTTATTAATTTTTCTTTGCGAACATTTTAAAGAGGACATAACTTTCATATTTTCTACCAAGTTCTTGGCATATTGATATCACACACACTGGTTTAGTGGTCAGAAATTAGTGTGAGCAAGCACTGAGCCTGGGGTTTAACACACACACACTTATCCAGACACAAAGACTTGCACATACATGTTTACAGTTGGCTACACAGCTCCAGATTCAGAGTTCTGCACGTGCCAGCAGCGACAGACAAGAAACCAAGTCCCAGCTGCCTGTGAACTTGGCAAAGGTTTATGATCTCTGTTTCTGGGCAGTTGGGACAAGCCAAAATGAAACTTTTGGGCCCCTAGGCAGATTCTTACTATGGCAATGGAGCCTCAAAGAAAAAGCAAAGAACTGCAGCTTTAAGAACCGGGGCCCAAGAGCCAAAATATAGACCTAGGCTTCCTGGGTGCTGCAGTTCGGGAGCAACAGACACACAACCATCATCTGCCCCTACAGGGCCTCCACAAGAGATGGAAGCTGAGGCACTTCATGTCAAGTAGAGTGCAGGCACAAAAATCACTGTGTTCACACTTCTTGTTGCAGATTCGGGGGCTTCAGTGTGCACAGTACTGATTAATCCAACTAGCAAAGCTGATGATTTTAACAGTACATATGGACAATAAATACATATAAGAGAACAAATGTCTATTGAGCTCACAAATACCCTTTTCAGTGAGGGTCCCAATAGGAAGCAGATAACATACTCTTATGGAGTTATTGGAAAGAGTTTAGTGAAGAGTTCTGTCTGCGTGTGAGTTAGAGTTACAGAAAACCAACTACAGATGGTCAAGCACTCTGGGCTAAAAAGAGGAGCTGTTACCATCTCTAGACCTAAACATGGACGCTGAGAACAGAAACCGCCTACACGGCACATACAGGACTGCTATTTCAGGCTGCCCTTGTCTAGAAAAGTGAGGTTTCAAATACTCCATGGCTTGCTTTAAATGTATCTACAAGCCCATTCATTCCCAAACCCTACCAACTAAATTATCATTACAGATGATTCAATCAAGGGAACCAAATAATTGTTCCATTTTTTACTTGTTTTTAAAATCCCCATCATGGATCGACCAATCCTAATTTATTTTATTGTAACCCTTTTTTTTTTTTTTCAGTGACGAGCAAGCCATGATGTCAGTACTTGGCCCTGATTGTTTCTGACAAGTTTATGAAGTCTTGCTCCTAGCTGGTAGCAAGAATTTAGAAAGTGGAAGAAACTTTAAGGTGAGTTAACCAGAAATGCAGGTCCATGGGCACAGCTGGTGATTTCTTTCCACATCCTGTCTTCCATGAGGTAAGTGGACGGTGGCAAGTGCTTCTGCCCCCATGATGCTTTGCTAATCTCCAGGGTCAGAATCTGTGAATCTCTGGCATTAGGAATGGCAAGGATCTCAGAAGACAAGAAGCAAAATAAAGTTTTCTTCTCTTAAAGGTCCTGTGGCACATTTGAAATAGTGACAAAAAAAAAAAAAATTGAACACGCCACCTATTAGAAAACATCCACCCTGTGTAGAACCCAAACCCATAAGATTGCTGCTGTTTTGCTTCCACCTAGATTCTGAGGGGATTCGTGCAGAATTAGTTGCTTTTGTTACTTGTTCAGTGACTTTTAAGTTACTTGTATTGTTGCAATGGCAAAATGTCTGTTAAGAAGCAACTTAAAGGAGGAAGTGTTTGACTTGGCTCATTATGGAAAGGGAAGCACAGTTCACTATGGTGGAGAAGCCAAGGCGCTGGGAGCTGTTCATGGCTGTTGTGGTAGGATCCTGAGGTGGCTTCTCTCGTGTCTGGGTAGCTCAGAGAAAGGATACAGGGAAATGCCAAGGTGTGGCCTTATCCACTTTTCTCTCCTGTTGGATAATGTTGCTACACTCAGGGTGGGCCTACTTTCTTAGATCAGTATTTCTAGGAACACCTCATATGCACACCTCCAAAGGGTGCCTCTATACTATCCCAGGCATTTCTTAATCCAATCTCATTGCCACTGAAGATTGACCACCACACATAATAATTATGTTCATGCTAGAAACAGTATGTCCAGCTTTGCCGTTTTACTACATTATTCCAAAAAATACCATCTTCCTAAGCCAGCATTGGAAAATGCAGTTCCTAGAAGCTGCCAACAAATAGGTGTACAAAGGCCACCTAGGAGATGCTACTGCTACCAAAGAACAGAGTCTTCTCTTGTCTAGTATTGACATGGGCTCTGGAATAAGTGACCTATCTCGTCCCTCCCATCTCCACTACGTTCCCGAGTCGGGTTCCACCTGGAGTCCCCAGCTCCGGAAGCTTTATCTACAGCCATTAGATTCCGATCATAAAAACAGATTAACACACTGTATAGTGGTAAAAAACTGTGTGCTTAAATTTTTCAGTCTTTGAGATTTAACAACAACAAAGAAACCCCAACGAAGAAACAAACAAACTGGATTTCCTAGAAGTACACTGCAGCGATGTTTAGAAACTGGTTTAAGATCTTAAATAAGTTGAAAATTGTTCATAGTAAAAATTACCATGGAAAATCCCTAAACTGCCCATAAATACAATGTATAAGATGCTTAGTAAATGCCTCTGCTCAGTGGTGTGCACACATAAGTTGATAATGCACACAGTGTGCAGTTCCTTACAAAGACTATAATCAGCAAGTAAATAATTGGAGGGTTTTTGCAACACTTCTGTGATTTTGTGGAAATTCCAAATTGCTGGCTGTAACATTATCATTAGTTCTCCATTAGATTTCAGCAATTTTTTCCCAATTTTGGTCAGTTTCTCTAAGGCTTTCCAGCTATATTCTTATAAAACTCTGGTCCTGAAACAGATCCCAAAGGAAAGAAGTCTCATGATCACATTTAAGAAAAGATATCATTTTTTAATAATAAATGATAATAATAATATAACATATAGCTTTTATTCTGAACAGTGTAAATCTTTTTAGTTCATAGCATAGGGTATACTTTCTAAGAGTTATTACAAAGGGACTGCTCTTTTTGATGTCAGAATGGGTTGTCCATCATCCTGGTCCACCTTCCAGTACAGGATCTGGTCTTGGGTGATGGGTTGCCCTCAGTTATCACATCTCTCTGCATACTGCCCTGTGTCTTTCCCTTCAGTTTAGAACTGTTCCTTGGTGGGTTGGTGCCTTCCCTTTCTGGAATGGTTTGGAGGACTGGAAGCCAGCTGTTCTTTCAATACTCTCTCACTGGCTGCTGCTGTATAAATTTATAATGTATGATGTGAGTCATTCAACGAGTGATATGTATTCTGAGAATATCTTCCCTGTAGGTCAGTCTGGGTGAGCTATGCCATCATCTGGGTAACACTGTACTTAATTTTACCACAGTATTAAAATTGGAATTTTTATCATTATAATTTGTATAGAGATATTTTGACATTAGGCTAATAATACAATTCTAATCTACAGGTCTTCCTCATTAATTCTTTAATTTCTTCTTGGGGGAAATCACTGCCAATTTCTTGTTTCATCAGGCATGAATCATTTTAATATTTGGCAATCCATGATAATGGATATGAGAGAACCCCTGAAAGGCTTAGGTTTATTTTAATATTAGCAAACCTGACTGTGAATTACATGATAGTCTCACATTTATAGTATTACAATAATAGAATATGTCACACTATAAGGTATATAATACCATGTTAATATATTTTATTACAATAACCATAAAAAGGCTTGAGTTACATTTGATTACATTTGGTATAGACAGACTGACTAACCAATAAATCCAATGTTCAGTCCACACTTTACAAAACAATGCTCCTGATCAATGTAATTTCAATAACGCAAACATAGAAAGCAATCATTTAACTATACTGAGTAGAAAATTCAATAATAAATTAAAATGGCCTAATGATATTCACTCTTCAAAGTTCTTACTTGACATTTTTTCTTATAGGGTATAAATGGAGAGGTGTGTTATCTTGACACAAGGCTATTAGAACCTGGATCCTGGAGCTGAATTTTCACTCTTGCCGTTGACTAGATATTCCCACAGCAAAGTTTCTTAACCATTGTTCAATTTCTGTGTCTGTAAATGAGACATTAGTAACCCAATGCCTTACATAATAGTTTTGAATATTTAAATATTTCAAATGTATAAAATGCTAAGATTAGTTCTGGTACCTAATGAAGCTCAGTAAAATATCCTCATCATCGCCATAGTTCTTCATCATTTTTACATCCATATGATCTCTTGTAGAGAGGAACCTTTCAAAGCTTGAAAACTCACCTATCCTGAATCCAATTGAGGACATAATTCAGGATGCTACTAAATGCATCTTGGATGCTCACATTAGTGATGTGCTCACCTATAAATTGGGTAAAGCAGCTATGGAATTTTCTAGTGCCTAACTTACTAAGAGTGATCTTTAAGTGTTTGGATGATTCTCATTTGAGAGTCCATCCTTTGAAACATCATTTTAACACTGCTGCTAGAATTACATGTCACATAGCAGGGTATTTATTTACTTATTTAAATGTTTGAGATTATTATATAATTACATAATATCTCTTTGCTTTTACCTTCCAAACCCTACCATACACTCCTCATTGCTCTCTATCAAATTCATGGTCACTTTTTTATTAATTGTTGTTATATACATATATATACATACAGACATACACACACATTTATACAATATATTCCCAAATACACAAACATTCCCTGCCTTATCTGCATTGTGATACTTTTATACATGTTTTGGGAGCTGAATATTTGGTATTGTATAGCCTGTTGACGTGCTCTTGCCTGGGGAAGACTATTTCTCCTACTTCCAGCATTCTTTGATTGCCTGTAGTTGTGTGGGGTTGAGGCTTGGTGGGCCTTTGTTTACTTTAGAAGGTCTATTGTACTTGTTTGACTCATAGTTCAGTAGTCACAATGGTGCGACTTTATTGGTCTAGCGTCTGACATTACTACAAGACACAACAAACTCCCCAGTCCCTTTAGCTCTTAAAGCCTTTCTACCTCCTCTTCCTTTCATGCATATATTTTGGATTGAGTTTAAACTGAATTGTCTCAGGGCATTCCAGCAAATATTATGAGGGAGATGCTATTCTTAGACTCATCTTATTTAAAAAGGGATTTCTGAGAGGTTGGAGACATGGCTCACAGTTGAGAGCACTTGTTTCTGGAAAGCATCATCATTCCATTCCCAGATTCAAGGCTGGACAGCTCATGGATGCCTGTAGCTCCGGTTCCAGGGATCTAATGCTCTTTTCTGACATCCTTAGACACCTGCACACAGTGTTTTACACACACACACACACACACACACACACACACAACAAACAATAAACAAATAAATGAGATTTTGAGAAAGCACAAACATACAACATATGTGTTCATACAAACTTATAAACATGTGTGTTCAAACATACAAAATGAAGATGGAACCAGACATCACTGATCACACAGAGATCCACTGTGTTGCACTATTACCTATTAATCCACTCATCTGTGTATAGAGGATTCCTCTTGGAGTTTGTATCGGCAACGTGGGATCATGGTAAAAAAGTAAGTAGCTCTTCGATTGCAGTGATACTTCTTTTTCAATTTTATTAGTCAGAGTCCTACAAGAAAAATAGATTGAAAGATGTGTGGGTTATTTATACTAATATAAAGATACTCTTCAGTAAAGCATGCATGAAGTTCAAGGTTTCAAAGAGTTGACAAAGCCTTCTGAGATTATTAGCACCAGGAAGATGTCACTGGAATTAGACAGAAGTCTACAAGACACTTCTGATAACTGGGAACATCTGTAGCCCCTGGACTGGGGCACCTGGTCACTCATACTACAAAAACATCCCCTGAAAAAATACCACTCAATTGGAAGATAAAGCTGTACTCTGGCTTCTGTCTCATCTTCTGATTCTAGTTGGATGTCTCCTGATAACAAGCTAGACCCATGTAGAAGCCAGCGGCCATGTTCTGAGATAACACTGCTCCTGGAAGCCATTGTTCCTGGCCACATATTGAGACTAGATGTGCAAAGCTTGGAGCCAAGGGCAGGTGACAACTTTTTGTCCTAGCGAGTACAGTGAAGCATTATTTGGAGTCATACTCATGTAGAACTATGCAAATAGCATGCTTTTGTGAGAGGAGACAAATGGCTTTTATTAAAAGAGGACATCCCAAAGGTAATGCTGTTGTGTGAGAAGGTGGACTGTCAAATACTCAAATGTGATCACGAATCATTGGAGGTTGACTAAGTTCAATTTTAGAGTATGCACACCTTGCCAACTGCATTCTGCTTTGACTTTTGGTCGATATCTTGATGCCAATAAAATTACCAAACTTATTTGAGTTTAGCCCTGCATTTTGAATGACCTCGGGGTCCCTGGTGCCCCTGAAGTGTTTCTTAGGACACCATGTTTACTGTGTCTCTTTGTAGAAGAGAAGAGATTTCTGTCCTCGCCTGGTTTCTTCTCCAGGGTGGGTCACCTCATCTCTGTCAGGAGCCTATGCCAGGGCACACTCAGGTTGATGTGATTTATGAAAAGGAAAGAAAAATGAAGGTTAACATCTGTGTCTTATTTTACTGCTTTGGATACTCCTGTGCCTTCCAGGTGGTAGCTGATGACTTTCTTTGAAGGTTCCCCTCCAAGTTCCAGCGTCACTTTCGTGTGAGACGTCTGTCCTTACATTCTACCTCGGATGTGCATGCAGCCATGGTCATGCCCCAACAGCTTTGTGTGCAATTACCAATCCAAACATTTGCTGAGACAAGAGATGGCTAAAACTAAAATCCCATAGAAAATTTCAAGTATACCCCACCCCTTTTCAGCATCACAGTGTATAGTCTAGGCACTATGTGTTAAATTATTTCCAGTAGTCTCCTCAAAGTGGAAATGAAAGACTTTCCAGAACCAATCTAGAAAATGGAAATACTTTAGTTTAAGAAATAAAAGGCAGTAAAATAAAAGACACTAGCAATTGGAGTGGAGGAAGGAAGAAGGAAAGGCTGGGCCTTTCTTCCTGTTATAATGTGGTCAGTCAGAATTCCTCTCCTCAATTTATATTATTTTAATTTTCCTAATGACTGAGGCACTTTGTTTATGGCGACGAATTATAAATCAATAGTGAATTACTTAAGTAGGAAATGCCAATCAATAGGAACTTCCTCCTGCCGGAAACTTTTGAGCCTGAACTATTAGCAATCTGCTGCTTGTTCTTAGAAAATGTGGCTTTAATCAGTGAGCGCCCCGAGGAGCCATGTTACTACACATCAAGGCGTTCCACCATAAATCCATCTCAGGGCACCGTCTGTGTGACGCAGACAAAGTATGGGAATAAGCCACCAAGTCACAATAGCAACCAGAAAAGACAGTTTCAAGTACAAATTAATATATAACTCGTGGTTAATCAAAATGTCCTAGGTTTACAGTTAATAATGAGAATCCATGCATCCTTTAGAAAAACTTTATATGGCTTTTGAATTGGAAAAATTTAAGATTATTTGGTTTGATCTTGGTTTTCTGTTTTTGTTTTTGTTTTCTTTTATGTATTTTGTTAGTTTTCTGTGGCAAGAGTACAGAAATGCTAAGCTAGGAAAATAAAATGGACAAGCTGTCTAATGTTGTCTGCTACCATGCTTAAGGAAAACACTGTCTACTGGAAAGAAAGGAGCCTTTAGGTTTATGGTGCTGAGACACCCACCCACTGCCTGAAATGGGTGAAATAAACTCCTTATGTCCTGGTCTTTCTTCAATTCTCCTGAGCAAATTCTTTCCCATGCTCTGTGAAAGTGTTTGTTCGCACTTTTCTCTTAAGTCTTTGCCCTTTTAGCAATATTAAGATGGATTTGTGCTATACCTTCTGACATATTTACCCAGAATTCAGCTTGTTCTCGGGAGAGTGTCTTTTCCCTAACTAGGCATTATGACATGCAACTTCTAGACCTCCAGCCAAAGTCAGAAGGGATTCTCCTGAGCTCCATGTCTCCGGTTTCCTAAGTGCCTGATGACTCTCTTTTACTAACCATTTATCACTGACTTAGCTCACATGTGCTCAAGTTAGATTTCATCCCATCTAGTCATTCCCTTGAGATTACTAACACCTTACTTTCACAAGTCCACAGTCCTGCCTACAGTTTTAAGTTATGTTTAAAGATGGCATTCAAACTTGTGAAAGCTTAATGCCCCTATAAAACAGGGCTAGTTTTGATTCTTATCAGAAAAATCTAACATCCCTGCTTCTTGGTTAACTTATTTACAAAAGATAGGGAATCAACCTTGACAGTCACTAGAATTCTGAGGCTTTACCATCATGTGAAATATAACTTTCCTTCATGTTTCATTAATTTTTACGACCCATTGGGAAAAGGATCCTTTGTTCATTCAGACTTCACTGGAGCTATAATACAGTAGCATTGATTAGCAACAGTCAGTACTCCAAAGAGGAACTGCCCAGGAGAGCTGGAAACTTGAGGGGATTTCAGGTAAAATTCTACCTGTCATAACACCCTAGGATACACAAAGGGTCTTCATACTGAGGAGCTAATTGCTGAAATGAAAATTCTAGGTAGTGTACACTGGAGATTTTTTGCATTAAAATATCATACTTCCTCTCTGGCGCTTGGGTGGTACTTGGAAGGTTGTTTTTGGCTAATATTTGATTCATTCTTTTGAATTTTTCCTTTTAATTATTCTGACATGTTAGAAAAAGTTTCAACTTTCAGATACATGATTTACACTATAAAAAGTTTATTATTCAAAAAGTGCATATCATTAAGAGGTAAAAACTTTCACCTTTGTTTTGGGTTGCAGGTGCCTGGAAGTCAATATCCATATCATATGGTATGCATCACCTTTTATTTCGTTGTAGCATATGATATCTATTAACATTTTCTGTTTCTAAACTTGTTATACTTTTACTCTTCATTCAGGTACAACTTCATACATTTTAAAGGAAGAATTGAAGAAACCAGATGGGATCTAGCTAAAGGTCTTCTTTAACTGCAAGGAAATAGCAATTAACTGATACGTGGGTTTTAAAATAACTTTAATTGAATATGGTTTCTTTTTTGTTCTCAGTGACCACATCAAATATCAAAATAAGAAGATCGACAATATATTCAGAACTCCAACCTAGTATATAGGTCTCCTAGGCCTAGAGAGGACTCCTTTCTATCATTTGAACCATTAAGATATCCAACACTAATGCAGTAAAAACATTCTCTCTACACCAACCCAAATCCTAAAGAAGGTCTTCAACTGCTTTTTGTTTTGTATGCATGTATTTGTATGTATGTATGTTTGTATGTATGTATATATGTATAAGGGCATGCATACATGTATTCTACATATGTATAATTTTATGTATGCAATTTTATGTTTGGATTTTATATAGTTGTTTAAATTTCATGCATACATACACATTTATGTGTATATATTATATATGTGTGTATATATGTGTGTATGAAGTTGTATATATATATATGAAATTTGCCAAGGTTACCGTTAACTTGTCATTAATCCAAAATGAGTGAAGAAAAGCATTTCTCTGATTCTAGTTAGCATGACTTGGGCTTAGAAAAGCTATTTTGGGCCAAATGAAGAATGCTTGATATTAGTCAAAATTTGATTTCAAAATTAAATTACCTAACTAAATATTATAATAACATCTAATGTCCTGATATAAGTCTAAGCTCTAAAACAATAGAAGATTTTTTTGGTGCTGTCCATTTTCACCCCCACTCTCTTTATCCTAATAAAGCATACTACTATATTTCCAGAGCATGAGTCTGCTTTACTTCACAATCCTTTTTCTCCTGTTGTTACTTCTATAACAAGACTTTCACCTTGGCAAGTCTCGCTTGTCCTTCAAATCTTAACTGCAATGGAGCTGCTTTTATGAAGCCTGTCTTACTTTCTCTCCCAGTAGAGTTGGTCCCCACTGTCCTTGTACATTCTCAAATTATATTAGTATTGCTGCAATTTTATTTTACATGACTATCTCTTGTACTAGAAATATCACCTCATTGTGGACAGATTCCATGTATTATTCATTAGCCTTAATGTTTAATATTACGTCTGGCCCATTTGGGCTCTAGGTGCTTTATGGAACGAATAACAAGACAGGGTTCCAATTAATCTGAGGGTAGGATCAAGGTATGTTATAAAATAAATACAGTAAGACCTGGTTACCAAAAATAAAAGACAAATTCACAATGTGGCAAATATCTACAACAAGCCCTGTTAATATCTTGGTTACAAAAGTCCTTCCTTAAAGTAGAAGGGGGCTTCCCTTTCAATATAGAAGCACAATAAAGCTAAGCCATAATATGGAAGGATAGAGAGCTAGAAGCTACCCAGGGAAGCTGTCATAGAGAAGCAATGACCACCCAGCCTTCAGAAATGCTAACTTTCCTTGCTCTAGAGAAGTAGTAGAACAGGGTATTGAATTTAACTTCTCCCAGTCTTCCTCCTTTTACAGTAAGGATAACAATGCCAATCATGGAGAGTAGGAACGAATCTTTGACAATTACAAAGCACACGTGTGATAAAGTGGGTCCCAGAAATGATCCCTCCCAACATCTTTCCTATCTGCTGACTGCTGGGGTCGGTGCTCACTGTCACTGTGGACTAGACTGGATTTAGAATCACAACGGAAACAACTTCTGGGTGTGTTTGTTATGGCATTTCCACAGAGGATTCACTACAGTGGGACCATCCACCCTGGAGTTGGACGGGATTATCCTATGGTCTAGGATTCTCAGACTGAATAAAAAGGAGGAACCAAGCAGAGCTACAGCATTCATCTCTGCTCTCTCTGGATTCCAGGTACAATATAAAGCATCACCACAGGGTCATGCTACCATGCCTTCACACCCATGGTGTGCTGTTTCCTTCTTATGTGGTGAGCCCAAATAAGCCCCTCCCTCCACATGTGACTTTTCTAGATTAGTGGGTCATGGCAATGAGAAGAGGGGCCACTAATAAATCAGCCCTTCTTCCTTCCTTCCTTCCTTCTTCCTTCCTTCCTTCCTTTCTTCCTTCCTTCTTTTATTCCTTTCTTCCTTTCTTCTTTCTTTCTTCCTTCCTTCCTTCCTTCCTTTCTTCCTTCCTTCTGTTCTTTCTTCCTCTCTCTCTCTCTCTCTCTCTCTCTCTCTCTCTCTCTCTCTCTCTCTCTCTCTCCCTCCCTCCCTCCCTCTCTCTCTCTCTCTCTCTCTCTCTCTCTCTCTCTCTCTCTCTCTCTCTCTCTCTCTCTCATGCTCAAGACAGTTCTCCAAGGAAGTCTCTCTTGCTATTCTAAAGAATTCTCTGGTTAACCGATCTCTTGCAGATCATAAACCTAATCTTTAATTTTACTTATCAATCCAGTCACTTACTCCCTCCTGTTTTCCTTTCGATAATCCCATGAATCATTATCCTGAGACTCCAGCCCTTTAATTCTTAGGCTACAGCAAGCACACATTTTCTTTTAACATTGCAAAAGAATTCAGAGATTTATCTGCCTCAATTAAGCACAGATGATAAACTAGTTGGTTGGGACCCTACCCTAAAATAATAATTGCTACCACACATGGGCCTGGACTTATTGTATCCCAGGCTGACCTTAAACTCAGGAATCGGCCTGCCTTTGTATCTTTCTAACAAGCTGTCTTATTCGTTAATGAAGGTTCTTTTGTTCCTTTAGATTCATGAAGCTCCTCATATAGTTCATAATGAACCCTTTTTTTTGCACAGTTGCATATATACTGTTAAACTCATAATTTTAGAGTTTTTGCCACAGTCTTAAGGGCTGTCCTGAAAGTTCCAGCATTTTGCTAAGACATTAGCCATACCTTTGTCTTCTGGACTCCTGTTGTCTCTGATAGTCATTAACATTAAAAGGGAGGACATTCCTTAGAGGAATAAGAAAGTACATACTTCATTATGCAGTCTGGAAACAGGGGTTTCTGGCATCCTGAAAAATATAAGGCAGACAATTTGGGCCAAATCTCATGTCGTATTGACTGAAATGCGTGAAACCTCAAGAAGTTCCTATCAGTGAGTTGGGATAACTCCATGGAGGACCCAGTAGACACCAAGTGAGTTGGGGTATCAAACAAGATCTCAAAAGGGCTCAGATTAAATGGTAGGGGGTGTTCTGGGCTTAGAACAGAGCCAGAGGAAGGAGCATCACCCAGTCAGTACCAGACTCCAAGTTCAAATTAGGTAAGGTTTTGTTTAGGTACTGTTCATTCTCTTTACATCTCCTGAACTCTAGGGATGGTACACACAATGGAGCTTCTAATTAGACCTTAATATCTTTGCCAATCCCTCACTTACCTTAGAAACAAAAGCTGGATCATTGTCCAATCTAATTACCTTGGGCACTCTGAACCTCAGGAAAATTTCTTCAAATAACTTTTTGTCTACCATAGTAACTGTTTTTTGCTTGGTAGGGAAAGCCTCAACCCATCCAGAGAAAGTATCTACAAATGCTAGTAGGTGTTTATAAACCTATCTTCCGGACTTAACTTCTGTAAAATCAGTCTCCTAATATACCCCAGGTCATACTCCCCTAGCTCTCTTTCCCTGTTTGCTCTTGGCTGCATAAATATTTACTTGCTGACATATCTTACTGTCTATCTGGCTAAAAACCTAAGGTCCATTACATTTACCTTAGATTCCTTGACTGTTTGGATAAACTTTCTATCCCCTAACTGAGTCCATTTGTGCATTTGGCCAAGTGAGTCTGTTGCTTCTTCTCTGGGGAGTATCATTTTCTCTCCTCAATACACCATTGTTCTTCCTCCTCTAATAGTAACTTGGGCCTTTTCTTCTGCTGTATATTCTAAATGAGGCCATCCCCTACTCTAATCTCATTTCCCAGCAGGTGTCTCTGGTAGGCCAATAACCAGAATAGGCTCCTACATAGGCACTTCTCCAGCAACTTGATCTGACTGCACACAGTCCTAGGCCACTGAGTATCTTCTCTCCTAATGTCCTAGGCAATAAAATAGTTGCTGGATTCATAAGGGTAACTAAGAGATCCAAGATTTCCTGCTTGATTTTCATTTCATTTCCCTCTGATGTGAACAGTCCTCTCTCTTGGTATATGGCCTCATGTACATGGGCTGTGGTAAAGGTATACCTGCTATCTCTGCAGATGTTCTTGTTGGCCCAAACTTCCAAGGCATTGGTGAGGGAAATTAGCTCTGTGTTCTGCACTGACATACCAGGAAGCAGAGGTTCATCCCAGATGACATTTGTGCCATCCACCGTGGCGGCACCTTCAGCATCTCTGACCTTCTTGGAGAAAATCACCATCAAGTTCCGACCACTGTTCTTCAAGACTTCATAGGGGGTCTGGCTTCCCAGCCAATGCACCAAATGTAAGACTAGAACCTAGTACCACTCATCATCAAGCAAAACCTGTACCTAGCACAGGAGCCAGAAAGATGGATGAGTACCTGGCTGTGGGAACTGTAGAGGAGGGATGCTGCCTTACCACAGGAAGCTAATAATAGCCAGCTATGATCTGAAGGAAGCCTTACAGTCTGCTTTGAACTTTAGAGTGCAAAAAGAATGTGGGTATTTCCTGTTGACCAAGAATAATGCAAAACAGGAACTAATAAACATTTTTCCCAAATGAGCTATATAGACACACTCTTTATCTACAACATTCCGAATTTTTGTTTAATATTCCTACTCTATGCTTTTTAATTTTAATATAGTATACTCTTAATGATTTCTTAGAAAAATTGTTTCCCCAGATATATCAACTCTCTTTACCAAAATTGACTATATTTGCCATTTAATAGATGAATGAATCTGCCTCAATGCATCAATTTTCTGGGGCAATGTTTAATTTATCTATTTCATAATGGATTCCCTGAACTAGTAATCATACTCAACCCACTGTCCAGATGTGACTTGTTTAAAATGAATTCTGGTTTGATGGTTTTTCCATATTATTCTAAAATGCAGTGCTTGCTTTTTCTTAATTTATATTGCAACTATGTCTTTCATTTTGCAAATGTAGATAGATCTGTATTATCCCCCCAAATCTCAAATGGATTACTGAGATATAGACCTCATACTAGAAAATGAATTTACTGTTTAAAATGGAAGCAATCTGCTATGGTTCAGCTTTGAAAAAAAATGTCTAAAATTGTGTCCTTAGTAACACACACACACACACACAGAGAGAGAGAGAGAGAGAGAGAGAGAGAGAGAGAGAGAGAGAGAGAGAGAGAAAAAGAGATTTAATATTTGGTACTTTTTTTTCATGAAACACTGGCTCCTATGTGGAGGTTTTCAAACTAAAGTTGAACATTTAGGCTTGACCAACAAACACACCACAGTGTTAATCCCCACTCTCTCTGCTTGTACATGACAGGAAAAGGAGCCAAACACAGAACAGCCATCTTCATGAAGAATTGATAGGATGAGAGCTCAAGGAGAAGGTAGGTTCCCAGGCTTTAAAATGAGCATGATGCCACAATGTATCTGACGACCTGTAATCTCCCATCTTGCTGCTGCCTAGAATGCCCGACAATCCTCTACAATAACAGAGGTTTCTGCAAAATAGCATGAAGCTGGTGGGCAGCTATTGGTGAGAAAATGAGATGACTTTCTCTTATTTTGACAGAAGCCCTGCCTGGAGATAAAGGTCAGAGAGAAATAGTAGAAATGGTAGAAGAAGTTATGGGACATTAGTAAATTTCTTTCCAATTCTGTTGATAAAATCTAACTTATTTTTCAAATTGTATTGTGGATGCTCTCACTACAAAATGAACACCAGAATTTCTTCTGAGGTTTTCATTTCATTGTTGTTTGTAGAGGACCTACTATGTGCCCAATAAAAGGAGAGCAGGAGACGGTTTTCTTTTCTCCCTGCCCATTTCCATGGGTTCATTTCTTTCCTTTAACCTTGTATCAGACAATGACCTCAACCTTATGTCAGTCTTCCTGGCTCTGCCTCCCAATTGGATAAGACACCACTTATTGGTGTCTTATTCAATGATGTAACTTGAATGACGTAACTTTATGACAAGGGTATTCTAATAAACCAACCTTTTAGTAATCATTTTCTCAGGGAAGTTGGTCCAATTCTATTTTAATTTTTAAAACTCATTGAACACATCCCCATCTTTGTTTCTTACCCTTCACTATTTTAAGTGAGACACAGAAAAGAGAACAATAGCACAGTCTTTACTTCTCTGGACAATAACACTTGAAATTCCCCCATTGAACTAAATTGGTTATGGACATTTGGGCTTTGCTACAGCACTCAGACTGCCTGGTAGTTTACTTAAACCCAAATCTCTTCATTTGGTGATGAATTACAAAGTTTTATCATATCTTCAACCGATCTACTATATTCTTCCAACCTCTTATATTGATTTCAAGATATATTTAATATAATTTTAACATGGCACTCATCCTTAGGGTACAGATAGACTTAAGAAAAATCTTTTATTACTTAATACTTAGTAGGCAACATACAAGGAAGGTGATGGAATTGCAAACTTTTAATAAAAATAGTACTTACACCCTTTTCTGACCTTGGAACAGAACATTTGAGATATAAATAGTTGATGGGCAGAAATTTATGTGCCTTCTAATTCTGGAGACTAGCTAGTCTAAGAGTGTTCATGACCCAGCTTCCATTGGATGCATTCTCTCTGCATCATCCCACTTCAAGAGCTAGAAAGCCAAAAGTGAAGGTGAGACCAAAAGAGATTGGGAGAATTGAAGGCAAAGTCATCCTATTAAGAACCTCTGTCCTGTGAAAGAAGCAGTAATCTATTATCCAATTTCATTTAAGAGTTCCATCTCTCAACTCTTTTTGCATTGGAATTAATGCTGAAGGGCTAGGGATGTGGCTCACCAATGCGGAGCATTTGAGAAGCATAAGCCAACTAAGAGGACTGAAAAAAATACTTTAGAGAAGTCATCAATCAAAAACAAATCACCTCCCATATGTCTTACATTAGCAAAACCAGACTCTTAGTAACTAGCATCTTGTTCGATGTAGTTATGGAGTACAAAGTTGATAGCCTTTGTATATACCCGTCCTTGTGGGGAATTCTACTCCACTATTTTAGTAGTCGTGTAACTGTGGTATTTACTTAATGTTGAAAACAAACAAAATCTACCATAAGTAGAAAACAATAAAAATAAATGGACAGAACTAAAGACTATCATCCTGAGTGAGGTGACCCAGTCACAAAAGAACACACATGTTATACAGGCACTGATAATTGGATACTAGCCCCAGAAAGCTCTGAATACCCAAGAAACAACTCACAGACCCTATGAAGCTCCAAAAGAAGGAAGGCCAAAATGTGGAAGCTTCAGTTCTTAGAAAAAGCAAAAGAAAAAGAAAAAATGGGTATTCATCATGTATTATTATGTAACAAATTTTGTGAGTGACAATAATATTTTATAAAATGAATAAATTAATAAAAAGGGATGGGTCAATTTGTCAAATAAAAACTGATCATTTAAAAAAAAGAAAACAAGAAAAAAATATTCACCTTAGGGTTGAGTAAAGTGTAATAAATTAAATGTCAGTGACTTTCCCCCAAATAGCGTTGCAGCCCTGATCTTCATCTGGGATTAGAAACAGGGATGTGGGTTGTGAAGGTGGAAATCTCATGATATGAGATTAAGATTTTACAAGGGAAAGCATATCATAAATTCATTGTAGATTGTGGGACATTGTGTGAAAGTTATGGCATGAAGACAGGCTCTCTTTCTAGGTGGCAGAGCTTTGTTCTTGATGATTCCAGTCTCCATAGTCATGAGCAATAAACGTTTCTTGTTAAAGATGCTGTCTTAGTTTTCATTACTATTTCTGTGACAAAATATCCTGACAACTGCAACTTAAGGGAGAAAGGGTCTATTTGATTCACAATTCTAGGTTACGGTCCATTCGTGCAGGGAATTCAATGTGGCAAAATCTTGATGTAGGAAGTTGTATAACATTCATGGGCTGGAGGAAAAAAACAAGAAGGGAATGCATGAGGGTTAAAGTTCAGCTTGCTTTTTTCACTCTTAAAGAATCTAGACTCTTCTATTCGGTGAACGATAGTGGGAATCATCTTCTTACATCAATTAAAGTAATCAATATGATTTCCCATAAACACACCACCAGGCCAATCTAATATAGACAAATTTTGATTGAGTTTTCCTTCCCAGGTGCTTCTGGACTGTGCCAAATTGACAGCACCAGCCATCAGAGATGCTCAGGCTTCAGTACTTGATTGTCAGCTGAACAGGCAGGACAGATATCGAGATTGCTCAATATTCCAATGACTTAACTTGGATTAAATGGAAAAACAGATTCAGTATTAGACATCAATCTTTTTGTCCTCTCTGTCCCTATTGCCCATTGTTAATTCTGCAACATATTATTTGTGCTTAGAGGCTTGAAATCAAGATTCCATTGATGCCTGCAAGATGCCAGAAGAGATGATCAAATATGAACATTCGCTAAATATTTAATTCATTAGAAATGGTGACAGAGCGATGTTCTTTTGTTAAGAGTGGATCTTGCTCATTTGACATGAGTTTGAGTCATAGAAGAAACCTAATGAGCCTTTTCTCATCAAAAGCTTATGTCAACCCTAAAACAGTCTGTGTTTGTGTGGAGCTGATTGTCTTTATGTTTTCTGGTCCAACTTTGAAGTCATCACTCATTAATGGGAGGATAATCAGAGCAGTGAGGGGATTGTATCATTCTTTAAATCACGAAAATCCTAAAACTTCTTTAGGATGATATGGGCAGATGCAGAAAGAAAAAAAAATATGCCTTTAGATTAATTTAGATATATCACATGCTTTTGAATAATGTAAGTGTCCTTGTCCTTCTAGATGAATTTGTTAATTCATTTGGTGGAATCTGATATGCATATATCTTCCTTAAAGAAGAGCAATGGGATCATTTGCAAGGGATACAATAGAGATCTGAGACTCACATTTGTTTTAATCTCTGGTGATAAACTGCAGCAACTGGGAAAATGTCCTCTCTTCATTTCCTAGAGTTAGCTTGCTATTCTCCAGACTAATGCTGATTTACTATGGGTAGAAGAGGAAAGAGAGGAATGGGAAATGTTCTTGTGGAAAGCTAAAACTGTGTTTTGTGAGATAGTCATCAGCTTCTGTTGACCGTTAGAAAAAAAGTATTATCTCCGTCATTGCAAGACAGATGGGGCCAGGGAGGGGCGTTTTCACTGCCTACTTTGATTTGATAAATTCAACCAGTGACTTGCGGTTTGTTGGTCTTGGAGAAGGGTGGTACTGGGTGATGAGGACAACAGAAATCTCTAGATCCAGACCTTTCTTCTTTAATCATTCATCAGCTGAGTACAAGATATGTGACGAAATGCTCTCACATACTAACTCCCATATACAAATAGTTTTGGGCTGTTTGCTATCTGGAACTAAATTTGGTATTATACACGTAGGTGTTTTCATTCTATGCATATGTATCTACTGTATGAATTCATAGGGGAGTTCAGATAATGTTCCAAAGGCATCAGTGCACTTCGAGTTATGTCTGAGATCAAATCTCTTAAAATCACAACCTGAATTGGAAAATATAGGTGAACAAAACTATAAAGAACATGTAAAGGAAGCAGCTTAGAGTACACAGAAACACACACGCACACAAATGTGGATTTGGCTAAGTCCAATTTCAGTTTCACCTTCGAGGAGAAGCTGTAGATTCTGAAGAACCTTGCAGCTTTTACCCTCTTCAGCCAAGAATCTAGGCTTTCAGGTCCTTAAATCAGTTGCTCAGTCTTCCCGCTCAGTCATGCTTGAGCCCCTGTGTTGCAATGATCATTTTCTGAGATAGGTTTTAGCAGCCAAACTCGCAGCAGCTAGGAGATATGTTCACTGATTCAGTGAAAGGGAACCCGTGTGCCAGGTGTGTATCTGTCAACATAACTGAGAAACACTCGGGAAGAGAATATTAATGAGAAATTAACTAGATTAGGTAGGCTTGTGGCAATGCTTGTAGATGATTATCCTGATTCTTTTATAAACTTTCCCCTTAATTAATTAATTAATTGATTAACTGCCTGATCAACACCCCCAACCTCCTCTTCCTCCACTTCTACCCTCACACCCTCTTCCCCATCCCCTTTTCCTCAGAGAAGGGGAGGCCTACCCATGGGTACCACCCCACTCTGGAACATCACCTGGCACCAGGATTAAAGACACCCTCTCCCACTGAGACCCCACAAGGTAGCCCAACTATGGGAAAGGGATCCAAAGACAAGCAACGGAGCCAAAGATAGGCCCTGCTATCATTGTTAAAGGACTCACATGAAGAACAAGCTGCAAGTCTGTTATATATGTATAAAGGGCCTAAGTCTAGCCCATGGATGCTATTTGGTTGGTGGTTCAGTCTCTGTGAGCCCCATGATCCAGGTTAGTTTGTTGTGTAGGTCTTCTTGTTCTTAATGCCCTGGCTTCCTCAGTCCTTGCCTTGCTCTTCCACACTTCTTCCCAAGTTCCACCCATTGTTTGGCTGTGGGTCTCTGCATCTTTTTCCATCTGCTGCTGAATGAAGCCTCGCAGAAGATAATTATGTTAGGCTTCTGTCTGCAAGAGTAACAGAGTATCATTAATAGTGTCATGTCAGGGGCTGGCTCTTTCCGAGAGGGTGGGTCTCAAATTGAGTCAGTCACTGGCAAGACCCAGTACTCTGTGGGTGGCACCATTTTCCTAGGCAAGTGCTCTTGAACAGGATAAGGGTTTAGAAAGCAAGTTGAGTAGATTCATGCAATCAGGGATAAGTTATAGTGTCTATTCCATGACCTTAAGTTACATCTAGATTGGGAACTCACTTTTAATTCTTTTCTGCTCTCCCCCTTTCTCATTATATCTCTTGCTCTCAGTACATATGCATTCAAACACTTATATATACAGATACATATAGACTACTTATATGTATTTTCATAATATCTGTCTCTAGCAACAATTATGTATAAATGATGTTCTAAAAATGGAGTAAGGTCAGACATTAAGGAAGTGGGCAACTTTTTGTGCTAGGAGAAAACCTTTTTTTGAGTTGTACTCATGGTGATAGCTTTTTCTTAGGACCCAGGAAGGAATCTGTAAATCTGAGTCAAGCAGTTTCTGAAAGATTGTTGCTTAATAGAGGATTTGGTTTACAATTGAGGTGCATTTTCACAAAGCATTTTTCCAAAGGTGTTCCACAATATCCAGTTATATTTTCATTTTGATTTGACACATTATGGAGCATGATGTTGCCTGATGGCTTGAGGTCCTCTAGGGGAATTGGGTAACCTTGAGCTAGGAACATCTCTAATTGGTTCCAGCTTTCACTTTCTTGTAATATACTCCTTCAGAGCTTATTTAATTCTGGTTGGTAATAAATTAAAGTCATGTTTCAGAGTACTTATCTGATTCACTGCCCACTCAAATATCTACTTTTCAAGATTATAATGAAATGAAGCAAGGTTTCTTTGGAAGTATTCCTCAGTATCTGTTTCTATGGTTTCCTTATTAATTTTTAAATCCCAGATTATAGCATTTGGCTTAAAGGTTGAGGAAGTGAGTAGTTAGTTATTTAATTATGTTCTTAATTTATTACTTGAGATGGTCATATTTCATGGTCTTTTCTAATGAACTTGCCAGTGTCTTCTCACAAGTCATTTTTAATCATTAGCTTAAGATCTGTGAACATCTGAAAACAAGAGAAGAGAAAGGAAACTTTCTGTGACCTCCACGATTATGTTCTGTATTTCCTTGTTCTTTCTTTTCATGTGAACATTTCAAAATGTGCTTACATATGTAACATCCAATTTGGAAAATACAGTTATACTGTCTAAGTTTTAAGTTTATCCCCCTTTTTTGTGGCCCATAGATAGCCATCAAGATTAAAAATGAAGAGGAAGAGACATAAATATTCTCAATCTCCCTCTCTCCTTCACTTCCCCTTTTCCCCTCCTATGCACATACTTCATATATGATGATGAGAATATGGAATACTTAAAATTATAACTGGAGCTTGATCTAAGAAGGATTTACTTCTACCCTTCCAAACAGGATTTAGAGAACTATGCACAAGGAGAGGTGGGAAGATTGTAAGGACCAGATGGGAAAGATGACTGTAAGGAAAGGATGTCTTCCAGACACAATAGCACTGACACACATATGAACTCAGAGATGTGGCAACACAGCAAGACCTGTACAGCTTCATTGTCCATGGAGTCCCATCACTTGAGAAAAGGAAGTGAACACAGGCTCTCTCTCATCTCTAACCAGGAAGTTATTTGTAGCTGATACCTGATGGTAAATTAAAAATCAATTTTCTCCAATGAAGTGTTCCTGGGTATATCAGTCATACTCCAGAACACATCTCATGCCCAGAAGTAGTAGCTGGCTAACACAAAACTAATACAAAACAAGCTCAATTGTTTGTTTGTGAGCATTTGTATTTTTATTTCTTTTTGTCTTACTGGTTTTCTGTTTGTTTCTTTAGATTTTAATTTGTGTGTGTGTGTGTGTGTGTGTGTGTGTGTGTGTGTTTAAAGAAAGAGAACATAAAATTAGGTACATAAATAGATGGACAATGAGGAAAGTGACAAAACATAATTAAAATTGATAGTTTAAAAAAATAAAATTTAACTTCAGAAAAACCTTTTACAAAAAAACCCCTGAAATCGGAAGCACTGGCAATTAATGTCTTTCTGAATTTTGTTTCTCTTACAAACTTTTTACTGAGACAAGAGAACTCATGAGGTCTTGGTCAAATATAAAAGAGACAAAACAGGCTTAGAAAAATATTCCTTTATTTGAATAACTTCTATCCTGTCATTTCCATGTTCCCAAAAGAAATGAGTAATGTTTTTCAACACTGTTTGTCTGTAGAAAAAGTAGAAAGTTTGAAGTAAGTATTTGAGTAATGAATGAGATGGTAAAACAAATCTTATAAAGAAATTTGGAGATGGACTAATTATGTATTATGGGAAACCCTGATTAACCTAATTAGATATCTGTTTCTGTCCATTTCACTAGCATCTTTGAGATCCAGCTCTATATCTTCTCTGGTGTTAATTATTCCCTTGATGCTCCTATGACATGAAATCAGAATAAGCCTGCAGTTTCTCTACCCATTTTTGTCTCTACATTTTGATTTCAAATAGAAGAAAGCAAGCATTTGAAAGTTTTTAAATTTTTCCCCTCCAGTTTCTAATGTTATCCTACAGCCATTAAGCAGTGTTGGTCTAGTCATTTAGAGATTTACAGCAATGCACAATTCTTCTTTCATTTTACTCTCTTCTTCCACTCTCTCTATGGATCAGATGACTTTATCAAGACCTCCTCTCTCCTGATCTCCTCACTGACATCAACCCTTTCAAATGGTAACAAGACACAGTCAGTGCCAAGGATTTCGGATCTTGCCAGGATAAGCATACAGACATCTCTACCCGCCTATCCCCACTATGCAATGCTATCTTACTAAGAGAATAAGGGTATATGCTTCTAAATTTTTGACTTACAAGTAGATATAATCTGGCCAGTCAAATGGAAAGGCATTTTATTCCTCATATTTGATATGTGAACAACAATATGTCAGGAGCTAAATGTGCTGAGCTGCCCATTTCATCTATAATTCAGAGGATGTTCCACCCATTGACTTCATTTTACATATAAGAAGCTGAGACTTTCACAAGTTGTTTTGCAAAGATCACAGGCTTATCATAGTGCGTCCTAGTCTGCCTTGAAGTTAGTTGCTCCGTCTGGAGCTTCCTAACCACTGCAAGGCATCTGTAGCTCTTTAAGAGAGCCAAGGGAAATTCCACATTCCACATTCAACTTGTGTGTTGTTAGTGTGGGAATGAAGATTAATGTGTAGGAAAAATACAAAGGAGCATCATGAGTCAGATGGCCTGTCAGTGACTGGAGAGCAACCTGAACTTCTTGAGTAGTGATGGGGCAATGTTGGCTACTTGTCTACTTTGGCTACTTGTTCTACTAGACAGAACCATCTCAAATGTCCAGCATTCCAATTCTACATCTCAAGACAGTCTAGGAACATTATGTGATCTTGAGATAGGGCCTGATGCTGGGGAGAATGAAGTAATAAACCTTGCTTGGTTCCTTGTTGCAAGAAATGCTCTTGCAGTCATTCATGCTTCCTTCTATTTTGTTACGATACAGCAACACATAGTGAGATATTTTAATTGCAAAGAAAATGAAGGCTTCACAATAGAGCAGACCTGCAAGGTAAAAACTGAACCAAGGGAAGTATCCCAAATGCTTAGCCCTACTAACTTTATTTCATTACAGACAAATTTAATTCTTGAGACTTTTTTTTAGATGGCCTCACTCAGGAACACAACAGTTTTAAAAATAAAACTTTCTCTCTGCCCCTGAAAGGAACCATGAGAAACCTGTAATGCTTTTCAAAAGAAGTCACATTTTAAAAAATTTATGCCGTTATTGCACAAAATGTAAGAATCACAGACACATGGGTTCCAACTCATCTCAACTTCTCACCTGATAAATAACACCTTGAGATTCTTTTAACACCCTGAACTGAAGTTTCTTTAACTATCACATTGGAATGAGTGTTGTGAAGCTCAAATGGCTTTGTGTGTGAAGTGTGCACTATTATTCTCTCTTGCTCAAGACATCTAAGATGTAAATTGTGTCCTTTCTATGATTTTTAACCATATTTTCTTATTTGTTAAATTGATATTATATTTATTGAGAGAATATATATGAACAAATAACCATTTGTTAATATTGACCCTCAATCAATGCCCAAGTCTTCTCTTTTGTTCACTTGGGTTCTTACAGCTACAAATGGCTGTGTATCTTCATAAAGAAATATTTTTTCTGTTTTTATTGTTTAAACATTGCTTATATGCATGTACCTGATGAAAACCCACCTCTGCTTTCATTCTTCCTCTAACCACCTCCCCCACCCTAATCCATGTGTTCTGCTCTATTTTTAGTCCACCAATAGAGCTTGATGGTTCTTGTCTGTACATGGGTGGAAGAGTATCTACTGAAACATGGAGGGGCTTCTCAAAAAACACGAACCTGAAGAAAACCAAATCCCCCTCCCCCAGCAGCCACCCACTGATTATGACTCCTCAGGACTTCATGGCTCCTTCCCCATGTGTGCTGTGATTTGGATTGGCTTGGTTGTGTGCGGGTCACATGCAGACACAGCCATTGTGCATTCATGTGTACAACATCCGTGAAATGTCTGGAAAATATTGTTTAGCTGCTAATGCGTCAAACTCTTCCAATCCTTCTATATTCCATGACACTACTTGAGCTTAGAGGGCAGAGACTAAGATATGGATGTCCCATTGGGAGCTTAGGCTGCCACTCTCTCTTATTCTCTGCACTGACCCCTTGTTGGTCTTTATATTTTAATGATACACTTACAAAAGAAGTTTCTTTATATTTTAATGATATACTTACAAAAGAATTTCTCATGAAAGCTGAGAAATTTGTGGATATGTCTGTATAAATGTTGCTTTATTGCTTATTTGACAACACACCATACATATGAATAATTACTTTCTTGATGCAAAGTCTATTATGACTCCCTATTTTTCCAGGAAATAAATAATCACAGCTATATGATATTTTGCTGAAGATACCACATACTTTGGTTGCAGTTATAGAGAAACCAACCTCTAACCAACTATGAGATTTCCTATTAGTTTTAAAGTGCTCTGCCAGGTAAGATATACTTATGGGTACAATCGTGGCACAAGTGTTTCAGGGAAAGTAACCACTTTCTGATTGGATTTGAGGCCTTTTCAATGAGAAGAAATTTCATGACTGGTACTGTAATGCTGGTCAACAAGGCTGGAGGGGATGAGAAGCCTAGAGTATAACCTGCCCTTGTTAAAATGGCAATGCTAAATGGCCTTGTTGTTAGACTTCCCTCTAAAGGTTTAGGTTTACTCTCATACACCTGAAAGTGTTCAACTTTCATCAGAAAAGCTTATTTTTGCAACAAGAAACAATCAAAGCGCAGATACATATCTGGTCAATGTGCTTAAAATAAGATACTGAGTTCTCAGGCCTAAATCCAGCGTCTTTATCAATCTCTTTATCAATCCTTTTTCACCCTACCAAGGATCAAGAGACACAGAGGAAGAGAAGAAAGGTGGAACATTAGAAATGCAACAAAGGGAGGAGTGCCATAAAATGCTGTCTTTACTTATGACATGGCTATCCCCACCATTTCCTCATGGTATCTATTCTTACTTCACAAGACCTGCACAAGACCAAGCCAGCCAAAATTCTGGCATAGATAGAAGAGGTGATCTCCGGCTCTACTCCTTACAGAGGAGCTATTATAGGCAAGTGTGGTAGTTTGAATGACAGTGACTGTAGGGACTGGCACTCTTAGGAGGTGTGGCCTTGTTCGAGAAGGTGTGCCTTTGTTGGAGGAAGTAGGCTTTGACATCTCATATGCTCAAGCCAGGCCCACTATCACTCTATCATCCAGACATATTTCTCTCCCCTACCTCTCCATCTCCATGTCTGACTGCATTCTGCCAAGCTTCCCATCATGATGAGATCTGAGTAAACCTTTGAACTGTAGGCCAGCCCCAGTTAAACACTTTCCTTTATAAGAGTTTTCATGATCCCGGTGCCTCTTCATAGTAATAGAAACATTAAGACCAAAGGCAATAGCTGCGAGGGCATGGAATTAGTTTTACATATTTCAGTGGATTTTTTTTTTTCTCATGGGCAAATGAGCAGCGCCAATTGAACATATCAGGTTTCCAAAAATATGGCTTTAGAAAGTGGATGTTTTAGGGAAGATACAGAGGAAATGATAAGGGTGGATCTTTTCACATTTTATTATATATATAATAATATATTTATTACATATATTGTTTTATATATATGAAATTCTTAAGCATTAATCAAACAAGCCAGAAGTGCAGCACAATGCCTTATGCTATACATTGACAGCTATGGAAACTTACAGATGGGATGGCATACTTATGTTCCCTCAGTGGCTTGGTTAATACTGCATAGAATCTCAGACATAACAAGAAAGTAGCAGTTGTCTTAGTTGTGCTGTAGAAAAAGTGAGTTAGGAATTAAATAGTTACTCATTTGTGACATGGAATTGGGTTGCATTGGGCTCATGTTTCGTAGTTGACAGCCTGGTTATGCAGGAGCCTCGATTTTGCTGAAAAGTCATTTTCTACCATAAGTCCCTTCTATTTTCATTTATTCTGGAATAATGAATAATGCAGCGTTCAATTATTTCTTCCTTTTCTTCTTTTTTTTTTCTTCTTCTATGCTGGCAAAGAAAATCACCTTTTGAATAATATCCAGTTGCAATTCATTGTAGCGGATGTGGGTTGCGGTCCTAGTCAAAAGGCGTAAATTTTCTGCCGTGTCATTGTTTTATCTGTGGATTTTAAAGCATTACTTTAGATGGCCTCAGTCACCTCAGGCAACCAGTGAGACAGTTTTATTCTCAGTATCCTAACTCCTTGGCTGCACCTGAATATGACTGTATTTTCCGTTTGTTGGCCCGGAACATCCTCTCACATTAGAAAAATAAAGGCAACTCTTGGACACCTAGAAGCGCAATTCTGTTAGTTGTGAGGAATGCCAGCATGGATTCTAACTTTTTCTAGTCGATTTCATTTCTACGTTGACGACTAAGTCCTCCGTTGCCTTTGTAAGCAGTGGCGGAATCACCTTTGGTAAAAGTCAGCATACAGGGAACTAGCAAGGATAACTGAAATCTAATTCTATATGGCTTATTTTCACAAAGATATTAAACCCCAATGATATGGAAAACAGTATACTGGTGCATATATGTTGAATTAAGTGTGTTAAGATCAGTGGTTTAGATTGGTCTGTATATGTTTAATGCAATCTCAACTTTATGCAGCTGTGCAATCCAGCTAGTCATGGATAATGTCAAATTCCTTCTCATTCTATTTTTATCCATGGAGTTTTAAAGCCTTAACTTCTTTTTGAATATTTTTGTTTAAGTCAAAGCTAATTTTATGTTAGAAATTTCCCGTTAAATCTCCAAGACAAAATTGAAATAAACTAAAGAAGCATGCTGACAGTTTAGCCAGGCAGTCTTTTTTTCCAAGGCCTATTTAAAATTGATGGTATGATGCATAGATCCTAATTCATCTTTTCATGACTGTTGACTGTGGCATTTACCCTCTCTATGAATCTTTTCCCATGCCTGTTGCCCTGTCTGGTGACTTGTTTCTAGCCACTAAAATAATTTTTAAAAAGGCAATGAGGAGCCTCTTTGGTGATTACGGTATGAAGGGACACAACTTCCATCTTATTAGATTCTCTCTATGGTGTTGGATTTTTAGACACTGGTGAATCAAACTGCTGGAAAGTTCTATGTGGCAAAGAACTAAGGCACTCTTCTTATCATCAGACTTCTAGGAAATAGCCTTTGGCAAACAGAGTTTGACCATAAGCTCTTGAGAATGGAAGCAAATCTCCATTCAAGGCATCAGCAGTGATTATGAGCTGGTCAAGTTTACAAATGCAGCCCACGAAAGACTTGGATGCAGAAAGCTTGGCAAAGCTGCATCTGTATTCCTGACCCATGGAGGTCATGAGAGAGAAAATCCAGGTTTTTTTAGCCTGCTTTCGATCTGGTCATTCAACACAGTAGTAGATAACCAATAGTATCAGATAACTCTCCAACCCTTGTTTGAAGTCTCATGTCGCCTTACTCTATTTAATTACAAATAATCTCTTGAACGCACTCTTGCTCAGATCAGTAATAAATACCAAAATTGTAGCTAGAATGAAGAAGCATAGACTGGTCCCGTACGGCTAATGTCAGTACACCAGGCCAAACACTGGAGAAGATGGTGGTCAAGTGACAGACTATGGAGAGTTTCTGTTGCTTATATTACACTTAACTCTTTTAACATTTGGAAAATGTTGTATTTGGAACATGGGAATAGAAAAGGTTAGCCATCCTTTACTGATTAAATACTTTCTCTTTAACATTAATTTTAGTCACCATAAAAAATCTTAATCTGAGTTTCTAAATTTCTGTAATAGAGATATAATGAAGAGTCATAGAATGAATTATGTATATACAATTAAAGAAAAAGGCCACATATTTCTGGTAAAGCAAGGCAAGTGCATGGTAGCAGTTGGAGAAAAAAAAGAACAAAGGAATGATGTCATTATATTTTAATTTCAAAACTAAAAATGAGAAGAGCATTTTACCCAAGTAAAACACACACAAATGTTCAAAATACCTATGAAAGGGTAGTTGTACTGGTAAATGTTTTTTCAGTCCTATACAAGAATACCTGAAACACCCTGAAAGGCTCAAAGACATATTTTGCCTCTGTTTCGGAGGTTTCCAGCCATGGTTGCTAGTTCTTATAACTCTGCCTTGGTCTATCTGAATATATCATTCATACATACACATAGATATATAGACAGACAGACAGACAGACAGACAGACAGACAGACAGACAGACAGATAGATAGATATAGATAGATATTGACATATATATTCAGTATATATGTAGATGATATATATACATATATGCATACATATACATATATTCATATATGACTGAAGAGGTCTGATCACCTTGTGGCAGGCAATGAGGTAAGGAAAGGAGGTGAAGAAAAGAAAGGAGGGAGGGAGGAAGGGAGAGATAAAGGGAAAGAGTGCAAACACACCTGCACTGATTTATCTTCCACTGGGGTGTACCGACTGGAGCTCCTTCCAAGAGGCAGCAGGACCATAGTCTGGTAGCGAGCCAAGCCTTCAACATATGGCCTTCAGGGAACACTTAAGATTCAAACCATAAAAGTGCTCAGCACCACAAATAATCAGGAAAATGCACATGAAAAATCACAATGACATATCACTTGGCATTTATTAGGAAAGTTAATTACATAAGAAACTCTGTGGACTGGTGATATAGTTCAGTTCTTAGGGAGCTTGCCTGGCGCATCCAAAAGCCTTGGCTTGGATCCTCATCACCTAATCGACCAGATGAGGACAGTGCAGACGTTTTATTCCAGAACCCGTAAGGTTAAGGCAGGAAATCAGAAGTTCAGATTATACTCAGCTGCATAAACAAGATTAAGGACAGGCTGGTCTATATGACAATTTTCCAACCTATAAAATATAATAACAGTATCAATGTCCCAGAGCACTTGGGAGGTAGAGGCTGGTGGACCTCTATGAACTAAAGCCAAGTGTGATTTACAGATCAATGTTTAGGATAACCAGTGATACACACAGAGAAACCCTGTCTGAGAGGGGGAGGGATAAGTGGGTAAAAAATAAAATGGAAAGGAATAAAGAAACAAGTAGCAGTCTTGGATAAATGTGATTTTTTCCCCTCCTAAAAAATACTTGTTCGGTTTCAATTAACTAAGATTTTCTTACAGAAGGTAGAAGCAAAAGCTATACCTGAGCAGAATTTCTATACTGGAATGTAACTTATGGCATTGATAATTGTATTGGTTTTTAATTATTACTATGAATCAAAATAAGCTTAGAAAAACAAAATCAAAACCAATAAAATAAAAAGATAACAAATCAAACAATGCAAATCTTTAAGTTTTTATAGTATTGATCTTAGACAGAGATGTTGTTTTTGTTATTGTTTTCCAAAGAAATTTGTTCGTCCAGTTATAGATAACAGTACTCTATTGAATAGGTAAGGGAAAAGCGAGAAACCCTGTCTAGTCCCTGATTTTAGTGGGATTACTTCAAATTTCTCACCATTTGTTTGATGTTGGCTACTGGTTTGCTGTATACTGCTTTTACTGTGTTTAGGTGTGAGCCTTGAATTCCTGATCTTTCCAAGACTTTCAACATGAAGGGGTGTTGAATTTTGTCAAATGCTTTCTTAGCATCTAATGAGAGGATCATGTGGTTTTTTTTCCTTTGAGTTGGTTTATAAACTAGATTACATTGATAGATTTCTGTATATTGAACCATCCCTGCAAACTTGGGATGAAGCCAACTTGATCATAGTGAATGATCATTTTGATGTGTTCTTAGATTCCATTCACAAAAATCTCATTATTTTTGCATCAATGTTCCTGAAGAAAATTGGTCTGAAGTTCGCGTTCTTTGTAGAGTCTTTGTGTGGTTTAGATTTAAGCGTAATTATGAACATGAAAAACTAATTGGGTAGTATTACTTCTGTTTCTATTTTGTGGAATCGTTTGAAGAGTATTGGTATTAGGTCTTCTTTGAAAGTTTGATAGAATTCTGAACCTAACCTATTTGGTCCTGGGTCTTTTAGTCAGGAGATGTTTAATAACTGCTCCTATTTATTTCGGGGTTATGGGAATGTTTAAATGAAATTTGATCATAATTTAACTTTAGTACCTGGTATTTGTCTAGAAAGTTGTCCATTTCATTCAGATTTTCCAGTTTTGTTGAGTATAGCTTTTTGTAGTAGGATCTGATGATTTCTGAATTTCCTGATTTTCTCTTGTTATGTCTCTTTTTACTTTCTGATTTTGTTAATTTGAATACTGTTTCTGTGTCCTCTGGTTAGTCTGGCTAAGCGTTTCTCTATCTTGTTGATTTTCTTAAAGAATCAGCTCCTGGTTTTGTTGATTCTTTGTATAGTTCTTTTTTTTTTTCACTTGGTGGTTGGCTGTGAATATTGCATCTATATTTGTCAGGTGCTGGTACAGCCTCTCAGGGAGCAGCCATACCAGGCTCCTGTCAGCAAGAGCTTCTTGGCATCAACAATAGTGTCAGTCTCTGTTGTCTCCAGATTCCTAGGTGGAAAAGTCTCTGGATGGCCTTTCCTACCGTCAGTTTCTGTTCTATTCTTTATTCTTGTGTTTCCTTTGTACAGGAACATTTCTGGGTTAATTTTGAGATGGGTGGGTGGCCCTATGGCTTAACTGGAGGCAATGCTTATCTATTAGAGTTGCTCTCTACAGGTTATATCTCCCCTTTGTTGCTTATTTCTGTTAAAATCAGTCCTGTTGGTTCCTAGGAGCCTCTGACACCCCTGATGTCTGAGATTTTCTAGTGGCTACCACCAGTTCCCCATCCCTTACTGCTACATATTTCTTTTTGATATTCTAACCATCTGAAATCTTGTTGCCTCAAATGCCTAATCCTGTCCCCCTTTCTTCTCCCCTTCTCTCTCCATCCTAAGTTCCTCCCTTCACCTCCTGTAGTTATTTTGTTTCCCACTTTATGTAGGATTAAATCATCTACCCTTTCTCTTCTGATATTTCAATGAAATTTTTACATGTGGTGACTCATTCATTTTAAGTTTTCCTATGTAGTGATCAATCATATCACTTCCCCATGGCTTTCCATCTTAATGTATAACACATTGTGCATAAAGATTTCGTAGCAATTTTACATTACTGCCAAGCTGAGCATTTTCAATTTCTTACTAATATTTGAATGATGAATGGAATTGTTTCCTGCATTGCAATTTCATACTAACACCTTTCTAAAAGATTATATTTGTATACTCTGAACTGTTACAATACAGGTTTTCTTTCTCTCACAAAATTATCTTTTGAAATACAACAAAATTAAATAAACTTTAAAAAATAGATGCTATGGACAAAACAGTTATGTCCACTTAAAATTCATATACTATAATAGTAATGAGCTGATACAATGGCAAATATATATATATATACATATATATACATACATATATATACATACATATATACATATACACATATATACATACACACATATTTTTATATATAGTATAAATCTGCCCATGTGCAAGGAATCTTTATGAACACAGTTGGCGATTCAAGTAGACCACAAAGAGACCACCTTTTCTCTGACATTGTAAGTAGAGTGGAAAGTTGCTACCATGCAACCTGGAGAGACCCTGCACCAGATCTCAACTTTGCTGGCACCTAGTGTTATACTTCCATCCTACAGAACGTGGAGAAATAAGTTTTTGTTGCTCATGAGCTATGTGATCAGTGGAACACTGTTACAGCATCTTGGAATAACTAAGGTGTTAGGGTAATTCAGCCTTCTTAAAAGGGAGAACAAAAATATTCATTGGAGGAATTATAAATACAAAGTTTGGAGCAGAGACTGCCCCAGCTGGGGATCCATCCCATATACAGGCACCAAACCCAGACAATAGTGCTGATGCCAAGAAGTGAATGCTGACAGGAGCCTGATATAGCTCTTTCCTGAGATGCTCTGCCAGATCATGACAAATGTAGAGGTGGATGCTCTCAGCCAACTATTGAACTGAGAATGGGGTCCCCAATGGCAGAGTTAGAGAAAAGACTGAAGGAGCCGAAGGAGTTTGCAACTTCATAAGAATATCAACCAACCAGAGCTCTGAGGGACTAAACCACCAACCAAAGAGTACACATAAACAGGCCCATGGCTCCAGCTGCATATGTAGCAGAATATGGTCTTGTTGGGCATCGATAGGAGGAGAAGCCCTAGGATCATCCAGTTCAATATCCCAGTACAGGGAAATGTCAGGGCAGGGAGGCAGAAGGGTATGGGAGCACTGTCATAAAAGCAGAAAGATGGGGATGGAATAGTGGGTTTCTGGAGGGAAAACCAGGAAAGGAGATAATATTTGAAATGTAAATAAAAAATATCCAATAAAAAGGAAGAAACAAATCGGTGAAGTCTTAGCACTCACTTCAGGAACATGTTTATTCATTTAATAAGCAATGCTTTATGTGTTAGTACCACGTATTAGTCACGGTACTGGTGAAAAACAGACACATAGACTCAGTCACCTCCCTTGAACACACATAGCCAGTGGCCATAGTCTATAAAAACAAATGAATTGTCAGGATCCTTCCAGAAATATTAGCAAAGCACTGGGGACAGAGGTTTATTCCAGGTTATGACTCAGATTTTCTCGTGTTAAAATTAATGTCCTTATTATATTGATGACATATTTTCATTCATATGAGGGAAGAAAAACAGAAATTGAGAGCAAACCATTAGTTGTTGGATTCAGTCAACAAAATATTTACCAAATGACTCATCCTGTCTTTGGGTCATGTGTTAGGAATAAATTGGAGCTTTCAGGGGACAAATGGCATTGTTTAGTTTGTACTTACATCGTAGCCATAATGCTCTATAATAATCTAGATGGTTTTATGTGGTTTGCATCCACCTCTGTAAAATATAAGGTGTTAAAATATGTATACATAGGCATAATTAGTTTGATTTTTCTATGGTGGTTTTATAATGATGATTCCACCTGGTTTTGCTAAGAAAATAACAGACATGCACTAGAAAAAAAAAAAAAAAAAAACATGGTAAACATCAAGCAGGCAGTTCTGATGAACAGTGACCTGCCTCTTGACAAGGTCACTTCAGGGCAAAGTATAATGAATACTTCAGTTCAGCTCAGCAATCTTCTACCATTATCCCAGCAGAAGGAGAGCTTCCATCAAGATGAGGCTGTGGGCATTCAGGTTTAATGCTATGTAACAGCAAACCAGAGTTCATTTATGAAAGAACAATCAATGAAGAATCTGAAAACCTAGAGACAATGTGTAGTTTAAAGGTAGGTGTGTTTATTGCATTTTTTAAAGACACTGATGGGTTCTTTTAAAGGTTGGTACTTTTAGAGAAGAGTCATTCTCTAACTGTTCTTTTTCTAACATAGGACAAGGATGCTGCCTCCCATATGCACTCTTCTCTTTTCTCCTCAGACCTAAGGGTTAGGCAGAGCAAACTCATTACATCATTTAGCTAATTGTATTCATCCAAGACTGCTACTCATAGCTATTAGTTCATTGGCCACCAAAGTGTGTTGCTTATGGGGCGGGGTGCAATTGAGCTGAATATCAGGGAGGAGAGTCTGGATAATTGAAGAGCCAATCAAAGAATTTTAAAATGAAGAATCATTTCAATCTGGGCAAATATTTAACTACAACAAAAATATTATTTTAATGTTTTCTTCTCCCAAGGCTGCCTTGGTGGTTAAATTCAATTCTTATCTTCAACAAATAATTGTTGAACAGTATCTAGCAATGCACAAAGGAATCTGCAAGCTTCAAAGGCATCTCTTTTAGGTTGATAAACCTTATAGTACAGATAAACCCACTGGTTTCAGAAATAAGAGTTCCTAAGAGATATGCTAACACAAGCCATTCCTTTTCAAGTGAAGCAGCTGAAACAGGTCCAGGTTAAGCACAGTAAGGTAGCTGTACCAGAAAATGTACAGTTTGTAAGTCATTTGAACCTTCATGTTTTAAAACCCCTCTCTAACAAAGTAGCAGTGTGAACATGGGAAACTATAGATGTCACACAAATAAATTGCATATAGGAAGCTCCAGGCATGTAAGAGATGCTCAATAAATTTGCTTTTCATGGTCTCCCTAACCTTTGTCCACAATAGATTAGCAATCACATGGCAAGACTAGAAGTAACAATGTTGACCATCTTGACCACCCCTAGAAGAACTTCCTTCTGCAGCATTCAAACCTCATAAAAGAAGTTTCTTTGTGAAGTGTAATTCAGAGGTGAACAGCTGGATAAACTTCAGAGGACAGTCATATTTTGAGTGTTCAGCCACAAATGGGACATATCTCACCCTTCCCCAGGGCTCAGGGATTATCATGAGGAGATGGGTGGAAAGATTGAAAGAGTCAGAGGTTGTAAGGACTGTAGCCAAACAGCTTTGTTTGACTGTTGTTTGTTTTGACAATTCAGGACAAGATACAATCATTTATAGAATACTAAAAATAAATAACACAAATGAAATATAATCAAACATCCTCATACCTGATTTGTCATACCAGGGTTCTGTCTTGTCAGAGGACAGAGGAAGCCAAGCAAATATATACATCCAGATCCAGATATATTAGGTAGAAATGGTTAGCATGTGTGCCGGAAAACAGAGAGGGAAAAAGTAACCCTCCCTTGGTTCTTATTCATTCATCCCTCATTTTGAAGAAATGTAAAATGGCTCCTCTAAGCCAGCAGTCCTCAATCTGTAGATTATGACCCCTTATCAGGCCAAATGATCCTTCAGAGGGGTCACATCAGAACTGCGTATTAGATATTTACACTCCAGTTCATAACAGTAGCAAAATTGCAGTCATGAGGAACTGTATTAAAGGGTTGCAGCATTAGGAGAGTTGAGAACTGCTGTTGAATGCCATTGTGTGTGAAATGAAGCACTCGGGGGTTTATGGGTGTCTCCCAAGAGAAGGGAGGAAAGAAGCACTTTCCAGGTCTAGGACAGAACCTCTGTCTGCCATGGAGCTCATTGGAAAGTCTAAATGAAAAAAAAAATCGAGCTTTTACAGCCTAAGTGGGACTCTCAAGAGTGTCAACTGATAACTGTGATGCAGTGAACTTGTTCCTCTGCCAATTTTATCTTATTCAATCAGAGATTTGCTGATTTGCTGAATGTCTTTGTAGCTAAGTGGTCTTCCCAAAGAGAAACTTCCCGAACAACGTATAAGGTTGAGGGCAACCATTTTCTTGAATTCGAAGCCCAAAAAGATCTTAGGAACAAGATGCTGAGTTCAATGAAATGAATGAGATAGAGTTCCTGGGAGAAAAGAATCGGGGGTGAAAGGAAGTCAGACAAAGGTTAAGTACAAGGCACAGAGATGAGGAATTCTGTAAATGACGCATCGCTGTAGTTTCAGCACTGCATTTAGTGAGAGATCTGGAAAATAATAAGACCCAATGAATTTTATGTATATCATGGATATTTCCTGGTTTCCCTGAAACATCATTCTAAGTTTTTTATGTGTTTTCTTTCTTCAATAGAAATATAAGCATCTGAGGCTGGTGAGTTAAGAGCACTGGTTGCTCTTCCAGAGGTCCTGGGTTCAATTCCCAATACCCTCATGGTGGCTTGCGCTTCCCTGTAACTCTAGTTTTTGCCTCCATGGGAATTGGGTTTACATATGCATGCAGACAAAACAAAAATGCACACATATACAAACACACAAGGGGAGACATCATCATCATCACTGTAATAAACAAATGAAAATAATAATTAAAGAAGAATGCAGTTCTCTTTACCGAGGGGATTACATTCTTAGTATTTTATTTATTTTGTTGATTAATTATGTGAAGAAGTCAATAGTTAGTTAGGATTCATTAGTTGATTAAGAGAAGAAAACCCATACCTGAATTAATATAATACGCTCAGTCCACTCTCTGTTAATAACAAGACCACAGAGTGAGTGAGGTAAAAATAAAAAGTTTTACTTTGACTCACAGTAAATGTCCAAGGATGAAGGGATACATATGATGAAGGTCTTGCTGGCAGTATCCCTAAGGTAATACAGACCTCAGGGAGCATGAGGTGCCTGCCCAAATGAGATTTTATTACAGATCTTTTCTAAAGAGCTATTTATTAGGCCAAGTATTTAATCCTCTCATAAGGGTAGAGACTCTTTGCTTTCCTGTCTTGTCAATTAAATAGAAGTTAAATTTCAGCATTTCTTAGTAGAAAATAAGCCAATATTTATATACCAAGTTGTATGCATCTTATGTTGTGACTGAACAATTCTAAGCTATGCTTCCTTATTTCAACATGCACATGACAGTAGATTCTAATTTATCAGGTGTGCAGAGCTTGAGACCCTGGAATTTAAAGAGGTTGCAGCCACTGCAGCTCCTACTGCTGCATTGAATTTCCTTTTCCAAGTGGCAGGGATCCTTCCATTTTGTGTTGTTGTTGTTGTTGTTTGTTTTATGGGTTTTCTTTTCTACTTTAGGAAAGGTTCAATCCCGAGGTTGTTTATAAACTATGAAGCTGTCTTCAGAGATCTTTGAAGTCGACAAGCTTCACTGGGAGAGATATCCCCTTGACTGAGTACATACAGTTCCTTGGAGAGTGGTCTTGAATGCAAAAGCCCATTGTTAATGCCCTTGGATAGACAGATTATTTGCCTTTAAGGGAGTTTCTAAAACTTTCATCCATTTTCCATGAACTTCTAAGCACTGAGTGCCACCAGAAAATCTATTAGTCACAGCAAAATAGAAAATAGAACAGTAGATAAAGTCAGAGAGCTCTAAACACAGCATGCTATCAGTGCATGATTGGCTTTCGCCTAGGCTGAATTGTCTTTGATCAGGAATTTTCAAGTTTGAAATTTGATTATGAGACAGTTTGTGAAGTCTTTGTATTTTTCCCTTTCTCTTCATCTTCTTTCATATAATTGTTGCCATATAATGCCAGTTTAAATATTCCTCCGGTAACACCAGCTTGAAGAAATAGAAAGCCATATTGTTTGGGATCAAGTTTATGGATTTGTATCGTTCATCACTTTGAACAGTATTGCCTTCATCCATGGCGCTACTGTGGGTTGCAGCTCAGACCATCACTCAGCAATAGAAGCACATGAGCGTGCTAATCTCATAAAGCTCCTCACCAACTGTGCCATTCTTTACATATCCACTTCCCATGTGCTGGGGCCATCCCTTTTACATCCTACCCATAAAATGAGAAACATTAATGTCCTATAATTATAAAGCCGTTGCGACAATTTAAGCTGTGGCACACAGAAAATGTTCGGTGAATGCTAACTACTATACACTACCTTTCTGTTTCACAATGAGCAAACGTCACTTCCCTGTCATGGCAGCAGAGCTGAGTGAAACGTGACATGGCAGATGGCAGCTCCGGAACAAGAAGGAATTGGATACAGAAATACAACTGCCGCTTAGCATGGGTACTTTCAGGCATAACCACAAATGTGTCTCTGGGATCTCTTTGGAATGGCCCATAACCTCTCTCTAGGACTTTCTGTCAGGAGATGTCTCCCTCACAAATCAAATGTCCCTGAACTTATCTAGACTTCTCTGAATTTGGAGTCTGAGATGAGACTGCTATTCTGGGCTCATTTCCTTCTATGGCCCTGCCTCCTTCTCAGGGATGCTGATATCAGGTTCTCTGCTGCCTTGAACAAACCTGTTCACTTACTCACTGGGACAAAGCACCCAAAGACTTCTTCTCCCAAGAAGTCACTGTTTCCTTTGCACAGAGGACAGCACAGTTGAATTTCCTATCAGTCTAAGTGGTCTTCAACTCAGCTCCTACAGTAATATCAATTAATTCATTCCATTCATTGCCCGTGTCTCTCAAATCCAACTTCAAGAGTACTGTTATAGTTAGTATCCTGTTGCTATATGAAACATCATGACTAAGGCCACCCTGATAAAAGAACATACTTAACTGGGGGCTTGTTTACAATGTCAGAGTTTTAGACTATTATCACCGTGGAGGGAAGCAGCCAGGCTTAGTGCTGGAACATCAGCTTTACATCCTGATCAACAGGCAGCACACAAAGACAGAGACATAGGAGGGGAGACTGGTGGCTTCTGAGACCTTAAAGCCCACCTCCACTCCTTTCCAAAAGTTCAACTACTTGGTGGCTAATTATTAAAATAGGTGAGTCTTGAGGACCTTTCTCATTCAAACCACTACAAACATATTTCCTATTTCATATCCCATTTAAAGCTAACTGTTTGTCTCTGGCATTTATGAGACAGAACTCTAATTTGCTTAAATAGCTTTTCATGTGAGTGTTGGTCTTTGTTATTCTCTTTGACAACACCCATGTACCTTAGCAGTTCCCTCAAATCTTAACTTGCCCTGTGGATATTTCCTTGTAACCTGAATGACACCCTGTATCCCCACTGTGTTTCTAAGGATTTGGGGTGTGATATATCCTGGGTGACACTGTGAACTGACAGAAAAGGAAGTGTGCTTTGGTAATGTAATGGGGGCATTCAGGAGAACCGGCACAGAATTGGCTGTTATGAAAAGCCAGATTATACTCAAAAACCCAGATCCAAGTATCATCTCTCAGAACGCCATTCTTCTTTGCAGCTCTCTGGGATGCTGTCAACGCCAAGAGATAATTTTATAGAAAGTTTCAAAATGTTAAGAGTTCTCTTCAATGGTGAAAGCTAAGCAACCGCACAGGTGCACCGTGCTGAGGAAAGCTCAGAGAATGGAGGAAGTGGAAATGGTTCCTGGGATAGAGAAGGCAAGGTGGACCTTGTTTGAAGCCCTATGAGGAATCAAGCCCCCGACATTTGCAGGTCTCTGGGTGCATTGATCTTACCTAAGGCAGATGGTAGGGCAGAAGGGTTCAGAGCTATTTCAGAATCAGGAGCAACATCCAGGGTACCTTGAGTTGCGTCATGAAAGCTGTCTGGACTCCAGTGCCTTCATTCCGAATGTGGTTTCCAGAAAAAGGATCCTGCCTTTCATTTGGAAGTCATCGGCAGCAAGTCATTTCATAGCCTTAGCGCAGGGAAACTTTTTATTTGTGAGGAGCCTGTTATTTTGCTTAATTATGGGTTTGAGGAGATGGAAGGGAACAGTGGAACCGGCATGGGCTCTGGATTCAGAGAATCTTGGGTCTGAATCATGGCTCTGCCCTAGGCCAGTGGCACCGGCCATGGTTTCCTCATTGCTGCTGGACACAGAACATCTTATAATCGTGGACCCTGTAGTTGTGAAGTTACTAGGATTAGATGATTAATGTATGTTAAGAACCTTGGGTTGTTTTGTTAGTTAGTTAGTTTAATTATCAGTAGCAATTATAAAGAAAGTACCAGGCTATTTTACATGGTGTCATTTCAATAAGTGAAATTTGACTTTGAGATAATTTTTTTTCTATCAAGTCAAGTTTGATCAGCTGTGTTTGGTCAACTTACCAAGAGTCAGATTTTTAAAACAAAAACCAAAAACAACCAGCACAACAAAACCAACCTGACCCTTGCTTTCCTAGCAGCTATTGAATGATAATAGTTCCTAAACTTGTGGCTTAATCATGTATTTACTTTCTCCCTTCTATGCTGGGATTTTGTGTAGATGGATCTTGCATAGATTTTGTGTATGCTTTCACAATCACAGTGGGTTTGTATGTATACCTTTCCCTTTGTTTCTGAAAAGCTTTTTTTTTTTTTAAAGCTATCCACCCTCTTCTACAATGATCCCTAGGACTCAGAGCAGAGGCATGGGTTGAATATCATTGAGTACTGATTACTCCATAGTCTTTTATCCAGCTGACGGTTTCTGTGTTAACTGCCATCTACAGCAAGGAGAAGCTTCATTGATGAGGGTTGAGGACTCAGGGATATACTGATGTATGGGTCTGATAAGTCAGTAAGTGTCGCTTTTCTATATTCATTTAGCAGAATAATTCTACAGGGCCACTGACCTTCCCAGTCACACATTCTTGGTCTTATTAATACACTCAAGTATCGTTTTCATCTCAAGAAGCAGACTTATGATCCAATCAGAAAGTGTATGGTTACACCATAACATTGATGCCACTATTGTCCCAATGGGCCTATGTTGTCAGGCCAGACATTACTGTACCATACAGGGTTCACAGATGGATGAAGTTAAGGCTTATTCTTTTATCCTCTAGCAGCAGACAGTATTTCTGCAACGTAAATGCTATTCAGTAGGAAAAAAGCTTACAAGTGTGCACCAGCTTGATGTCTCCATGTTCTGACGTGAGTATGTAGTGTCCTTAGCAACAGCGATCTTGCCTCCAAGTTATGAAAAGTAGCCAGGAGTATTGGCAATATGCCTGTAATACTTCAAAGTCTATGTGCTCCCATTGGCAAATAATTCAAAAAGAAGTTCCTGGACATGGAATTTTTATGAGTTTTTATATTAGCAAATTTCAGTATGTCTTTTTCAAATGGCCTTCACTATGCTAGTTTTTCTATCATCTCTTCTGCCCTACACTTCCATTCTGATGTAGTTTTCATTTTCTTGTTTACATTTACTTTCTTAATCTCAGGTTTTGCAAAAAATATGAATTTTATAAATGGTTCATTTTATTTTCCTAGAAAACAAACAAACAAACAGGGCCTGGGATGCAGCAATAGTAGTTTACTTGCTTAGCAAGTGTGAGACCCTGGATTCAGTTTTAGTTACTGCTAAAGTGCCATAAAAACATCAGGTAAGAACTTAGGTGGGAAATACTTCATAAATTAGAAAAGAGCACAAATGCAAGTTATGATGACTTTTATAATTCTTGTGCAGTAGTAAGAGATATTCTTTATGCTGAAAATATCAATGTAATTGTGTTAATAGTGGTTTTAGGAGTCTAAGCGTCATCTTCAGGGTATTAAGAGCCTTTTCCCAACACTATATGGAAGGATATTATGCAACATTCCTGAGTAACTGGCTGTTCCAACTGGTGGTTCTCATAGTGTCCTTTGGTACCCATGACTACTAGAATGAGAGAGAGAGAGAGAGAGAGAGAGAGAGAGAGAGAGAGAGAGAGAGAGAGAGAGAAAGAGAGAGGGAGAGAGAGAGAAAGAGAGAGGGAGAGAGAGAGAGAAATGTTTTAAATAAATAACTCTGAGTCTTTGTCTAGAGTCATCTTCCTAAGTAGTCACAGAACAATTATTTGTAGTTACTGGCTTAAAATCTTCTGAAATATATTTTGAGTACATACTTTGAAAAGAGCACATAATTATACTTCCCTAATGAGATTCCATTCGGTAGCTGCCATCCTCCTGAGAGACCTTATTAGGATGGAGAAGCAAAATGCACATAGGACATGAATCCCAATATGCAGCTAAGATTTAACAAGTAGCCATGCCTTACCATCTTCCTCTGTCTTTGGTTTTTCCTTTCGCATCCTTTCCTTTCCGTACTCCTCTTCACTTCTCTTTTCCTCCACTTAGAGTATCCCATGCCATCTGCTTCCTCAAGCAAATGTCATTGGCTTCACTGGAAGTGTTAAAAAGGTGAACAATTGTACTTGCTTTGTCCTGGTCTGATACTTTGTCTCCTTGTGCATCTTAATTACCTGAAGAGCCTAATGAGCCCTCTGTATGCCAACTGAGTCATTACACTTGTTGGATCCTACACCTGATTTTTTTTAATCAAGTGATTTTATTATGCATTCTTGTTGAATATATTTGAGCAAGAAAGAGGAAAAGTAACCTAAAAATAAAATAAATGTGATATCTGGCTCAAAGGGTTGCAATTTTGTGGCTTGGCTACACTTTGCTTGTGTTCTAATCATCAAATAACAAGTGTATTCTGAAAACCACAGAAATAAAAAAAGTTGGTATGTCTAGGTACCTTTGAATAGAGAATGAATAGTGAAGAATTGTCCATGCTTGTTGAAATATACTCTGAGTCTTATGTAGTCCTATACAGGTTTCTCTTGGTAACTTAACCAGTTTCAACAGGGGAATAAAATGATGGTTTAATCCAGTAATTGCTAGTAGAGCTAGCTAGTACTCAGATGTAAAACTCGAAGATTTGAGAACGTAGACTCCTCTATTAGCCACTGTGGTATTCACACTCTCCAAAGTGACAGATAATATTATAAAAATATATTAGGGCGATATATTGAGATCCATGGTCATTATATTATATCTTGGCTGCATAAGAGAATTGTTGAGAAGCATCGTTTTTTTAAAATATCTTTTGTTCAAGTATAGATAAATTTCATTTCTATCTTAAGAACTCAAACATTTCAAACTACTCCAGATGATTATACTTTATAATTAATATAGATAGAAAGGGGCTAGAGGGCTCAACACAATTCAGGTGAAAGTCGCCGAGAAGAGCATCATCAGTAAAGTGTTGGATAAAACGGGAATGTGTGCTAACTTTCACGAGCTTGACCTGCAGTAGGCAGAATAGTGTGTGGTTCGAAAGCAAGATGACAGCTTCTTACTTCCCAGGACTTCAAATCCATTGCCTCATTGAGGCAAAAGCAAAATCACATGGCAAATAGAGTGAGGCTGTTAAATTGGCATGTGTTTTGTTTTAAGTCATCCTGAGAAGGGTGACATGGCATCATAAGGAGGAATTGGGCTGATGTTTTAGTCTTTGAAGATAGAAAATAGGCTAAAGTTGTGAGGAAGAAAGTGGGAGCTACATAGTCTTCCAGAGAATCTCCAATGGGCCTGACTTTGCCAACATCTTTATCCGAACCCACTGATCCCCACATAAGAATTCTGATCCTCAGAGCTATTTATTTTAAAATGACTTTCATTATCTAAGCCACTGCCTATGATAATTTGCTTCAGCAGAAAATTAATACAGTATCTTACCAGAAGTAATTTAAGAAAGGTGCTGGGAAAAAAAATGAAAATTTACAGCTGTAGGTTAGATTTTCTGTTGATACACATAATATAATAACTTAGAGAGGAACGTGTAGTCTCTGCCAGTCAGAATGAGAGAAATAGCTATCTCAGGAGCTGGACCTACCCCCCCACATATATGTAGTAAGTGTGCAGCTTGGTAACTGTTAACTTCACATTAACAGAGAACATAGGCTGTCTCTGACTCTGTTGCCTGCCATTGGGTCCCCTTTACCTGGCTAGATTGCCTGTTTGGTCCTCAGTGGGAGAGAATGGGATTGGTCCTGCTGTAACTTAATGTCCCAGGGTAGGGTGGTACCCAAGACAGACTTCCCCTTCTCTGAGAAGAAAGGGAAGGGGTGACAGGGGAAGAGATTTGTAGGGGTGGTGCTGGAAGGGGAGGAGGGAAAGGAGCTATGATCAGGATGTAAAGTAAATTAATAAACTAAAGGTAAAAATAGAGAGAAATTTCTATAATAACAGAGGCAAATATGTCACAATTAATAAAAACAAACCAAGCATTTTGTGGGTTATTTACATGTCCCTTTTCATACGTATCCTGGAGTCTCAAGACCACTTGAACTTGTAGTGAGTTTTTTTAGCTCCTTGAATGGAATTCAAGAAAGTGTAATGGCATGGGGCAACTTAAAATCACCAAGAAATCAGATTCATATACTAGCTGGCTGGAAGAAGAAATCCATGATAATTACTGGGATGCTTTTAAATATAGGACAAATGATCCTATATTTGTGTATATAAAGGATTAGAGGAGGTAAATCTTGAGACAGATCAGGAAATTGTTAGGCTGGAGCCTAGTTTACAGTCTGCTTGGCAGTGACCATGGGTGTGAAGAGAGTCAAATACAGGAAGTCTTAAGAAAATCAAAGCTAATCCTGGGTGTTAGGGTCTGACATGATAAAAGAAAAAGCACTTAGTGGCGCATCTAACTAGATCAGATATATTAGGAACTGGAACAATTTTGAGGAGTGTAATTAGGTTAGGTGGTTTGATGTAATAAAGAATTGATCTATGGACGAAACTCATTTCCTCTCAACACTAGGGCAAAAAGACATCAAATGCTATTTTTAAATGTCCATTTCTTGATTTGCAATGACTTGTGCTTTGGGGCCATCATGATGGAATAAAATATCTGGGGTTGTTTTGTTTGTGTTTGGAACTGGAATTTGAGCCTAGAGTATAGACTGTTCCCCAACACTAAACTGTACCCTGGCGACCTTTCTCTTTTCTATATTGACATATAGATGCAGCAGGTTTCCCAAGCTAAGAGCGAGCTCACATTTTATCCCAGGCTAGCCTTTAAGTTACAATTCTTCTACCCCATGCTCCAGAGTCATTAGGATTACAGGTGTGCGCTATTAGGCCTGGCTATGATCAGGGGTCTTGAAGATGGAATCCTTACTTGACAAGAAGTGGTAGAATGTGACTTACACTCTTCAGATTGTAACTCATTACCCTGAACTGGAGGTACCAATGATATCCACACCCACTTTGTTACGCAGCCTAGACGAACACAGAGATGACGTGGCACCCGACATTATTTTCTGCTGTCCTGAGATTACTTCCTGTTGGAATGATTCTTATTAGGACATCGTTTTAGATTTATCGTTTTAGAGTCTGTGTGAATGGTGTTATGTCACCAAGCACTCACTGGACTGTCCTCGGGGTAGACTACCTTTTGTAGACACTTGTCTTTGGGAAGTCTTTCTGTACTGGTAATGTTCACTATCTTTGCTGTGCATGAAGAAAGGTAAGACCCTTGTATCTGATACTCCCTGATGTCATACTTACTATAAACTTCAATCTACATTTCTAAGTTACATTTCTGAACTCAGAGGGTCTCAGCCTACGTAATGCTGTGAACCCCTTCATATCATAGCTACATTAGCTGGCATGGCTTTTCTAGGAAGACTAAGCAAGTCTGGAGCTCAGGAAGCAAAGCACACATACAGATAATTTCCTGTATCCTCAACCTCCTCTTCTGTGTTACTTTGTTTCCCTTTATGGAGATGTGGTTGTAACTTGGAAACAAGTAGCAGGCTCTGTCATCTAGCAGCATGACCCTCAATCATGTCCTCAAATTTATGCCATGAGATGGCCAGCCACTTTCCCTGTTTGCATTCATTTCTAGAAAAGAAAGAACATTTCTAAATACAGTTTACCATACAGATTACAGTGATAGAAAATCACGCAGAGACTCTCCGACTAGGCTTCTGTGGTTTTATCTGACTGTCATGCAGATGTGAACACTAAGTCCAATGCTAGTGAATCAAAGATACAAGTATTCAGGAGAAAAACTGCTCTCATTCCAAGGCATTTCCTTTCCTTATTTTCTTTGTATTCCCAGGCTTTGCTAGACTTTATTTTTTTGAGACATATTATTATGACACTCCCTATTTTTCAACTGTGGCTTTTATTTACAAAATATTTGGAAATAATATAGTGCCAGCCACATGCAAAGTGACATTGTACTGATTTTAAAATTTGTTTTATTCCTCATTCCATCTGCAGGGTTTTTGATTTTAGAAAAATGTATTTATTTATTCTGGAAGCATAGGCAAGGTTGTTTTTTTTTTTTTTTTTCTATCTCCCCTTAGTAGTAAACAAATCCTGTTTCTTTTCCATGATGTAAGAGCTTATGGAAAAATGCTTCTTTATATGATTCAAGGTGACATAGCTCCTGCTTGGAGAGGAAAATTTGACCCATAGCTCCGCAATGTCCTACACAGAGCCATATGAGCTTTCTACTTAAAGCTGTTATTGCTGGATGCAGGGACTATGGAGATCTGGTTCTCAGACTTGTAAGTTTTTCTTGACTACTGATGTGACCCCATTTCAAGCATGATGTCTGATTTCCCCAGCTTGAACATAGAGACGAAAGTAAAGTGATCTCTGGTCTAAAACACAATGCTTGAGCTGTTTGGAGACATTAGATCCAGCCACATGTGAGCCCTGCCCAAGCAGAGGATAGGAATAGAGATTCCAATAAATGGTGGTAGATGTCACAGCAGTCTGCAGCTATGACTGTTAGGATTTAATAAAATGGTGCTGGTAAAATAAGTGGTGCTGGCTTTTTATTTCTACCTTTGTTTGCAGATGCCCAGGGTTAAACAGGAGTCTTAATTAATATGATTGAGTATAAAGAAGGAAACTGTTTCCTTTCATTGACTGAGATCTATCCAGCAAACTACCCTCTGTCTGATCCATGTAATCTAAATCAGTGTGAAAGAGTCCTAAGAATGTAGGTGTTTAACAACCATCCCTAGTGATTCTTTGAAACCACCGAGACTCTTCTTATGAGGAGTGGGAATGTGGCCAGTGCAATCTGTAGATTTTCACTGTCTCAACACTTGCTCAAAAATTCATGAAGGCTGTGCATTTCCACTAGTAAGGGAACTGCTTTGCCCAGTCTTGGTTTCAGTGAGAGTTTTCGTTTATTTGTAAAGGACAGAGATATTGGTGTGATACTATTTAACAAAACTCACATTTCTGTGGGATAGTTTTAGGAAGGATGGACAGACATGTAACTTTGATTCACCACCACAACACCTACCCTAAAAAAAAAAAAAAAAAAAACTTTATTTGTCAGAAGCCCATGGATCATGAAAACCCAAAATTGAAGTAGAAATGTCAAACTGGAAGCCATTTTTTTTTGTTTTAGTCACAACAATTTTGTGGAAATATGACTTAAGCCTTTGTGTCTCAAAAGATGAGCTGGATTTCCCTGAGGGAGAGACTCACAAAAACCCAGGAAATGGAAGATTTATTTTGTATTAAACACTTGGAAAAAAGAGGGAAGTCTCAATCCATTACTCATAACTAAATGCCAAGGGATGGTGTTCCTCCTGTTATGACTTTTCCAGAAAGATGAACTGTCCTTGCATCTGACACATATCTTCATTGCCTTCTGCACTCCCACATTTTTTCTAAGTTGTTTCTGTCATCTCTTCAAATCCATCCTATTTTCCTCTCCCAGAACAGTCTTTCTGTTTGTTCTTTTGCAAACACAGTAAATTATGCCAACAGCTTCCACTACAGTGGGGCCATTACATGCGGCCAGGGGATTAATCCAACCTCAAAAATCAGGACAGGCAGCATCTCCATCCCAAAGACCACCTCATTTACTTCATCTACTAGTCATGATTCTTATTTAGAAGTGATAAAAGCTGTCTTGACTGAGAAGGAAAAGGTAACCATTCATGAAGCTGAACACTGATTCGTAGGACTTGTTGCCTGTCCATGCCTGACGTAGTAGAGGATCTATGCCCACGATCTTCTGCTGCACTCTTTTCTCTGTAGCCTTGCTTGACGTTAACACCTTTGTGGTTTCACTGACTACAAAAGGTCTACTGTAAGAAACTCCAAATATTTGAATTCTAAGAAAAATTTCAAATCTCTTGAACAAGGAATGTGAAAGGTTTAAGGGTTATCAGACCCAGTTACTCTCAGTTGGGAGTAACACTAGAAAAAAGAGTTCACTGGGAAAAACAAAGATTCTGGGTAAACAAGATAAATAGGTTCAGCTATTATACTGCAGTAGCTTAGTAATCAGCATCTATGAGCTTATGTTTTGCTACTCATTAATTTTGTATAGAAACCACATGGGTCCAGCTAATTATCCTCAACATGTCATGTACATTAGGCTTTAGAGCTTTTCCTGTGCAATTTCTCATGCTTCAACCACATATCACTTATAGCTCTCTACCAGTGGTCTCCAAACCGATGTAAGAGATGTGACTTCTTTGGGTCTGCCCTGGGGTTCAAGACACAAGACATCATGATGTTGCTGGGTTTTTTAAACACTAATGGCTCTTGTACGTGCCGGACAGTTTGAGCAGTTAGACTTTCATTTGTGTGTACCACTGCCTCAAGTGTTTTAAACTGTTCTCAGGAAAGATGTTCTAGACAGAGTTTCTGCTGGTCATTGTGGTGATTAAATATCTGTTTTATAATTTTAGACGTTGGGGTTAGAGGGGTGGAAAGCCAAGCAAGAGAGCCATAAAAAATTAGACCCCAGTTGCAGTCAACATCAACAATCACAAGTACCCTGAGAGAAAACAGAAAGAATAATATCAGTCCATCTGCTATGTTAAATTGAACTCAAGAACTGGCTATAAATAGATTAATTGTATTGGAACAGAGATGCTCCTGGGGCCAGAGATTTTTGTATTAGTAGCAGCTGTTGGAGTTTCCCAGTTCTCCAGGTTTTCTGCCTTCTTCACATTCTTTGCTACCCTCAACGGATACACACTTTGTGTTTGACAGTGGCTATTCCCCAACTTTAATAAAATATTGCTAGGTGTGATATACATATGTATAACCACAGCTCTTGGAGGCAGAAGCAAAAGGGTTGGGAAAATTTTGAGGATAGACAGATCTGCATGGTGAGACATCATTTTTAAAGATAGAAATAAAAGCAGAGATAGAGGCAGAGGTATATAGAGAAAAACAATGAAAGACTAGCTAGGTTTAAACATGATGAATTATTTTCTTAGAGCTGAGTATAAAATGCAACCTCTTGAGTCCTCTACCTTGTCACTCAGAAACTTTTTTTTATTATAGTAAAAAAAATTAAGATAATGTAGTGGATAAGACTTAGAATAGAGAATAGATTATGTAATTTAAAACTTTACTGAGTGTTTTACTGACACACATGGAATATGTGTCTAATGCTATTTTCTATATTACCATTATGGTCTATCATATGACCCTATCAATAATACTTTGTAAGATATCTATGTCTTACATGGGCAAGAGAAGATTACAGACCTGGTCTGATGGGAATTCTTTTTAACCTCAAATCCATTCTTTCATGCTAACATTTAAAGAACAACATTGACTTGATATATTTTTGGCTTCCACTATGGTTCAAATTCCTAAGTTCAAACTCACGAGTAATAAAGTCCACTGGAGACCTGAGATTACAAGACAAATAAGTGACCCCAGATCTAAGACAAGACAACAACTGTAGGGACAAAGGACATCCACGTGAAAGTGTCTCAGAAGAACATGTGGCTGAATGTGAGAAAGAACAATTCAGGTAAAAATTGAAAACAGCAGAAGATAGGCTACTGGGTCAATGTCAAAATCCTAAGAGCAACAATTGAAGGCTTCTTCTAGCAGCTTCTGATTCTGTGAAGACCTCGCAATGCTCCAAGAATGTGCTCAGATAGATCAGAGAGCCAAACAGCCTTAGAAGAAGGAGGAGGAGCAGTAGCCCTAAGTGGAGAATAAAATACCTACTCAATAAAACAAAACTGTTAAGCCATCAGGAAAACAGGCAAAAGCTGCAGGCTTTATGATATCAATGACCACTCATCAAAGCTGGGAGCAGAAAAATGAGGTCGAGGGGAAAGAGTCTTTCTGGAAAGAGAGACAGGATTTGGGGCTAAGTGTAGAGCTTCAAGAAAAGGCCACACAGTTACCTAATGCAGAGCCTTAATGAGAACACTAGAGACTGTATGTAACCCACCACTCTCCCAGTAATGCCAAAAAGTTTTGTGTAACTAGCAGCAAATGCAAGAAAGGGAAGAGTACAGTGGTGTGCTGGAAAGCCTCTTTGAGGAAAGCTCCAGTTAAAAACAAAAAACTTCAAAAGGCATTGCTCAAATGGACAGACAGCCAACTCCAAAGAAATGTCCATGTACAGAGAGGGACAAAATCTGTTCTGCATTGAGTGTAGCAACAAGAAACATCACCATGTAGATCCTGTTATCAAGTGGATTAATATGAAGCTCTTCATTCTAGTTCCAGCAAGAGGGGAAAAAAGGAAAGCAAATTACCAGGTCTACAAACCCTGCAAGCTCCTGCTCACTTTCTGTTATAGTCAATGTAGCTCTTAACAAAAACTGGAAGCATACAAAGAGGCAAGAAAAGAATAAAAACAAACAAGTATAAACACACCCTACAACATTCCCATGCCACATAATAATCACTGAAAATAAGTTCAAGACTTAATAAAAGGTAACAACCATTAATAGAGTGTGGCACTGGATAAATGGTAGGCAGAGTCAACCAACTGATGGGGCTAGACATGGTGGTGGATGCCTGCAATCTCTTGAGGCACAGAGAGGATGATCTTAAGTTTAAGACAGCCTTGGCTACGTAAACAGTTCAAGACCAGTCTGGACTATGTTAACCTGGAAAACAGCGAAGTGCACAAACAACAGTATTTGCTCAACTAACTCCACCCACAAATGTTGGTTGCTCACTTCCACATGTGCTCACACTGGCATGAGCAGTCCCTCACTCACAGGTCATCACAATCAACAGTATACTTAAACTGATAGAACCCAACCAATCAATCAACAAACAACCCAAAACAAGTGCAGATTAATGGACTATAACAAAGACCTAGTGCCAAGTGCACAGAAAGTGTCAGGTGAGTTGATTTCTTCTTCTTCCTCTTCTTCTTTTTGTTGTTGTTGTTGTTGTTGTTGTTGTTCTTCTTCTTCTTCTTCTTCTTCTTCTTCTTCTTCTTCTTCTTCTTCTTCTTCTTCTTCTTCTTCTTCTTCTTCTTCTTCGTTTTAATCAATAGGCAAATGTGACGAAATGCTAGCATTCACAAAGCATGCTGCTGGGACAAGTAAAATTCAGCACATGTTCTATAAAATTCAATGTAGTTGATGAATCTGAAATATAAAACTGTGAAAGAAAACAAGAAACACTTTAATCTGGATTCAGTGTTTTGGAATACAAGGTGTACACATGCACTAGGACACACACATGCAAACACACACACACACACACACACACACACACACACACAACCTGAGTGTGACCAAAACCTGTAATCCAATACTCCTGAGGTTGAGGCAGGAGGATTGATACAAGTTCAAAGCCAGCCCAACATACATAGTGAGTTCCAAGGCTGTATAGATAGTGACACCCTGTCCCACAGAAAATAAGGTATTTAGTGATTTCTAATAACACCTCCAAGTTTTGTTTTTGTAAATAGATTCCTAGATAGCAGGAGATATATTGAAAGAGAGCTAAGGAGATGGCTTAGTGGCCAAGGGTATTTGCTGCACTTCTAAAGGACTGAAGTTTGGCTTCCAACACCCAGATCAGACAGCTTACACCCTTCTGAAACGTCAATTCCAGCAGATCTGCTGCCTCTGGCCTCCACAGGTGGCTTCACACACCTGCACATATCCATGTACATTCATACACACACACATACACACAGAGAGAATGTGTGCACATACTTATGCATATATACATGTATATTTACACATATGACTATGTTGTGTATGTGCATATGTAGATAGATATGCATACGTGTATTTACTGGATGTCTCCATTGAGAAAAGCCTAGACATAGTGACAGCTCAGTGGCAAGGGTGTACCTAACACACTGATCCTGGCTTCCAAATAGTGTTTTAAAAGTTTTATCCATTATTATGGATGGTCTATGTACACCACTGCATACATATGAAGTTAAAAGCACAACTTTGTGATGTGGTTCCTGTCTTTCCAGCTATACTTGCTGTCCAGAGATTAAAACACTCACCAGGCTTGTGTGCCAAGTACTTTTACCCATTGAGCCATTGTACTGGCTCTGAATATTTTTTTTCTAGATAAAATTTCTAGTGAATGGAAAAAAAGATACCTGATTATAGGACTGAGGCAAAAAAAAAAAAAGATTTTTATTCCAGAATTGTAAGTATAAAAGGGAGAGAAAATTCATGACTGGATTTTTTTCTCTTGGATCAGATGAAGCTTGGGACAAACCAACCCCAAAAGAGGGTAGCTAAAGAGGCTCATCCAGTAGGAATGTGAGTAATTTTGCCTCAGTGCCTTTAAGTTTCGAACTCAAGCTTAGCAAACTAGTGTAAGTCATTTCATTTTCTGGCAATGAGGTCTTCAGTTGATGAACCGCAGCATCCAAGGACCTGTGCAGACTACAAGTCAGTCCCTGGCATCTTGCCTTATTCTTCAGTATTTGACTTCTACAATCCCGCTTCAGTATGGCAAAGGTAGGGCCCAGGTGCTGAAAGTTACTTGACTTTGCCTTGGCTTTTTATTTCTTTAGGCATAGGAGTCTGTGTAGCCACAACATGAGGTTTTTGAGTCAGTGTGACGTTCGCATGCTCAGGAGGGGTGGGGCAAGGAGATGGAAGTGGACCCTATTCTCAAGGTCACCTTTTAGAAAATAATATTTAATAAATCGGTGCAGACCCCATTGGGTTTGTTACTACATCAGTCCTAGAGTAAGAAAATGGAGGTCACTTTTGGTGATTTGACACTAAATTCAAATATAGATGTGTATGAATAGAGAAAGGGTAGGAACCTCCATTCAAAGAAAGGTGCGAGATCTTACTTCTCCCTAAAGCTCGGATGCCACCTCTGTACGTTCAATCCAGTGGCACACATGGTGCACTTGAGAATAGCAGACGCTTTCCTCAGATACAGAAGACAGATTTGAGCTCGCTAGCCTACCCAGGGCCCTATTAAAGTTGTCTGTGTGCTACCACCTCTGGCTTCCTGGACTCAGGGCCCATCTCTTCCCTCTCTATCCTCATACCATGGCCCCCTCTTTGTCCTCACCTTGGCATGCCTTATAAAGATCCTTGTCATTGAAATAACTGAGGACCTTCTCATTTCAAAGTCCCCGATCTGATTACATCAACGGAACTCTCTTTTCTAAATGAAGTAACATATGCACAGCCTTTGGGTTGTGATATGTATATTGTGATATGAGTGAAAGGATTTGAGGACAATTGAAATGTGAGTCAATACACCACCCTTCCAATCACCACCTTCTCTCTTTCCCAGAGTTACACGGTGTTGTTTTCATTTCTTCCAGACAGAACTACAGTTTGGTCTTCCAAGCTGATGATGTCACTTAGGACTTGTTCCATGTGTCCACCAATCCCGATTTCAGAAATTCTCCAGTTTCTTATACAGAAAAAAATTCACTCTGGGGCGTTCCCTGGCCCATATGTGTTCATCTCTAAAAGTGTTTTACAGTGTGGTCCAGGAATTTGTACTTTAAACAACTCCCAGATGTTTGCGATGATTGAAGATGAACAAGAAAATTGTGAGCCAGCAAGCCTCTTAATGTCTTGCTCGAATAAAAACAAGGGTAAAAGAAATGAAAAATAATTTGAAAACTTTAATGATGTTATTTATATGGTACAATCATAAAAATCTTTAAATAAGGTACATTCAATTTCTCAGAGCATCTAATATCCAGATAATTTATAGTTCACATACTTTCTGACACAAAACAACTGAGTATATAATACATTTTTCTATAAAATGATATTACATCTCATACAGATAAAATTATATTATAAAAACATTCCACACTGGAAACCTGATAGTACCTATGGGAAAACACTACTAACTTTCTATTAAAAATATATTTTATCTCTTTTATTTGTCACAATAGTAAACAAACAGAATATTTTTTCCTTTCTAAAATTAAGTTCTACAACATTTCTCTCTAGGATTATAATATGTACAGAACAAATCTGGATGAATATAAATATCAATACTGTAATAGTCTTACAGATATATTAGTAACCTTTACAGAAGAACATCAGCTTTTAATAAAAGCCTTTAACACAACTGGAATCTCAAAGCTTTTTAAGTTAGATAATCCCATATTCAGATTGATCCAATGGAGTCTAGATTTTAATTTCTCTTCTTATTGTTGTTTCCAGTTGAATTACTGCATGCAGTAATAAGAGGACACCGTCTGTAGATACTAAACCAGATACGACAGCTGGATAAACTATTGGGGATTTGTTGAACATTGGGGGAGATACCAATTCTTTCTCTGTATAGTACTTTCTTTTAGTGCCCTGAAACAAAGCCAGCCATTGTTGATGTAAGAAATAAAATGTGTTGATTATTTTTCAGACTAAAAGTATTTGGAGTCAGCTTAAGTCCAATTGCAGAAAAACAAAAAACCCTTGACTCTTGGTTAAATAAACTACCATAAGCCACCCCTGCTTGCCTAGCCAAGTCTGCAACTCAAATCAAATCTTCAGAGGGAAAAAGAGCTGACAGTCTAGATTGCCTAACCACCTACCAATGTGATAAGGCCCATACACTTGATAAGTGTTATAATGAACAGGGTGTCAGAGACTATCAGATGCAGAAGGAAAGAGACCTTCATATTCATCTATGGATGACAAGTAAGATAATAGATACCTTCTGATTACTCAGCTGCAAGGAAAGGAAGGAAGGGACCAATGCTTGAGGTTATTAAAAAATAACTTCTTTCTCGGCATGCTTAACTTTTTGGGTGTACACCTGGCTTTGTACAATTATAAAATAGCCTGCCTCACTCTCCAGACTCAAATCTGCCAGTGTGTGTGTGTGTGTGTGTGTGTGTGTGTGTGTGTGTGTGTGTGTGTGTTATAGGGGCGGGTCTTCATTCCCACCAACTGATGAGAAAGAAATCACTGCCTTTTCAAGTGGCTGAGAAACAGTCTTCTCCTCCATCAGTTTCGGCCCATCCTGAAGAAACGGCCCAGTGACCATTTGTAACTATAAGCAGCTTATTTTCACAGATTGGACCTGACTCCCTATCATTTCTAAGAAGAGCTTCTGGTACAGTCTGTACATAGTGAAGCTGTGCAGGAACCGGATGGTCTTCCTCAGACTGTGGGTGACGGTTTTGGGGAAGTGGTATGTTTTCAAGTGTTTGAGTGCGTACATCAGACCCTTCAGGGTGTCTTGGTCTCCGTTTCTGATCCTCCACAAACTGAGTAGCTTCGGGAGCTGCTCGCTCGGTCTGCAGGTCTTTCTTGCTCTCTCGATCTCTTCTGGGCTGATTTTCTTCCCAGGCAAGCTCTCCATCAAGACTCGGAGCTGCTCTATGGTGAGGTTCGCGTGGCTGATGTGCCTTTGCACACTGCTTTCACAGAGGTCAATGTCTGCATGAACCAAAGAGAGTCTCACGTCAATCTTCCTCATCTGATACCCCAGGCAGACACTCTCACACAATCCCTAGCTCCAGTTTAAGAAAAAGCATTCCCATTGGTGATTTAAGCGACCAGTTATTTCTGATTACTAAGGTGATATCATTTTATGTTATAATAGGAGATCATATAATCTATTGGAAGCATCCAACAGCAAGTTTGTGAGAAGCTCTGAATTTTTGACATTGAACAACAGAAATTTATGGACTCATTACCTTCAGTTTTCCCAGTAAGCCTTGAAAATTTAAAATCACAATGTTTCAGGGGAAAAAAGAAACAGAAAGTACTCAGGTTCTTCATATTCTAATAAACATTTCTTCACTTGGCATCTAACCTTGGTCCTTTTTGACAAAAGTCACTTCAACTAGTCTTTAATAAATATACACAGCACTTGAGAAGCACCCGAGTGTGGCAGATATGGGAAGCCAGTAGTGGGAGTCCAAGAACAGGAAACATACAGCCTGGAGGGCATTTTAGCAATGAGCTTGGGCATAAACATAAAAAGGAGTAACTAATGTCTCTATTAACGACATGAGTCATTTACTATCTGTGAGCCTTGAGGCAACTCCGTTTGTCTTTCTGGGCTGCAACGTTCTCATTTATAAAACTGGAAATTGGGTCTTTTCACATACTGACAGGTTCTGACTTTCTATTTCTTTTCCCTTTTTGCTTCAGGGCTAATTACAGGTTCAAAGAATAATGTTGTTTGGCCAGAAACACAAGAAAAGTTTAGTCTTTGCATAAGTAAAAGCATCTGGACTGTCAGGAGGGCTAAGTCTCCTAAAATCCATCGTTCTGGCTTTATGGGTGGTGTAGAGAAACTGTCAGATACTAGGTAGAGCAGGGAATTTTCTGCTTCTTACTGTCCATAGTAGGAAAACCCTCCTTCATCTCTGTGGTGTATCTTCCCAAATCATAAGTCTCTTTGCACTGTATCTCATCAAGTAGAAAGTTTATAATATAGTGTACATACATTTCATGCACACTAAAGCTCTTGTTCTCCTCTTTGGGTCTCCCCTTCACTCCGTGTCCTCCCTCTTTCCCCTCTCCATCCTATTTCTAAAGGAGATTCTTCAGGAAGCCTTAGCATATAGGATAACATGCTTTTAGCCAGCCCTTTCTTCTAAGAACCTCAATCGTTTATTAGACCTTACTAATCCACCTCAGGTGTTACCAATATGGCAATCTGAATACACCTATGTCATTAGGACTAATGAGAGGTTGTCCCCAAGACTTGGTGTCTGGTTGAAGAGAATTACCAAGCGAGGCGAGTGTGTAGTGTGAAGCAGCAGCCAAGGGACCAAGGACCTTGGTCTAGGTAGACGTGATTAGAGCACAGAGCTAAGGAATCTGTGAGCAGAGTCCTATTCCCTGCAGGCTAACCCTGCATGTAAAGAGCAGGACCTTTTTCTTATCATCACTGCAGAGGTTAGGACAGAACCTTCCTCAGCTGTGACAGGAATCCTGTCCACATTGTCACTTGGTGAGAAATTCTCAGTACCAGGAAGATCGCAGGAGAAAAACACCAGCCACGCTACGTAGACAAATAGTCCCATTCATACGTTATCACAGATAGGTGTCTTTGATTGGCTATGATTCATTGATTTCAGGAAATGGTACCTTGGATGATCTTCTTCACCATTTCCTGGTCTCTGTTTTGATGTTTCCACAGCTTGAGGAGCTGGAACGTTTGTTCTTGTGAGCTGTGGCTCCGTTTTATCCTCTCTATGTTCTCTGCATTCACTCTGGTCCCAGGCAAACTGTCCACCAGAACACTCAGCCAATTCGGTACAATCTTGGTAGGAACGGCAAACCTGAAGAAGGCCTCTTCACACAGGGTGACATCTGTAGGAAGAGTGACCAATGACAAGATTCACTGGATGCTTTCACTTCTTTGCAGTCCTTCCAACCAAACCAAAACAAACCAAAACAAAACAGAGCCAACCACAAAATGAGCGTGGGGGCTGAGTTTTCTGTGAGACAGCATGCTAAAATGGGAAGTTTGAATAGACAGTTTTCTGTAGGATCCTCTCAATATAGAGACCAACTGGGCTTCTGTGTCATCTATATTTATTCATTTCCCTTTGTCTTTTTTTCCAGGGGTGATGTAAACATTAGTAAACATTTAATGAGGACATAGCATGAATATGTACAAATAATTGGCAGAAGTTCTCGGACAATATAAATATTAATACATTATTAAAAGGTTACTTGGTGACTACCAGGTACCTCAAGATCAGGGTCAAAGAAAAAACCAAAAAAATAAGATTATTCCTCAGAAAAAACTTAAACAACAATCAAAATAGTGTATTGTGTTTGTGTGCAATCATGATAGTTTGTTATTTTATGTCTTGTAAACACCTTGTTTATCAGTATGAACATATAAATGTAGGCAAACGCTAAACCATTAATCATCTACATTTTTTCTAAGTGTTTCTTGTAACTACCAACGTTTATAAAGTAAAGAAATTGGCATATACTAAATGGTCAATTAATTGAAAAAAAATAAAATCAATGTTAAGGCTAGAATTAACTATTCTTCCATAGGTAAGAAAAAGGTTACATTAGTTAAGGTATCTGATAATGCAGTGATAAACACTGGAAGTGTTTTGGAACTCTAAAATACGCCTGCATTCATTCTTACACTTCATGTTTCTGTATAATAAAGACATTTTGGAAGAGTCACATTGGTGTTTATCAGGTTGACACAGCATTGTTGTGTAAGTCCCACAGTGATATATTGGATTACTGGAGAAACAGGGAGCAGGGTGAAGGAATACACTCACAGGAACACTCAAAGGGAGTGGTTTCTTCTGTTTGTGGTGACTACAGGCAAAGAAAGAATTGAACACAACCAAAGCACCTTGGGGCTTCCACGAAATAAATCTATGGAAAGAACTGGTAACAATGCCAAGTTTTGGCTTCTAATTTTTCAACAGTTTCTGTCATTTTTAGTTGCCAATTTATAATTTAGCTAATACAGACATTCTAAGAAGTTATGAAAATGTGTAAAGGCAGTTCTGTGATTTGAAGTTGGCTAATTTGTGCTCAGGTTATAAGCTTGATATCACCAATGGGTTATTCTTAATTTTAGTGAGAGAACATTAGGGAGTCTCAGAGTCTTACAGTGTCCCCAGGATCAGGGAGGATATACAAGGTTTTCTCCTGTTGGTTTGTTTTGTTTGTTTTCTTGTGTTTGTCTTTTGCTTTTGAGATTTTATTTGTTCGTTGGTTGGTTTAAATTTTAGCTTTCAGCAGCTGTTAGGCTGGTTAAGAATCAAGAAATACAAAATGGAACCAGGCTTGTTGGTACACATCTTTAACCCCAGCACTCCATAGGTAGAGGCCAGGAGGACCTTTGTGAGTTCGAGGCTAGTGTGGTCTACATAGTAAGTTCCAGGACAGCCAGAACCATTACACAGAGAAACCCTGTCTCAAAGCAGACAAGCAAACATAAAATGTGAAGAGTAAGTTTGCGTCTCTCTCAGAGACAGCTACACTGAAGTGGTAAGAAGACAGGGTCGCTCACTGTGTATAGTTACCTATTCCACACTTTTGCGTTGCTTCTCTGTTTCCGGAACATACATTGTCGTGTGTTGCATTTCCTTTCTGAATTAGGAGGAGGCCAAGTGCACTGCAGTTTGTGTGTTTCCTACACGGTGCTTTCGATGACGTCTCACCTGAGAAGAACCCATCTAGACATCTTTTGCAAACTGTGTTTCGTTCTGGAGTCCCTGTTGGAAAACATCCAGAAATTTAGCACCTTCTTCCCCCACCCAATCTCTGTAGGCAACGACTTAGCACAATGCTGGAGAAAGCTTTCGCTGCTACTGTGTATTGCAGGGAACTTTCAGAGTTTCCGTTTTTTCACTTCATTAGACAGAGATAATCAAAACTTCTATAGTCAGCCCCCTCAGGCTCTTTCTCCTTCCTGTAGCACCGGCACAAGTTTGTTGTGCTATTACCTACAAAGATGCTCCTGAAATGGGAGATGGAAGGAGAAGAGAGTGGGGTATTCATTAGTGCTGCCTCTGACGAAGTGCCAATAAGGCTTGTCAACCGTATTCTTTGCACAATTATTCGTGGGAAACCCATCAAGATAAGTGCTGTGTGTCTGCTTTACTGTCTCTCATGCTTTGAAGTCAGCATCCGTTCAGTGTTGCATCGTTAAATTCCAAACATTTCTTACTGAAGTTCTTTCTCTCCTAGCTCCTAATTGGGAACTGTGCTAACCCTGAGAACCACACATTACAATAAACTCTTGAAGGTGGTGGTAAAGTTGACTGCTGACTCCAGTCGTATTCCCAAGGTTGAGCTACGTAATAAACGGACAATGATGTAGTGTTCATTTATACTTTTGAGGAAATAGCATAGTTAAATCTTTGGGAAGGATAAGGATATTTTACTTTGTGCTTCTAAGGCATTTAATACTTTTGAAGACATCACTGGATTTGAAAACTCTTGAGTTGAAAAAACTTTCAATAGAGATGCAACTGAAAATAAACATATTCAAACCCTGGACTCTATTGTGCCTGAGCACAGCACACATTATAGTGCATTTGCATATGAAAATATCTCCATCTAGTGTAAGCTGGCTGAACAGATTTAGACTTCCGTATTCAAATGTAGATTGCATTGGCCAACTCTGGCTCGTGCAAGATAACAGACACAAAAGAGACAAATGAAAGCTACAGAAAGTTATTAAATTTCATTTATTAAAAAGTTCTACCTCTCATTTCACTGTGTCGTTTACCCATCTGGGGAAGAAAAAAAAAATGGAAAGAAAAAAAAAAGCCAGTGAAAGGGTGTGGTTCTAGTCTCATCTCCTGTCTCTTCCTTTATAAAAAATCTGATGATTCATTGACCAGTAGAGACGATAAGGGGATAACAGGAATGGAGAAGAAGAGAAGCCACAGCCCAAAGTCTCACATAAATGCTGTTTTCAGCCCTGCCTTGACAGGGTCTTAAGAACCACCCTCATAAAACGAAGAGGATACACACTGGAAAGTAAACTTCCTTAGTGCTTCCCTCTCCTTAAGAATCTATTTGCCAGCGGCCCACGGTGATGTATTGGATTACTGGAGAAACAGGGAGCAGGGTGAAGGAATACACTCACAGGAACACTCAAACAGCCACATAATTTACACAGAAAGGAATGTATATGTTTGTGGCTTGTGTTTTCTGATGTCACCTAGCAAGAGGTTATGGGAGTAAAAGAGTTCTTCAGGTGAACTACGCTTTCTAATTCTTTAACAAGAGGAATCCAACAAACACTTTGTTGGTTATTCCTCTAATAACCTCTGTGAATAAGACTTCTTTCTAAAATCGACAGAACTTTTATGCCTACAGAAGATGTAGCCGTCTAAGGAATGATTTTGCCTCATTAGTATGTGTATAAACAACAAACATCTAGCCCGAGAGACAAACTGAAAAACTATGAAGACAAGGTGAACTGCAATTCACTAAGACAACGCAAAGGAAGTTGACAGGAAGCAGAGGACTGGCCAGCAGGAAGATTTGAAGAGCAGAATGTGAAGAGATTTTTGGCTTCAAAACAACAACAAAAACAATCACCAAATATTTTGTAGACTAATGCCAAGTAACCCTCGCTGACTTTTGGCCTGGAAACCTCTGTGCAGAACCACCTTGCAAATTTCCGGGGAGAAAAGGGTTGAACAAAGTCAACCATGGTAACTCAGAAGAAACCATCTCCTTTATTCTAAGTCCTTTGATCACCTGTTACTTCACCCCACAGAAATATTCTCATGTTTCTGAAGGCAACAGCCTTCCTATTTCCACAATATTCAGCCTTTGAGCTACGTGCTTAATCTCTTACTTTTAAAGCATGCTTTAAGTCCGCGCTTAATTTCTGCATCTGAATCTATCCAACCCACTTCACTGGAGAAAGGAGACTAGAGTTTTTCTACTTTTGTCCCAATGTAGTCCCCAGTAAAAAGGAGGAAATAAGAGTTCTTTCTCCTTGAACTGAACAGTTTAGTGATCTTACCATGGCCTTTCCTGATATGGCTACTCTTTTAAAGATTTCCTACAAAAGAGACTAAATGGATTCCAAACCTTTGGTTAGGGTTTTATTTCCTTTCTTGAGACATTCTTACACTCATGGATTAATTAGCCCAGGCTGGCCTGGCATTTACTGTGTATACTTGGTTAGCTTCAACTGAGTGTTCATCCTGGAACTTTGATGGGGATCGAATGAACTTTCTTGGCCTTTGCTTTTGGCTTTAACTGTATAGGCTTCCTCTGTCTGCCTTCGAACCTAAAATCCTGGTCATTTAAACTTTAACTTGTCACAAGCAATTCATGCCCTAAACTATGACCTCTCAACCAGGAGCAAATTGGCCTCCCATAATGGAAGGAGGCCTGCATCTGGTAGCTTGTCTTAAGGGAGGCACACACAGGACAGGCTCCCACAGAAAACAATCAGGCAGCTGGTGTAACGAGCAAGGAGTTGAAATATCCTGCTTTAAAATGAGCTATAGTGAGTTAAAGGGATTTCTCTTTCTTCCCGCTAAGTGCATGCTCTTCAGTTTCCTAAGCCACAAGCAGTTGTAATCTGCAGTACAGCTTTGTGGCTTTGTGCATGTGCTAGAAAAAAAGAATATGGTTTCAGATTTGAAAGTTTCTCACTATCTCCAGCCCCTGCTGTTGGGAAGGCGAGATGGGAAAGTCCATGTTTATACACACGGACTTCCTGTTTTCGTGACAATCTGTTTTGTTTAAGATAAAGAATAAGCTGGTTATAGGGTTTGCTACTGTCTTGATTTTCCCAACATTCAACTCCCAGGCCAAGAGGAGAAGCAGCTTCATTTTTAATAATGAAATGTATTTCCCCTAACTCTTCCCATTTTTTCCATAATTAATTATAACTGCTCATTGTTAGTACTCCGGCGCCTCATTAATATCGGCATAATTACTCTCTTGGTATCGATTAACATTTCTCCTGTTTGTCGAAAAGCACTGCAGACTGACGCTGTCTGTGCCAAAGTGAAACAAAGTGTATGTTAGCGTCTCTCGGTGCAACTCAGACCGCGGTCCTTTAAAACTGAGCAATTCATCATGCATGTCATTAGGGAGCAATTTGCTGCGTTTGAGATTCCTCTAAATTACACTTGAGTGGCGAAGGATTCCTTTGGAAACGATCCAGATACACAGCGCACAGCTAACCTTTTATCAGGTCAAGTGTCCCCTAAGCTGGCATGGTCCCTCTTGATTTTGCTGTATGTCAAAACAGATACCTACCAGCCTGCACAACACCCATGCCGGGGGGACAGCTCCGGTGCTTCAAGCAGAACTCGAGCTCCAGGTACCGCCCTTCCTCACACTCGCACACTCGGTTGTGGGTCCGGTTGCACTCCTGCTTCACGGACTGCAGTTCCTTGCACACTGGGCTGCAGTACACACACTCGTCACTTGTGTGCCAGCTGTCCGTATAAGAGTGGTCAGGGCAAGGGACACACAGCGTCTTTCTTCTCACTGTGCAGTGGTGTTTTAGGTAGGTGCCAGGAGCACATTTGTCACACAGGACCTGACGACCGGTTTCTGGGTCCTGATGCAAGTACTTTGGAGGAGAAAAGGTTTCCTGGGTTGTCCATTCAATGATGTCCAGGAGCTAGAAGAGAAACATTGGTCTATTAGGGTAGAAATGTGACGGTAATTCCATATCAAGGCAAGATCTGAGTCAAAAGTCACTAACCACCTAACCTTAATGCCATTCCCAGGAGCTCCTACATATGGTTCCAAAGCCATGACTTTGCTTCAAGATGTTTCACCAATAGCCAAGAGAATAAATGTCAACAGGTGAACAGCATGATGTAAACTCAAAGAAGAAACTAAAAAGAAACTCAGCATAGCACCTTCAGAGACTTCATTATCCCAGGTCTCAGGATCATCTCTGGATTAGGGTGTGGATAAACTGGTCACTCTCACAACAGTGTCACCAAAGTCACTGAGACTCCTTGTTAAATATGGAGACCTCCTCAAGAAACTGGAAGCCTCGGGGAGTTTAGAAGTCTGGTGGGGTTGGTGGGGTGAGGACATCCTGGTAGAGACAGGGGAGTGGGCAAGAAGGAGGTATGGTATATAAAAGAGTCGGAGGGCAGACAAGGAGGGGAATAAAATCTGGAGTGTAAAAAAATCAATTAATAACAATAATAATAAAATTTATATGTACAAAATATTCAGTATATGTCATGTTAATATATAAACGCATATTATACATATATATGGTTTTATGTGTGTATAAAATATATGACTGTTCATCTGTAAAGTTATCAACAAATTATAAATATATACAAATATAAGTTTATTTTAATACAATATATTTTCCTCTCCTACAACTTCTCCCATACCCTTGCCTCCCTACAGATCCAACCTTTCTATATTATAAACTACTTTTGTAAATGAAAAACAAGGGAGAAGAAAAAAAGAAAAAAAAAAGGGAGACCTCCAAGACTCATACTCCGAAGCAGTATGGTTTTCTTAGTAGGGAGTTGGACTTATGAATTAACAACGGAAATGGACAAAAAAAAAAAACTGTTGATTCTGATGTATGGAGTGAACATACTAAAAATTTTCTTATTGACTTTACAAGTTACTGTGGGCCAAACTCTGTTCTAAGTACTCCAAATACAATTCTAAATTAAATGGCTCAGACTGAACCTAGAAGTTTGCAGTCCAGTTAGGGAAGAAAAACAACATACAGTAAAATTAAAAGGAATGTTAGAAACTAGGCGTTATTTTAAAAATATATAGAAAAGCATGTTAAAGAGATGGGACACATGCGGTAGATGAGGAGAGTGTGAATTACAGTGGTTGGGCTCAGAACCAGATAATGTCTCTTTTATTTTCCATAATTAAGGCTTAATGATGAAAAGCAATGAAATAGAGTTGATAAATTGGGAAAGTTCATGATTGTCAATGGCCATCCATGCATCCATTCATCCACCCATCCATCCATCCATCCATCCATGCATCCATCTATCCATCCATCCATCCATCCATCCATCCATCCACCCATCCATCCATGCATCCATCTATCCATCCATCCATTTATCAATTTATCCATCCTTCCATCCATCCATCCATCCATCCATCCATCCATCCATCCATCCATCCATGCATTTATCCAAACATCTGTTCATCCATCCACTCGTTCATGCAATAGATCCATGTGAAATGTCTACTGGGAGTCCGGAACCAAGAATATGCTGTTGTATCACTCACGAGCACAGTCCCTGTAAGCTTACACTCCACCAGAAAGAATCCTAGTATTTCTAAGATGGACATTTTCTGCAATGAGCATGCCTGCAGACAATCTTGCCTTGCATAGGTAAAATGCATCTAGAAAATGAAATGGCTGTCTTTCCTTGAGTTAGCTGGGGGAAACAGGAGGGAGCAGGCATAGCTTCAGATGTCATCATACAAAGTCTGGGAAGCAAGGGGAATGACAGGACAGGCAAGAGAGTTTCATGGAGGATCAGCAACACATGAATTCTGTCTCTTGTTCTACATCCCCAAAGGTCTTCAGAGAACAACTTCCAGAAATTACAGAAAACATGCTCTCAGAAGGAGCAGTGTTATTTGTGTGCCGAGGGTGGCTTGCTTGATTTTTATTGTTTGTTTTTTGGTACAAGGATCAATAGTGACTATTTACAGTTTTGGGGAAAGAAGCAAACCCAGCACAACATTCCCCCCCCCCCCAAAAAAAATCTCTTGTTTGCAGAACTCAGGAAATGTTCCCTGCTCGCTGCCACACATACCTAGGGCAAACATGCCAAGCCAGCGAACTAACATCCCTATTAAATGAGATGTTGTCAAGGCAAAGAAGACTAACTGGCCCCTTTCATAAGCATTCAGGATTTTCATGTGAGAGACTTGGTTCACTTCTCAGTGGAACATGGCCAGTATCTTAGACCACGTGAGCTAACACACTGCAAGAAGAAAGCAAAATACCTCCCTGGAATGATGGATCTTTCAACAGAGTGCTTGATGGGAGATACTCCAACCTACAACCTAAGAGTAACACAATGTAAAGTCAGGTCTGCTGACTCATTAGGGTACCCCAAAATTTGATGGGTTCTGAAGAAAGCATGCTCTTTTGTTTCCCTGGGGCTACTTAGTGGCTTGAAAGAATCATAGATGAAATGAGTACTGGCTGGTTGTTGATTTGGGTATGCTGTGAGGCATGTTTTAAAGATCTGGTTCAAGTATTTCTCCCGTCCCCAGTGCTAAGGCATGAGGTTTTCCTAACACAACATGCAAACCCATATGAAAGCAATGAGACATACTTTCTTTTTTTTTTTTTTTCTCTATTGCTGTTCACTTTAGATTTCCTGGAAAGCCAGTTTTGAGGGTTTTGTCTGCCCTCAGGAGGTCTGGCTCAGAGGTCCGGAGAGGCTTTATATCTCAAGCACAGCATCCAGCCATGCTTCTCGCTGTTTGCCTGTGCCCGTTTCCACAGGGGTCAAGAATCCTCATTTGTGCGTCAACATCGCTCCACCCCCTTCCATTACTCAGACATGAGGAAGATGGGACGAGACAGAAAACAGTAACTGCTCATGGGCGTCACCCTGCTGAGCCACAAAACACCAACACCTGCTTGTGCTTCTGACTTGGTAACACAAAGTTTGAAATGGTCTAAAGCCCAGACTTCCTGAATCTCATGGAAGTGTTCAAGAACTTTTAGGATGTGGAGAAATGGGAGATTGGAATTTGGGATTAGGGGGTCTCGGTTGCCAAGGCACATGCCGTCACTCCTAAATCATTTGAAAAGTCAAAATATAAAATATGCCAAATTCCAAGACTTTCTGACTCAAGGCTATCACCAAGAGCACTAATGCAGTTTCTATTTTTCTGGAAAGTTGACATGACAGTACTATTTGCCTGAACCAATACCATGAAAAGCAGTTTTGGTTTTTTTTGTTTTTTTGGTTTTTTTTTTTTTTTTTTTTTTTTTAAGATACAGAAAAACTGAGGTGAAAATTTAGAGAGAAAAGGGAAAGGACAACATCTGGATTTAAGAATTAAAGAGTAGTAAGTAGAGACAGTTTCCTCAAGATGACCATGGGGAGTTATCATCACCTTACACAGGTTTAAAACCCAGAAGGCTCCGAGGAACAATAGACATGTTTTCAGCAAGTTGAATTGGGCCTCTGTGCTTTGCTTTGGAAAAGAGATTCCAGTTGAGTAAAAGTAAAAACTCTGTGTGGTCAAAATCTGAGAGTTAGGTCTCAATCTTTGGTTAGCCCCAATTCCCACACAGAATTTCTGGACTTGGTGTTTGGACAGAGGATGGGCATCTCTTCTTCTATGTCCCCTTTCTCATTTCCTTTCCTGTTTCCTGGAGTAAAGGCAAAGACATGGTCTTAACATTGTTCCTTTGCCTTCTGATAGGATTTAAAACTAAATAAGGGTTTACAAGTAATGCAGTCTTCAAATACCCCTGAACATCTGCAAAGGTTGAGGTACATATATGAGTGTGTCTATTGAATCTATTGAAGCTTTTTATAGAAGGGAACATCCTTCCCGTGTTTTAGGTCTGGATTAAAAAATAAATTTGGTATGGCTTTCTTTTACTTTCTATTCGTTCATCTATCCTCTTTCCCATTCCATGTCTATCTATTATATGGTCTAATCACATGATATTAAAAGTAATTTAAAAGGCCTACAATCTACTACTTTACAGCAGTCTGGGATTTGCTCTAGAGGCTTCCATACTACTTTTCTTGAAAGCATTGTTAAAGTTCTCTCTCTAAATACTTAATTACTCACCTCTGTTTTTAATATTTAACCCCATTAAATAATTTTCTATCCTAAGCCTATCCATCTTTTTTTTAATCTACCAAACATCAACAGAAGACAGAGCTGAGCTAAGATGGTGGATAGAATGAATTAGCTCTCTAGTGTTTTTCTAGTGTGACCATTCTTTCTCTGCTCCTGGGTTTGACGATCTAGTCAAATCAAGTCAGAAACAAGTGTTATAGTCTCATGCCTTTTGTACTTTCCACTGTGTTCTATTTAGCACCCTCTTGGAATGCCGATGTTTTTCTAACAATCTCCACTTCTCAGATTCAACTATGCCTTCTGTTCCCTATCAGATGTCAAATGATTTGACAAGAGCCTTCTATTGGCTTATGTGACTTTCTGACTTACTAAAGGACAAAAGAATACACTTCCTCCAGCACATTTATTTTTGCATTATGCATTACAGACAGTCCCATACTACTGGGCTTGCTCTTCGGTCTGCAGAACCATGAATGACCCCGTGGGTTTCCATTTATGGAAGATTCATTAAAAGCATCCCACACAGGTCCTGAAATAGTCACTTGGTTTGGGAGTTCCTTTTGTAATTCTTCGTCATGATCTTCGCCACAGAGAACTATTTGAGGACTGTCCAGAGTTAGCTAAATGTCTGGTCAGTGTGTAAACCATGCCATTTCCAAGCCTGTCTCAGCCATTAAAGGACAGATCCAGGATGCATGCAATTGAGAGTTTCATGAAGATAGCTCGTAGTATAAATCATAAAACTTATTTTTAAAAAGCACCTGTTAAATGAAATTTGTTTATTATTTTCATTTTGGTCCCATTACCCCTCCATTCCATATATATATCTGTGTGTGTGTGTGTCTGTGTCCAATGTATAAGCTACTCACTGACACCCTCCACTGATGGAGGCAGTAAACGGGACTAGACACTAAAAAGTGGACAGAACAGACAATTGGGTCAGAGATTCTGCAAAGATGGTTGATGAGAAGGGAGGAGGGTAGAGGACTGTTGGCTGATTTTACTGGGAAGGGCTGGTATCCAAAGCAGCAGCTGGATTTTCCTGAAGTCTCCATTAATTTCTGAAAACAGAAGTATCATTATACGTGAACAAAGAGAAAGACTTTAGGAACTTCTTTTTTTTTTGTATGAGACCCAGTGATGATGCTAAGAAAATAGATAGAGATACATACTGATAATTCTGAAATGCAGCTGAGGACTCAGCTCTGAAGGTCCTGAGCACATAAATGTCTCTAGGAGCAGAGGACGTAACGTAAAAATGTTGTATAGAAGCAGAAAAGGAGAAGCACACACTAACATTAGTGTTTGCATGTGTCTGTGGAATGGGATTACAAAGGAGAGTGTAACAGTATATGAATGCCATGGACAGTTTGTGAGAAGCATACAAAATTGGTCACGAATAAAGTGTGAAAAGCCTATAGCCTGGTAACCTAATATGAACACCCACGTACAGTTTCCACTGGAGAAGTTGCATTTAGACTATGTTAAACAGTTTGCAAACTGAGTTCTACCACTGCCTCGGGGACCCCGGGCCAGTAATTTGTGCCTAAAATGAGAATGACTCTATTGATGTATTGTCAAAATAATCAGTCTCAAAGAAATAGTAACATAGAAACTTATTTTTGTAAATGGTCAATATTAGTTTTTACTCCCTTATGCCCGTAGGCTGGAAACTCCTACTCCCATTTCAGCAATGCATAAACTTGAGTGTCGTACCTCGGAATCCAAGCAGTTGATAGGTGGAGGTAAGAAAATCAGATCAAGATCATAATTGGTTCTATATAAAGTTCAAGGCCAGTTTGGAGTTCATGGGACCCAGTTCTGAATATAATAAAATTGGTTTGGGTATCTTCCCAATGATGCAACTATTTATTTATTTATTTATTTATTTACTTACTTACTTACTTACTTACTTACTTACTTACTTACTTACTTACTTATTTATTTATTTGGTTCTGCCAAGGGATTTAAGGCTGGTTCATGCTTTTTTTTCTGGGAGATTCAGAAAGTCCAGCGTTTCCCTCCATGTTCTTTGCATGGTTCATATGAATTTGTACAGATAGACAGTGTATGTCCTGTTATTTCCTCAGTCCAGTAGACAGGTTGGATGTCTTCTGTGTAAACTGGAGATTACACAGCACAGGTAGGTATCCGTCTAACGTGTAAAGAATACGTTTGCCAGGATGTGCTCACAGGCTGCCTTTCCTTGTCTCTAGAAGGACAGAGGTTAAAGACTGGCCTAGAGGAGAATGTTTTTCGTGGTTCTTGCAAGTGCTGTTTCAGTTGGACTTAGTTCATTGTAAAGGGTTATCTACTGCCGCCAGGTCCCTTCCCGGGGAGTAGCCTGCTTAGTAATTTCCGCGCTAGCTGGTTAATTGGCTCAGGGTTATGTCTCCAGGTAAGGAAGCAAAAGCAAATGAATTAGATCTGTTCATCTGTGTATCTGTGCTCTGCTGCCAACTGCTCTCACAGGCAAATGGGAAAAGGAAACAAACAACTATGATTTATTAGAAGAATTACTGGGCCAAATTTGATGTGAATTTGCTTCCCTGGAGGCTGAGGAACAGTCTCCAGGTAAAAATGTAACTTTCAGTGTAATTTCTGTTCACTTCAGAAGTTTCCTTTACTTTTCTGAAGGCATTCACATTAATTAGCAGTGTTTTGTTTGTGCACAGACTTAGTCCTCATGGACAAAAGAGATTTGCTTCTGGGGTGTTTGCCATGATGGAAGAGTGTTATCGCTTAACATTCTACTGATTAAACAAATTGTAAAAGAGAAAAATAATCCTAAGTAAAAAGTTAACAACATTCAGGAATTGCAGATACAGGTTAACAGGTTAACACACACACACACACACACACACACACACACACACACAGACACCATAGAAACATTTCGGTCCCTAGATTCTAATAGTTCTGTTGATCTCGAGTTAATCACCATTTTTTTTTTTTTTTTTTTTTTTTTTTTTTTTTGGAGACGTAATATTAGTTCTGGAAAAGATCTCAGGAGCGGGAGTAGGTGTCACGTGGTTTTCACTAGTCAGCCTCCCTTTTCAAGCACCAGGCAGCACTAGGCTTGGAAAACTCCCCCACTACAATCGCTGGCGTCTGGAGCTGAGAACCGATGTGTATTTTGGCCTGTTGATACTTCTGAACAGCATTTTAAGATTGCAACGTATTGTTATGGTCCTTTCCTTGAAAGATAACATATTGCCCACAATACGGTGCAGATCCTTTTGCTGACTAAGAAAACCTATTGTTGTTTAATCAACACATGGCCACAGGCCACTGTTAGAAGAAAAGTAAGGAAAGGTATGCTAGGGACAACGTGAAAGAAAAGCTAGACGGAAAGGGGGAAATCAGATAGCACCTGTGTTGAATTCATGGCTGTTCACTGTCTGCCCATATCTGAGGGATCACAGTATCCGCTCTCTGTGACGAGGAGAACAACAACATTGTCCGTGAGGATCGCACTCTGTAGCTGGCTGTAGGCCAAGCTCATTCTTCACATTCTGTTTTTCTTTGTCCTCAACAGACACGTCCAAGGAGCTACGATTATCTCCATTTTAAAGATGAAAAGAAGCGTCTTTAGAGAGTTGAGTGATTAGTCAGAGACAAGAAAAAATTCATACCTTTGAGAGTTCAAACCCAGCCTTGCCTGAAACCAAGCCTCTGACAACTGACACTTCTGGCTATAGTTTTGGGAATAATTTCCCAGTCTCGCAGGGAAAGTGACTGTAATACAGTGTAAAGTTACCATATATGTGTCACTTGTCTATCTACTTATCTATTTAAGCCTTTCTCTATCAACCATCCATCTATATATTCACTCAATTCAATGCAGAACTTCTGTTTTCCACTGAAGTAGTTGGCACAATGCTTTGGTAGAAAGGCCAGACTGGAAAACCAATTACTCTTTATGCCAAGCAGTAGATACTCAGAGATTCATCTTCTTGCTTTGACTCTCCTTCCTTTCCCATGTCCCATAATAGGCCGGATCTTTCTTCCCCATTCTCCCAGTGTCTAATAAGACATGGGCTTCTTGCCTTATGGTCACCTAGAAAATTTGGACTTAGATTCATATCTAAGATAAAGACCATTACAAAAAAAATTATATTCCTTTGAGCTGAAGAAGCTAAATGAGTCCAAGAAGAAAAACAAAAGGGTAACTGAGAAAAGGGATAAAATTTTAAATGTAAATAAAAAATATCCAATAAAAAAGCAAAAAAAACCATTTTTTTTCTCACTTGTTGGTATTTTTCAATGGACTCAATGACTAGATATTAGCATGCTCTACTACATAAACAGTAGATGATGATGATGATGATGATGATGATGATGATGATGATGATGATGATGTTCTCACCTATCTAAGGTTTTAGGGAAACTAATTCTCCAGTTTCTAGTCTGTGAATCACTGCACCATAGGATTTTTATGAATAAATATATGGAATGATATATGTGATAGTTATTGTAAAAGGTCCTATGCCTTTCTATTTTCTACATTCACCCTTTGTGGGCTTTTACGTAGGTTGATGTTGTAGAAGAATGTAACTTTACAGAGCAAATGTCAACTGGAAGTAAGGAAGTAAAACAAGTACAGTTTGCTATATGTTCATGGAGTAGAGTTAATTCACCCTAAGCATCTGATAGCTGCTCTACTTTGCAGCCCAGCTAAGACTTTTGGTAATGCCTTAATTTTAATTTTTCAGCCCAAGAAGATGTTAGACCTGAGAAAGAAGCCCTCTCTAGGACTGTCTGATTAAGCAATCTTTATTTAGACTGCCATCCAGTTGCCTCTTCAAAATTTTGGGTTTCAGAGAGCAACCTCTTACTCTTTTATGGGTAAGGATTAGGGTTAGTAAAAACAAATCTGTGAAGATAACTGGCAGTTGGCACCTGGACAAAAGACTTAAGAAACAGAAAATTATTCTTGTAAAATCAGGAGACTTAGTAACAATATATAACAGTGTGGCTTCTGTTTTGATGTCCTTTGTGAAGACTTTCACAAATGGCTTTTGGGTTGTGATGCCCCTCACAGTTACTAGTCTCAGATATCACACAGATGGGAATGTTGGTTGCTAAGTCAGCCAGGTCTGATTGGATTCTATTATGTCCAAATAAGCAACTTCAAAATCTTAATGCCTACAGTCAACACCAAAGGTGCGCTTGTTACTTGTGATCTGTGGAGAGCTGACAATTTTTGTCTAGTAAGTAATACTTGGAAATAGATATGTGGAAATTTGAAGAGAAAAATCAAACAACCAAAAGCTACAGAGAATTTTGGGAGGAACTTTGGTCAAGCGATGATGCTTAGTTTGGAAGTGAAGATGTCATTTCAATTCACCGGGGTCCATATCCCTCCCATTTCATTCCCCTTAGATTTAAACTCCCTCCCAAGTTTCCAGAAAGGAGAGCAACTCAGAATGCTTGGCCAATGCCAACTTATGATTACACCATCACATGGCAAACATCATTACACCTTCACAGAGCAGTTATTTCTCATTTCTTCCATTGTACTAGACATTAAAAGGAGATACAAGAAGAGTGTGGTGATGGAGGTCTGCTGTCCGACAGCTGGTGTACTATTCCAATGTAGATTTTAATGGTCTTCCCAGGTTGGCTGTTACCATGCATGGTATGCCTAAAGGTTTGATATTTATTCCAAAGAGTGGTGTGCAGTTGTCCAGCACGTTTTGGTGACTATAGATTCAAAGAAAAATTTTGCTCAGTGACTCTAAGGAGAGTGCTTGTAACCATAATTACACCTCTTCAGCACGTCCTAGGGGAATGTCTTGAACTTGGCTTTTAACTAAATGGAGAATGCAAAGAGATGCACACATTGCCAATGTCTATGCATGCCGGCTGATGACAAGCACGAGAAAATGGGAATGGTTTTGTTTTAAAAGAATGATTCATGACACTCAACTATATGTCACACTATCTAGAATTAGATAATGTTTCAAGAGCTGCTGCTTTGAATCATCTCCTTGACCTCAACAGCAGACCAATGGAACAAAAGAGATCCTCCTAAAATATCCCTGTAACGTTTTATACATAAACAAGTCTACTTGGTTCTTGATATTTGGGGTAGGGAACAATATAAAATTGATTCCCTTTTAAGTTATAGCAGACATTCCATATACCACTGGCTCAGCTCCTATATTTAGCAGAGGCATAACTAGGGTTACTGGGTAAACCCTGAGGGTGCAGGCGGAACTAAAAACCAGGGTCCTTGAGTCTGTTTGCCTTACTTATTGCAGAGTATTGTTCTACCACTCTGCATCCGGGATGATAACTTACATGACCACTGTCCACACTGTTGACACAAACTAATGGGGATCAGATGGTGTGGGAAACAGGCCCTAGATACCAACAGCTTCTAAGGATAGGATATATAAGTTTTGAAAAAGGAATAAAAAAAAAGGATTCTGCATTTGAACAAGAACATAAGGAGACTGAGTAGAACAACAAGGCCAAGACTCCCCAAAAAGCAAGAGTGAAAGCAGCCCAGGACAAGGGCAAAGTCAAAGTCATGCCTATGTCCATGATGAAGTGTAGAACAAAGGTAAGAGAAAAATAGGAATCAGAAAATGTACAGAGATAAGTGACAGTAGAAGAAAGGGCAGCCACCTAATAAGAAGCATGGTAAGGCAGCTAAGAATTTCGTATCAAAAATGTCAATAGGGACTTTAGTCCCCAAAGGCAATGACTGTGCTTAGCGAACCACGGCCTTCTTTCAGATCTAAATTAGTGTTATCACCCAGTTGTCTGTTTTATTTATAGTTACTTAAGAAATGCTTGCAAAGAGTGTGGCCACAATGCAGAATGAGTTGAAGTGGAGGCCTTGGAGGTAGTCTTTCTATGTTCTATTCCACTATGAATAGAAGGTTCAGAACCAGCAGCAGAACAGAGACAGTTACTAATCCAAGGGCCTTAAGTTAAACAAAAGTAACAGCGCCACACAGTGTATTTGCAACTATTTCAGATAGTGTAGCTTACATGCTCTGAAACACAAGAAGGCTTAAGAGAGCAGATGGACATGTTGACTAGCTCTACAAACAGCCTGCCCTCCCTTCTTTGTGTATGTCTTCTTTTTTTCCTTTTTGACTGTATACATGTATAGCATGCATATGTTTGTGTGTATGTATTTGTATGTGTATAGACACACACCTGTTTGTATATGCAAGTGCGCATACATGTATGCAGAGTCCCGATGTCAAAGGTGGAGGTCTTTCTTGGTAGCTCTCCATCTAAATCATTGATGCAGTCTCTCAATGTAAGTCACAGCTTGGTGTCTTACATTATCTGGCTGGCCTTATCTGGGTGTCACCTGTGTGCACCTTGTGAACACAGAGATTACAGGTAGGACACTACACTCATCTGTCTCTATGTAGGTTTTGGGGATACAAATTCTGCTTCTGCTTTCATGGTAAGCACTTTATTGTGATAGCTCCCTCCTTTGGAACACCCCCCCACCACCAATTTTCTGTCTGCAGGCTTAGATACTTGTGAGAAACTACATGGAAAAAGTGTATCTATTGTATCTATGCAAGCCCTTGGGAAACTGTGTCACCTTATAGCTGGGATAGATTATTCTACTGAGCATGCTGAGTCCACGTCACTTGCTGAGGTTAGTGTGAGGAAGAGAGGGTACTGCACGTCTTCTTAACTAATGTGTTGTAACACTATTCTTATCCCTTACAACTGTCTAAAAGTATTCTTATTTTAGACTTTCTATGCTAGTTATTCCAAAATATTCTGTGGAAATGAGTTCCAAAAAACTAATTATATGTCACATAAAAATACTGTCCTGGTATCTATTCCAAGTTGGCCGCACCTCACTCTTTCTTCTTGCGCAGATAGTTTACAGATGTTGCAAGGATTTCTGATTCACTAGTTCCTGCTCTTTGTGGGTTGCTAAATTTTATTTTGACTTTTGTTTTCTTTTTTAAACATGATTGCTACTGCTGCTCTTATCTGTTTATTGTTTGCAAGGCTCTCGGTAATATAAATGAGTCTGAAAGTTACCTTCACCCTTTCTTCTTGTCATGTGAAATCAACTTCCTCTGTAGTTGTCTATGACAACAAGCTAGACTGTTAATATTAATTTTATATCAAGCCTTGGCGCTCCTTCTAATGAATGAAATTTCCTGAGTCAAATACTTATCAGCTGTGATGGGATCTTTTTAAAAACATCCAAAATTTATCATGGAAAAACTGAATATCTAATGCTCAAATATAATAGCATGAAATCTGTGTTCTATCCACTTAACCTTGTTGCTTTCTCAAGAATGAATAGTTATTAAGGTTTTGAGTCTCCATATTAGAAATGTATACTATGATATTTAAAATATTGACCAGATAAGGAGAAGTTTATATTATTATTTGGGAAGTCAAGCCAACCTTAGGTGGTTAAACCATAATAACACATTAGGTAGACAAATTCTGTTGAAACATTCATGGAGATTTCTAGTAACTTACTCTGTGCACTGGAAATTTTCATCATAACTCATCAAACTCAGCAAATACATGTGTCATGATGGTGTAGATCTTTGGGGTTACAAATGGGGAAGATAGAAATCTGTGCCTTCAAAGAGCCCATGTTTTGTGAAAACTCTAACCTTGGAGAAGTTCTGGAAATTGATGGGGTGCTTCTGGGGATACCATGAAGCTGTCATTAAGTATCCAGAAAAACCAAGAATAATTATAGGCCCTACAAACCTTCTAATGCCCTACTGGCAGCTGATGCAGAATAAAATAAGTGAAAATTATTTTGTGTATAATAAAATGCATCCATGTATATATGTGTATACACAGACATAGATAGATATAGACAGATAGATAGATAGATAGATAGATAGATAGATAGATAGATAGATAGATAGATAGTCGGACAGATAGATATGAAATGCCACTGTGGTGGTTAGCTTTATTTGCCTGCTTGAAATTACCTAGAATACCTGGAAAAAGATCCTCAATGAAAAACCACATAGATCTGTTTGGCCTGTGGGATATAAGTATTCCTGTGAGAGAGCTTTTTATTCCACCTAATTGTGGAGAGGAAAGTCATTCTGAATGTGGATATCACTATCCCCTAAGCAGATGCTCCTGAGCTATATAAAAGTGGGGACACAGAACTGAACAAGCCATTAAGCAAGTCAATATGCACATTCATTTCTCTCTGCTTCTGACTGTAGAAGTGACTAGCCCTGCCACTGTGACTCCCTTGCTACGATAGACTGGAACCAGGAATTGTAAGTCAAATAAACCCTTTCTCCCATGTTGATTTTGGCCAAGGCATTTTATTGAAACCCCTAGAATAAAGTGAGGACCATTGTCCAGACTTTATGTATGAAGGAACTTTTTCACCATTGTTATCCAAAATGAGTTTTCCAGGAATTTAGTAACACACAGTTTGGTAAGAAATCAAATAAAACTAAAATTTCTGGCAAGATTGTCTCACTGTTTTAGAAAACCACAGCTCCAAGACAAGCCAGATCAAGTGTTTGAGTCACCCCTGAGACAAACCTACACCCATCTTCATCATTAGCTGTGTCTGTGATGCAGATGTCAGCATATCAAAACTTCATGATAATAGCTACTGAAGCTTGTTTGATTATGAATTCTTTCCTTTTAAAATTATTATGTAATATAATTGTCAGGATATTGATTTTGTAAAAGTTATATATGTCATCAAAAGATATGTGTACTGAATCTTATTTCAAGAGACATGGGCATTGTTACAAAGGATTTATTATAAAAGTGCATGGAAGAGAATGTCAAATATGATTGAGAAGTCTGCCCTACGGAAGAAAACATAAATACACTGATAAATTGGGTATCTTTGCTCTATCAGAGCAACATAAGTGGCAGCCAAACATGTTAGTCCTTGATTAGCTGTTAGCTAGTTTTGATAAATGTAAACATTTTTGTTTTGTTTTGATGTAGTTTAAGCCCCCCTCCTCCTTTTGGCTTCAAAGTCAAAATGAAGGCTGAAGGAAACTTTCCTGGTTAATGCTGCACTAAGGAAAACAGTGTGTCTCACAGAAAGCCTTTATATAGAGGGAGCATGTGGGTTGGGAGCTGCTGAGAGAAAAACCCAGAAAGCAAGTTAGTGGACAGGAAGACAAGAACAGCAGACTATGAACCTAGTATCCGTAAAACCATGACCATGGCTTCTAAAACTTCCTGAGTAAAACGTTTGGTCCAGACTGCCTTCTTTCTCCACCAATGGTATTTGGCTACTGTGGTTTTTAGCCTGAGAAGTCAAATGGAAAACTAGATTGAAATTAGGAACTCTGCTGTAGATTGCTAGGTAACAGAGGCCAGGAAGGTTGCTATGGACACAGGGCAAGGCTGCATGGGGTTGACTGTGTGTCAAATGGTTTAAACATTGAAAATTTCTGAAGAAGGAGGAAGAGGAGAAGAAGAAGGGGGAGGAGGAAGAGGAGGAGGAGGAGCTGCAGCAGCAGCAGCAGCTAGGCAAGCCCATGAACACAGTGGCTGAGGTAAGGGGAGAAAAGACAGAATAAATGCAAGTCAAAGGTCAGAAACTCCAAGCCTGTTACCCTAAAGGAAGGCAATTTTCCTGAGCAAAGAGCTACTGACTCCCTGCTTTTCCCTTCCCTGTGGCACGGAAGAACAAACTCAGAGCTTGACTTTGAGAAGTCCAGGGCAGGTTCTGACAACTGCCTGATGGATGGTGGGGGTTTAACAACAGTTAAAACCAAGACCTAAGTCAGGCATGTTGATGTTCTTTCTCTGCTTGCTTAGTAACACATGGCAACAAGGAAGGAAATGGCTCTGGATGATGAATGGTGTGTTCTGCTGGACCACGCTAGTGAGCGTTCTAGGAATGCTAATCTAAGGACTGCTCTTCCCCTTCACCAGCATATCTTTTACTCTCACGGAACCTAGAATAGACTTCGCCTCATGGTCTCTCACTTGGACATCTTGACTTCATCTCCAGCAATAACGCACCCAATTGCTCCCTCACAGTGAGAGTGACAGGTCCGCCCTTTCTTCTCTGAGTATCATCAGTATTTCCGGTATGTAGATGGTTCTATGTTGTCCTCTAGTTACCTGTTGTCATCCGGGCAGTGCTAACGAGAAGCAGAGACTCAGTGGTTGGGTTAATGCATGCACATCCCTGCAGCCAGGTTATAAAAGACAGGAACTCCAGAGGGAAGAAACTCGGTCCGTTTCTCAGGCAAGTGGTGTGTGGATCTTTGAACTGGGTTTAGTGGATAACCACCATGTTGTAACTTCCCTTATGAGCTCATGAAGGAAGGCTGATTTTTTTCGCTATTCCCCAAATCATCTGTGGCTTCCTCTTTAGCAACTACCCTCACATATACAAGACTTGTCTCACATGTGCCTCTGTCACCAGGTTGTGAGGTCCAGACGGCAGGAACTATATCTACCTGGATGTTCACTTTGTCCCTGTGCAATGCCTCAGACAAGGAGCCAATTATCTGTAGTAATTCCTATAGCCAGATTCCTATAGCCACTCCTCTGAGTTTAGCAGGAGACATCCGGCCTCTTCACATGCAAGCACAGTGCGTCCACTTCCAACCATTCATAAAATAAAGTCAACCTTAGCAACTAAGGAAAGAGCAAGATCCTTCTTATTTATTTATACATTCAAGACATATTCAGAGCTTTCTCTTCTGATAATGTATTATCAAAATCAGTATTATCTATATATACATCCGCTTATATAGACACCTATAAAATGATGGCTTTTTTTCTACTTGGGAACAGCTACGGGGAGAAATATATATGTTGTTTAGTAAAAATCTAAATGTAAAGGCAGAACAGATGAGTTAGAAAGAATAAAACATCACCACATTAACCATGGAGTTACGTGTACCAAGTAAAACCTAAATTAAACTCCTCATGAGGCCATAGAAACATGGAACACTGTAGAGTCATGAAATCAAACTATTTTGTACATCCAGCACTAGTAATGGCTCTATCAGTGAGAATCCAACAATAATGGCTCTATCAGTGAGAATCCAGCACTAGTAATGGCTCTATCAGTGAGAATCCAGCACTAGTAATGGCTCTATCAGTGAGAATCCAGCACTAGTAATGGCTCTATCAGTGAGAATCCAGCACTAGTAATGGCTCTATCAGTGAGAATCCAGCACTAATAATGGCTCTATCAGTGAGAGCTTTGAAAGGAGCCGACATGAAAACTGCATACGGTGCATATACATAAAGTTTAACACACATGCCAAACCAATGTGTGTTGTATATTACTCTGGCTAAGGACGCAGTGGTGAAAGGAAGGGATGCGGGGACCTTAATGGGAGGTTCTGATAATGTCACTGTAGACCTTCCTGCCAGCTCGTAAGTGCTCAGTTTGGGAAACACATTTAGGCACTGCCACCTGAATAAGCCTCCTATGCTCTTTCCTCTTCTGTGACTTCGTGTATTTACTGTGAAGGTAAACACGTGCCAGAGAGTGTAAGTGCGAATCAGAGGATCAGGGACCTCCTTCCTTCCACACAGGAATCCGAGGATCACGCTCAGAATTATAGGCTGTCAATGTCTCTAACCACTGGGCCATCTCACTGTCTCTAAAAATTCCACTTCTTAAAAAGTTCTTTGCAGTGGATCTGGAGGGATCCCTGGGCAGTTAAGGACACTGGCTGCTCCTCCAGAGACTCTGGTTTCATTCCCATCACCCACGTGGCAGCTCCCAACTGTAACTCCAGTTCAAAGGGACGTGATGCCCTCCTCCGGTCTCAGTCAGCACCAGGCACACACGTGGTACAGAGACACATGTACAAGCAAACCACACATACACATAAAATTAGAAACAATTCCAAATATCCGTATGAGTGGATATAGGTATTACATATACGTACATATCTGCACATGTACACATAGTTGACATATTTATGAAGTCTCCTGTCCACTTTTTTTTTACTGAGTTGCTTTTCTATTACATATATGCATGCCTGTGTGTCCCTGAAACTAAGGGAGAGATTACATAGTTTTGAATTCTCACTATGTAAGCAGAAAGACTGAAAGTCAAACACTGACTCTAGAACATTCCAGACAGAGAAATCACGTAAAAACAGACTTCTCTGTCTGACCTGTACTTCTGTGTGTTTCACGGGCTACTACTGTGAAGGAAACATATTTGGGGGCATGGAATAAAACTTATAAACCTAAATAACATTTTTCCAAATGCCTAAGCTAAAACAGAGATTCCTTTATTTTCCAAACAGCATTTCAAAACGGGTTTGAACCTTCTTTATTTGTTGTTGAGCTGATCTAGTTGTTTAATTCTATAACATAATTATCATTAATTGGTTCATATTTTCCACACTACTGAAGTTGAGACCTAGACTAATAGTACTTTGCTAAAAGAGTAAATCGCACAGATAAATAAGAAAATGTTTTCTCTAATCCCCACAGCACATACTGTTCTACAGAAGTTTCAAAAAAGTTGGCCTTCCTTTCCAACATACAGCCCACTTTACCTGCAGTATTAAAAATGTCAAGCCAAGGTACGGTGCTCTGCATAAAACATAAAAAGTAAGGCAAATAAAATGGATAATAATAATTACAAAAAAAAAAAAAAAAAAAAAAAAAAAAAAAACAAGAGAAAAGTCTTAAGAGTCCTCGCCCTGTCTCTCTCCCATCTACAAAAACTCAGCAGGAACTTTTCACGGGTGGAAAAACCATTCACTCTCCAGGGCAGCCTGCTGTGTCTAGAAAAAGGATTCCTGTTCCAACCAAACCCCAGCTCCCTCCTGAGATAGCCGGGCTTGGTCCCCATCAAGGTCCGGAGCCCAGGTGGTCAGCAGCCTTCTGGCCACAACTTACCACCAGGAGTGCGCAGCACAGCCTCTTGTTCATTGTGGTCCTCGGGAAACCTCAGGCGGCAGCTGCTGAGCCAGAGTTAGGTGCGTCTCTGCAGCCCAGGCGATCATGACGTTTTATATAAGGTCTGGGCAACAGGAAGTATCTCTTCCCTTTGATCTAATGTCTCCCCTGAACCAACCTTTTTAGGAACCCTGGTAGGGCTGCGGGACACTCCGGGGTTAACGCTTTCGGCGCCAGAGTGGGAGGATCCTAGGTGGAGGCGTGGGGCAAGAGGAGCAGATGACTGAATTCTGCAGGGTTGGTTGGGGGAGGGAGAGGAAGAAGGAGAGGAGAAAGCCCCGCTGGGCTGTGGAACAAGGCGGCAGCTGTCCCGTCTGCCTCTGAGAGTTCTGAGCCTCTTTCCGCCAGCGGCTGGTCTCAGGGCAGCGGTGACCTGCGGCGAGAGGCTGGGTTCACGTGGGGGAGCCTCTGGGTAGCCCCCAGGCGCTGGCTCCTCCGCCCCAGGTTTCAACTTGAGCAGCTTATTTCCATATGTCTCAGTCAGTGTACCATTTCTGGGAAAAGTCTGGGGGTTTCGTTTGGTCTATTGTCTGAACTCCTTCCCAAAGTTTCTAGAGCTCCCAAAAGAATCCCTTTCGCGTAGGGATGACCTTGTCCTCAGCACTGTTGAGTGAGTTTATCATTATTAATGTGCAAAGTGTCTTGGGCCCGTTGAAGAACGCATTTGTGCAACTCATATTTGCCTGAGATTGTCAGGAGCTAGGGAGAATCAGAAGAATAAATTCTTCGTACCTGCAGTAGGAAAACCCTGCATCTCTTCCTTCCTATCCCTTCCCAACATCCTCCTCCCCAAAGGGTTGTTGGCTCCCGAGAGTCCTAACCACCAAGCTTCCAGTCCAATGCCTCTTCCTCTATTAAGTTGCCTCTTCACTGCCCTCTGCTGTCAACACGTTTAAAGGTTTGCATAGCAAGGCTCTTGTCTTGCCCATCAGTCCTCTGACTAGTTAGAAAAGATTGTCTCCAAATTAAATTTGCTTTCCAGAGCGCCGTAGGCAATTCTCAAGTCGGCTGTAGGTGGTGCCTCAAACGTGCTTAAAATGCCATTGCTCTCCGCGAGATTACTCCCTGCAGAACTGTCTTCCTTATCAGGGGCAGGGCTAGGATTCTGCTTGGGGCAAATTCTTCCATCAGCAAGGGGAGATGCCACCTCTGCACAGCAGGGTGAATCTCATCCCATCCTGAGTTCAAAGTAGTCCACTCCATTAACACACCCTGGAGGAAGGAAAAGCCTCAGGTCTCTATACTAGCCTCTTTTGCTTTAGTTTCTATGGTTGTACCGGTGTGATGTCAAACCTTAAGATCCAAGTAAATCTAAATGCTAACTTTCAAGCCCAGTGTCAGTGGCAGCGCTATTATTTCTGCTCAGAGATATTCGCTGAAAGCGGTTTTTCTCAAAATGTAACCGTGATGTCAGGATGCATGAGGGACAAAACCGAGAATCATTTGGAAAGAGAGCTGCAAGGAGACATTGATTATCTACACAGAATTGGCCTGTGGGTCTGTCTGTAGGGCACTGTCTTAATGATAGATGTGAGAAGACTCAGACCATTGTGGGCAGAACCATTCCCTAGGCAGGGTGTCTAGATCTTTATATAAGTCCAGAAATCACGATGAATACAACCCAAACAAGTACACATGGGCGCATTCTTTCCTCTCAGCTCTTGACTATGGGTGTCATGTGGCACGTTTGAAGTCCCTGCACTGACTTTTCCACATCACATGGACTTATAAATTTAAGTTAACTCCTTTATTTCCCACCCTAACCTCCAAGATGTATAAAAGATATTTATATCTTTCTAAACCTGTTTCTACGTTAGCAATACCCCTGGGTTGTAGAAAGAGACAGCGAGTAGAAATGTTTTAAATAATAGTAAATATATGTTCATATTCACTTAGCTGTAAGACTTAAATAACAAATGCCTACAACATAAATTATTTACTAAAATCAGGGTTTATAATGTGTGTGTGTGTGTGTGTGTCTAGGCCAAAGGGTTTTTTTTTTTTTTTTTTTTTTTTTTTTTTTTTTTGGTTTTGTTTTGTTTGCTTGTTTGTTAGAGATATGGTTTCTCTGTATAGCTCTGCCTGTCCTGGAATTCACTCTGTAACCAGGCTGGCCTTTAATTCACAGAGATCCTATGCCAGCCTCTGCCTCTCTCTGCCTCTCTCTGCCTGCCTCTGCCTCTCTCTGCCTGCCTCTGCCTCTCTCTGCCTGCCTCTGCCTCTCTCTGCCTCTCTCTGCCTGCCTCTGCCTCTCTCTGCCTGCCTCTGCCTCTCTCTGCCTCTCTCTGCCTCTCTCTGCCTCTCTCTGCCTCTCTCTGCCTGCCTCTGCCTCTCTCTGCCTCTCTCTGCCTCTCTCTGCCTCTCTCTGCCTCTCTCTGCCTGCCTCTGCCTCTCTCTGCCTCTCTCTGCCCGCCTCTGCTATTCCAACATTGGGTTTAAAGGCCGGTGTTGCCATTCCTACCCTGTACCTTGTTTGTCCAGCACTTGGGTGATGGAAACAGAAGGATCCTTGGGTCTGACAAATATCAAACTTAGTTGAGCATAAGTTTCAGATACCATGAGAGTCTCCCTTACTGCCATGCTGGAGACATGGGTGTGCACTGTCACGCCATATTTTTACCTGGAGCACTGTGGAGTCATCTCCTAGTACTCATGCTTGTATTGCAGGTACTTCAAACTCTTTACTGACTGAGCCACCTCCCCATGCTATGCATTCTGCATGGCTATTATTACCATCATCTTTACTGTGGCCCAGCTGGCTTGGAAGTCTGCCCTGCCCTGAACCTCAACCTACTGAGGTCTAAGATTATGGTCTTCCCCACCAAGCCTGGCTCCAATTCCAGCTGGGATTGGTTTAGGGAGAAAAAAAAAAAGTTATTCATCCTTGGTCCAGCTCCCTAGTTTTAAGCCTTAGCTCCACATCTATCCACTTCTGTAACCTCAGACAAACGAACTGTGTCACGGTGCTTCTTCTTCTGCATAGGCTACCAATCAACCAATCAATCTACAGATTGGAACTACTTAAGAATTTATGGGGATGTTTGGATAAGTTTTGTGTGCGAGCGTGCACAAGTGTGCATGTGTGTGTGAGTGAGTGAGTGTGTGTGTGTGTGTGTGTGTGTGTGTGTTGTGGGTGTGTTTTACTTATTTACTTTCAGACAGTCTCCTGTAGTTCAAATTGTGTTGGGCTACCTACACCGGCATGACTAACCTGGAACTCTGAACCCCATTGCATGCATCATTTTTTAATGCTGGGATTATAGGCTTGCACCATTGCTTCTGGCTTTTATTAAGCTATAATTGTTGCTAGTTACTATTATTTGAGGTCCTTAGGAAATTTGTAGGAGCGCAAGGTGAATTTATGCTCCTGGAAGCAGGAACCCCTTTTACTGAGGTATTCCCTAAAGTTTACAAGTCATGTCTCTGGCTCCCTGCAACTGTTCAGGGAACAAACAAACATGATAGTGGTGGCTGTGGGAATAGGGTAATTAGCTGAAATGGTGATCCTAATTTGGTTATCATTTGTCACTTGACACAAACTGGAACATCATTTATCTTGAATTACACAATAGACTGGGTATTGACTACGTATCTCAGACTTTGACTGTGGGATCTTCATTAATCACTTGCCAGCAGGACACTGACAAGAGGCTCAGAGTTATTGGTCATTTCCTTTGTTATGCTCCTGTAGTGATCTGACCAACCCCTTGGGATACTCCTAAGTGATCTTCCACTGTGGCTAGCAGGCCCTGAATACTTGAAACTATAGTTCATCTCAAGAATTAATTGGAAAGGACCTGAAGATATGAACTAATCCCAAGGGGACACATTTGAATGGTAACCTGGAAGACTACATTCATCTTCCTGTGACAGGGAGGTCCTTCACAGGCAAAGGCCATTGAGATAGTAATCAAGAGTTCTGTAAATTTAACCTCAGTTCTGGGTACGAGGTATGCACGATGCTAACTTTCTCGACAATACCTTGTCATATATAACACAATTTTTTTCCCCTGAAATCTTTAACTAAAGGCCTAGATTAGAACATTTTCAGTGCCCGTGACGCTGATCATCTCCAACAGCACTGTCCATCTCTCTGCTCTCCAGAGCAGTCACTCCTGACACTTAGAAAAATGGTACCTGAACACTGGGCGCTTCCCATGCGGGAGGCATCCGTCGCTTTATCACGGTAGCTCTGTGCCTGATAGAGAAAATCATCTATAACTATCATCATAATCGGAACAGCTGAAACCCAGACAATGATTGATTTAGGTGATCCGAGAGACAGGTCATGCTCCGAGGTGACAAGGTGACTGATTAGGTGTTTGAAACATTGCACGCTTATGCTTCCACCACTGGAAACCAAGAACACCCATTCTGAAGTTGTGCATATAAAAAGAGCATTAACTTGAAGAATAAGGACATATTGCTCATCATTTCCCCGTTTCTAAGAAGAACCTTCATTCTGAAACAGAACGATAGAGAGAGAATCATAGTACTGCCAGGGAATGGATCTGACCTTTTCATTCATGATTGCTGGCCTCTTTATTAACAATATTCTGAACTTCTATTTGCTGATTTTAAAGGCACATATATATGTATGTGTGTATATATATATATATAGTGTGTGTATGTGTATATGTTGAGAATTGTGAGAATTGTATGAAAAATTTTATGGGATGTATTTATTCATTTATTCATTCATTTATTTATTTATTTATTTATTCATTCATTCATTCATTCATTCATTTACAATGTATACACAAACTCCGACATCAATGGAAGCTCTTTTCTGATACAGTGGGTCTTCAGTTGATCTATGATCCGCTCGCTCTCAAGTGTTGGGATAAGCAGCTACTACATTAGAGTGACTCAAAGCTCATGTGACTTTTACATCAAAATAATGACTTTTCTGAACATTAAATTTAATCAGTCGATCCCTGAAAAATATAATCAGGGCTGTGCACCAAGTGGAAAGAAATGCATTGCAAAGGGGACCTCTGAACTTGTGTGGCTTTAAAGTTGAGCTCTGAAAATTGAGTCTGTTATCAAGTGGTGGGAAGGCAGAGATAGTCTTGGAGAAAGGGCACTGGAAGACTGGGAGAATGAGTGAGCAACCTCTCTGTAGGAGAAAGCATGTTTGACTTCCAGAAACTGGACTCCATCCTTAGGATTTAATTATTTCTACAATACTCCCTGTAGAGGTGTGAATAGAAATGACCCTCATGGGCCCATACAGGGTAGGAATGGCACTCTTAGGAGGTGTGGCCTTGATGGAGTAGGAGTAGGTGTGACCTTGTGGAAAGCAGTGGTCACTGGGGAAGGGCTTTGAGGTCTCAGAGGCTTAAACCATATCCAATGTGACATTCATGTAGACCTCTCAGCTTCTTCTCCAGCACCGTTTCTGCCAGTTTGTTGCCATGTTTCCCATCATGATGATAATGGACTAAATCTCCAAAACCATAAGCCAGACCCAATTAAATGCTTTTTTTTTTATAAGAGTTGCTATGGTCCTGGTGTCTCTTTACAGCAATAGAAACCCCAACTAGGGTACTTTTTGTAATATCAACCTGCTGGGAAGATTAGATTCAAATTAAAAATGTGGGGGAGGATCTAATAGTCACCCCAGAGCAATACGATGTGATTATTCTACTTTGTGTGGGTTATAGTTTTCTAAATCTCACCCTGCCAAAGTTTGAGGACCATGCATCCAGGCATAGACACATAAGAACTATGTGTTAAGCTACAAATCGCTGCTAAGTTTATAATATCTCTGAGATGCATATTATAGAATCTGAACCAAAAATGTCTGCAGTCCGTAACAGAGGGCTCTGTTCCAATCATCTCAAGAGGTATGGCTTCTTGCTGACATATGTGTGACCTTTCCTGCCAATCACTACAATTACTTCAACTGAAATTTCTTGAAATCCAGATAGTCATCTTAGTGGCTACACAGTGCAGAGAATTGGTTCCTTAATTAAACAGTGGTTTGTTGTTTTTCAAACGAACATTCACCCAAAGGCTTCTGAACAAATATATATTCACAAAACCCAACATGTTAAAGAGACATGCTATGCAGGGCTTGTCTTCAACTCAAACTTTGACCATTACTTCTTTGGAAGAATCTGGTCATCTCTCATATTAATTTAACAAATCTTATTGAATACAAATTTATCTGTTATTTTTTAGTTTTTACCTAATAGAGATATGACATATGGGACTCTTAAAACTATTTTTAATAGAACAATAGCTGCTTCTATTTGGAAAAGAACCTTCCTTAACTAAATCTATCCTTGGAAAACAGAGGCTAGGATGAGATAGTTTTCAGAGAATTAATTTACAAGATTGAGTTGCTTTTTCAAACAACGGTTTGTTTATAAAAGTTTGAACTTAAAGGAACACTTTTATGTAACTATCAAATTAAAGAAGTATGATAGATAATCTTCCTTGTCAATCTGACTGAATTTAAAATCATTATGGGAACATACTTCTGAGTATATCTGTGAAAATATTTCCAGAAAGACTTACTTGAGAAGGAAAGCCTACCCTGGGGGTTGGTACAGCATCTCATGGTCTGGGATCTCTGACTGGATGAAAAGGAGAAATTGTGCTGAGGGCCAGCATTTATATCTCATTTGTACCAGCATGACTTCCTGTCCAAGATGGTCTGTGTCTTTAAACTATGAGCCAAGAAAAACTTTTCCTTTCTCAAGTTGCTTTTTAACAAGTATTCTGTCACAAGAATGAAAAGAAAAACTAATATGAGAAGGAAACAAAGTCATCTAATGTTCAGTGAATAAACAACATAAATAAATCAAGAAATAAAGCCTAAGATTCAAAACACTACTAACTTATTCAGAAAATGTTTACTTAGCCATCTCCTGAATATTCAAAAGCCCGTCTCTGAACTCAAACTTTGAACACCTATTCCAAAGACAGTAGGAAGCTATTGATACATCTTAGATGTGAGAGAAACAGTCTGATGCACAGGTGAAAGGATTACTTCCTGTAATGGAAAAGGGAAGCACAAAGAAGCAGAAAGACCACCAGGTAGCTCATACCAGATGATCCTCATTAAACCCTTAGGTCCTGAGAGATGGAAAAATTAGTTTTAGTTCCATCATTTATAACTAAAGTCACTATATGTCTCCAGCCTCTGGATTTTATTTATAAATTGTGGATATTCTAGTCATGGAATGAACCCATACATACTACAAGAGTGTTCTAGTAGAGCCAAATAATGGGACAGTTTGCGAGTCCTAAAGCACTCTGCGTTTCCCTTGCTCTTTGTAATAGTTAATTTCCTCACTTAGCAATCAAAATAGAAGAAGGATATTAAAAACTGAATGTAAAACATTAAACAGCTGATATATTTCAGTCTTATCAAAAGGTAATTTGAATACATTTTTTTTTTCTTTTTATACTCAAGATTTTATTACCCTTCTGGCCCAGTCTCCTACTGTTTCCCATCTCATACCTCCTTAACGCCCCCAAACCTCTCTCCATGAGGATGACCCCATTCCCCAAACCTGCCAGACCTCTGAACTCCCTGGGACCTCCAGTCTCTTGAGAGTTAGATCCATCTTCTCTGACTGAACTCAGACCCAAGAGTCCTCTACTGTATATGTGTTGGGGACCTCATATGAGCTGGTGTACGCTGCCTGGTTGGTGGGCCAGTGTCTGAGAGATCTCAAGGGTCCAGGTTAATGGAGACTGCTGGTCCTCTTACAGAGTCTCCCTACTCCTCAGCTTCCTCCAGAGTTTCCTTATTTCAACCACAGGGCTCAGCAGCTTCTGTTGATTGGCTGGGTGCAAATATCTGAATCTGACTCTTTCAGCTGCTTGTTGGATCTTTCAGAGGGCAGTCATGGTAAGTCCCTTTCTGTGTGTACTCCAAATTCTCGGTAATGGTGTCAGGCCTTGGGGCCTCCTCTTGAGCTGGATCTCCTTTTGGGTCTGTTTCTGGACCTTCTTTTCCTCAGGCTCTTCTCCATTTCCATCCCTGCAGTTCTTTCAGACAAGAACAATTAAGGGTCAGAGTTTTGACTGTGGGATGGCAACCCCATCCCTCACTTGTTGCACTATCTTTTTGCTGGAGATGAGCACTACAAGTTCACTCTCTCCTCTGTAGAGCATTTCATTTAGGGTCCCCCCTTTGAGTACTGAGGGTCTCTTACCTCCCAGGTCTCTGGTACATTCTAGAGGGTCCTCCCATCTTACCTCCCGAGGTCCCATTTTTCAACATTTTTCATGGCCCTTAGGACTTCAGTCCTCTTCCCCCACCCAGTACCAGATCATGTTCCCCTCTACTGACCCTGTCCTCTTTCCCTCCCAGGTCCCTCTCCCCATCCTTGTGATTTTTCTTCTCCCTCCCAAGTGGGACTGAAAATCCTCACTTGTGCCCTTCAGCTTGTTCAACTCTTTAAGTTCTATAAACTGTATCTTGGGTATCCAGTACTTGTTCAAAATGGACTAGTATTCACATATTAGTGAGTACATACCATGCATGCCCTATGGAGTCTGAGTTACCTCACTCAGAAAGATATTTTCTATCCATTTCCATCCATTTGCCTGCAAAACTCAGGATGCCCTCATTCAAAATGGCTAAGGAATATCCCATTGTGTAAATAAACCACATTTTCTGTATTCATTCTTTCTGTTGTGGGACATCTGGGTTGTTTCAAGCTTCTGCTATCACAAATAAGGCCGATATAAACATAGTGAAACAATACCCCTGTGGCACGGTGGGGCATCTTTTGGGTGTATTCCCAAGAGTGGCATTGCTGGGTCTTTAGGAAGATCTATTTCCAATTTTCTGAGGAAGCTCTGAATTAATTTCCTGAGTGGCTGTACCAGTTTGCAATTCAGGAATAATAGATGTTTGAGAAGACAGACAAGCTATTGTACAATATAAACACACTTAAGCCATCTCACAGTACAACATAAATACATGTAATTTATGCCTATAAATTTATAAAAAAGTACCAAGACAGGTTGATGGTAAGACTAAGCAGTAAAGCAGAATGTTCTAATGGCTTTGAGTTCTGCTCCGAACATAGAAATAAAACCAAACAAGAGTAAGCAAAGAAAACACAGAGATAGATAACCAAAGTGAAACACTTTCTCTAGGTGCAGAGGTGACACTATGGAACTGTTTTATTTTTCATTATTATTATCTACATATTTCTATATACTTGCTACTTATTGCTTGCCCAAACAATGACATCCTCTTAAATGCTCACAGTCCAGTCTGTAAGTGTTGCACGAGTATCTCACACAAAGCAGCTTCATGGACATGGTTGTCATTTCTGTAATAAGACGTGTCTAGAGAGGTTATCTAACTTACCCCCAGCAGCTAGATTTGGGGCGACACAGTCTAATTTCAAAGTCTATGTTTCTCATTATCTCTGCTGCCTTCACTGGATGGAACAGTTTTCTGAAGCTGAAATTCAATTAATTTCATTATGCAGAACTGCTAAGGGTTTGGAATATCTTCAGAGCACCCAAGAGTTATAAGTGAGTAAAAATTAGCTTTTCCTATCAGAGGAATGTGCGTATTTATATATCCTTATTGGCAATCCATCCACAAATTGTCAACCAACGTGCACTAATGCTTTGATGAAGTCATAGTTTTGCTCAACTGGCAAGTTGAGAAGACAGTTTGGCAGACAGGAACGAGGTCGGTTGTAAGGAGAGTCCGGAGAAGAATGGAGGTACAGAGCCTCCAACCAACGAACCAGTGTTTCTGGAATCAGAACGGAATCCAGGACAATTGAAAATCAAGTTGGAAGCAATTTTTAAAAATAAAAGGGGGGTATCTGTATTTAGACTAAGGCCTAAAAAACATGAAAGTGCTTTAAGCCAAGGGCTGCTATTTTCAACACAGAAGAAAATGTTAATTTACCTTAATGCAATAAAGAGTAAGGAGTAGGCTACCTGGCTAGCCTGGTTGGTAGAGCAAGAAACACTTGAATTCTAGGAAATACTAGGGAATACTCTGTCACTACCCTGTTGCCTCCAAGCGGTTTTTAAAATGTTTAACTTTGAACAGCAACCTTTGTCTCTTGAAAACAATATTTCTCTATTATAAATGCACAGTGTAACCAATTCTGCACCTTGAATACCTAAAGTTGCTACCACAAGGTCCCACTTACATTAAGAAAACAAGGCTTCAGAATGGATTTACTTGCTTTTGGACTTCCAACATCTACTGCAAGGAACAGACATGGCAAATAAATCAAATGTCATCCTTGCAGAGAGCAGGTCAACAGAACTGGAGGGCACACCAGTCAGACAGTCCAGAGTGCTTACAGTCAAGAATTTTCAAAGGTATAAAGTCATGAAAAGGCAAACGAAAAAGCAGCCTATGGCAGTACAGGCCCGTAATTCCAGCACTCTGGGAGATTTGGCAGAAGAATTCCAATTTCCAAAACAACATGGGCTTTAGAGGAAAGGCAGAAAGAGGAATGACTGAAGAAAGAAATGGAGGGAGGAAGAGAGGGAGAGAAGGAGAAAGAGATGGATGGGAAGAAGGAAGGAAAGAAGGAAGGAAAGAAGGAAGGAAGGAAGGAAGGAAGGAAGGAAGAAAGGAAGGAAGGAAGGAAGGATTGAATAGGGCATATGAGATGTGAAAATATCCCAGGCTAGTGTCTGGGAAGAAGAAATAAGTGGGCTTGGCTCTGGAAGACCAGCGATACACAAGTGAGAAGCACACACAGCTCTGTTGCTGCTGTTCCTCCTCAGACACCACAATCGCCCTTGAAGGCTTCTATTACTCTTGGCACCACATGGCACTAGCTGGAGACTAGAAATGTGACGCTGGGGAACCTGAGAACAGTCAAAGTCACCTTCTGATGTCTGCAAGGAAGGATGTCATCAGGGCTTTGCTTTCTTCTTTCAAAGGGCATATTGCTTCTTTTGCTGGGATAGGTTCCAAAAAAGACAAAGGAATACCTGAACTTTTAAGCCACTTGGGAACATTTTGCACAGAGGGACCAAAGGCTGGGTCCACAAAGGCTGGAGTATTTGTTTCAACTTCAGACAGTTTGTCGCAAAAATGTTTTCTTAGCAAGATAAAACATAAAGGTTAGAGAAATCCTGCTCAGAAAGAAAAACAAACTAACAACATCAAAAATAGCAACAAAAAACCAAAAAAAGAAAAAAAAAAAAAACCAGTTTGCAAACTCATACCAAGTTCACATTCAGCTTCAGAAAGTTCACAAATTATGATCTAGAGGAAAAATTAATTTGGAATGTGATAAATATTTTTGCTGTTTAAAGGGTTTGGGGGGCATCGAATTTTCAATTTTCTTTATTTATTTTGTTTAATGATTTGAAATTTTTTTACAAATCCAAATAACAGACTTTTTTCTTTTAGACAGGATCTCATTATGTAGAACTGTCTGTCCTAGAACTTGCTCTGTTGACCAGGCTGGGCTCAAGTTCAGAGCCCATCCTGACTCTACCCCTCAAGTTCTGGGATTAAGAATGTGCACTAGTGCATGTTTTGTTTAAAAGAATAAAAATTATACCAAATATTTTGATTATATTCATTCCCTAGTTCCAAATTCTCTCTGATCCTATCTACCCAATGTTATGTTCTTTTACTCTTCCTGTTTCAAAAAAAAAAAAAAAAAAAAGAAAAGAAAATCAAAACAAACAAAAAATCAATAAGACATAAAAAAAATACCCATGGAGACTGTTTTGTGCTGGTCAACGACTTACTCCCAGGCATTAGACCTTCTCTGGAGTGTGGTTGCTACACCCAGTAACTTTCTATTGAAGAGAACTGATTGTTTTCTTTCCCAGTGGGTATCCACTGAAAATAGTTTCTCATCCTTGTGGCTACTTCTGCTTTTCAGTGCTGGTACTTTGTCTTCTTTGAACCTGCTCTTATCTTATGTGGTTCCCCAGTTCTGTGAGTTCACATGTGTCTCAGTCCTGTTCACCTGGAAGATGATTCTCCTGTGGAATCATGTACCACCTCTGGCTCTTACAATATTTCCATCCCCCCTTCTGCAGAGGTTTTTGGCTTTTTTTTTTTAATTTTTTTTTAGTTTCGTTTTGATTTGTATCTGGGTGTATGTCTATAAGAACATGTACAATGTACATTAGGGTGCCAGAAGAGACAAATACCTTAGCGCTGGAGTTATACAGACAGTTGTGAGAAACCCAACGGCAGTGCTAGAAACAGAACGGAGCAGAAAGCACTCTTAATCACTGAGCCATTTCTCCAGGCCTTTTGCTATTTCTTTTTAAAGAGATGTCTGTATGCAGGTTAACAGTAACATTGCTGTATTATCGTTTCTCATACTTCAATATTTATCTTTCCAGGGTTCCTCCCCAGGCTACTGAATTTTCCACATTATATAAATGAGTGTTGTTGCCTGCTTACTTGTGCATCATTAATTTAACCCAGTCGGTGGCTGCTCTTACCCCTGGAAATGTGTATTTCCTGGCAGCTCTGAGACTGGGGCAGCTGACTCTCCCTGGCAGGTGTGGGATGTGAAGTTGACTCACTCTAGAATCTCAAAGAGAAACTTGTTTGAGGACACAGCAAACAGTGAGTGATTCAGGAGCTTGGTGGATTCCTAACGGCCTGGTACTTACCACTTGCCACGGTTTGTGTTGGAGGAAGCTTTGACCCTGCTTCACTGGTTGTTAGCTGTGGGAGAGATGAAAGGCAAAAAGCAGAAGTTCCAACTGTCAGCCCAGGAGGAAGTGTGCCAGAGGGGATTTTGATTGTTGTTGTTGTTGTTGACAATTTACTTTTTGTCCTTAAGCCAATGGTTGTATGAAAAGGCTTCTATCTCACGACCCACGGACCTTATAGACCAAGAACGATAGGGCTTGGTGCTCCTGAGTTGAGGCCATGGCGTAAGACTGCTTTTGCATCACAGTTTGCTTGCTCAATACCTCCATCCTATTTCATCTTGCTTCCATTTCTCTGTCTTGAAGATGGAGAAAGTAATGCCAGCATCCACCTTTTGTGTCTTCTCTGCATGCCCCTCCCCCACCAAATATGCATGAAACATTCAAAACAATGTTTGGAAAACCTTCGCTTCCCACAGGCATTTTAGTTCCTATCTTCAATAAAATTTATTGCCGAGTTACTCGGGTTGTACTTTGAGCTATGTCAACACAGCTGCCAAGGAAATGTTTATAATTGTAAAGGGTGGACATTCTCCAATGGCCACTCACCTAGCAGGAAAAATGGAAAAAGGAAAAAAAAAACACTCAATTCACAAAACACAAACATTCCCAAGACCCTGGAAGGACACTTATGATAAGTGTCCCCAAATGCCTACAACATAGAAACCCTTACTTGTCACAGTGCGACCTTGGATGTCTATGTACGGTCATTACCTCTCACCTGATCTCTTCCTCTGAATTTTCTCTAGACTGTCACATGCTTTCCAAAAAGATTCTTACATGCAGTGATCAGACAGCATAAACATAGCACCATTATATAAAGAGTTTACTTTAGAATGCAAGATCAGAGTTCTTGCAATTGGATGGGAATGGTATAGGTAAAGGCTTCATGAGAAACGGCTGTTTGGAAGAATTAGGAGAGTTTTGAGAGAAATGTACAAGAAGGGGATGTATCCCAGACAGGAGAAAGGCTACTCTGTTCTGGGAGTGGATTCGAATGAACTCGGTGGATCACAGTTGATGATAAAAGCACTGTACTCTAGGGAGTTTGGGTCTATCAGAAAGGGAATAGAGAAAACTGCAAGAAGCTGCAGTTACTAGTGTCTTCTGGGAAGTAGAGGGTTAAAGGTTTTGACCATAGATAACAGCTTAAGACACCATTTGCAAACTATTCACTTTCTTTTTATAATTTATATTAGTGTTTGCGGGTAGCAAGTCTGTATGACATTTAAGTTAATATGTACCTCATTGTTCCTACTTATGGAATACCCATTGCTCTTAGAATACAAAGATGTTTTTCCTTCAAGAGGAAGAAGACCTGTGAAGAATGATTCCAAACAATATTGACGACTGCAGACAGGGTTTGATCCATTGTACAAAATTAGAATAAGCTTTTATTTCTAGTTTATAGCCATAATGCTCTGAAGATGCCAAGTCTTTTCTGATCTGGGGAGCTAAGGACGGTCTGACCTAGTTAGCACTTGAATGGGAGAAATGATCTCCTAGCTACAGAGACAGTTCAGTGAGTAAAGCATTTGTCATGTGAATATGAAGACATAAGGTCAGATCAGAATCATGTAAAGGTTAGATATGGTAGAAGGCACAGTGGTAATCCCCACACTCCTTAAACAAGGTGGGAAGTACAGATAAGGGACTCTTTACAAGTTTGTAGACAGCCTAGCCTGGTGTCTACCGCTGCAAATAAAAGACTCTCTCTCAAGCAAGAGGGCAGGTGAGATTAACATTGGAATTGTCCTCCAATGTTACCTGCAGGACCATACCTGCCAGTATGCTATGCTATGGCACATGTGTACTTGCAAACACACACACACACACACACACACACACACACACAAACACTCACACACACCACACGCTCAAACATGTGTGAATATGCACACACATGCATAGGCATTTGTAAACACACAGAGATAAAAAGAAATGATATACTTTCTCATACAGTATTTTGTAATCAGATATTTATATGCATGGGATTGATTTGTCATTGAAATCACAGCTAACAATTCCATAGCTCAAAGTTGACGAACTCAAACACGGTTAATAATCATTCAGTGTGTTATATGAACGATCAAAATAAGAACAAAATAAATACATAAAGGACCAGTGGCCAGTCCAAGATAGTTAGAGAGAGATGGGCCCCAAATTAAAGATAGTCTAAATCCTAGACATTTTCAAAACTTCTGTGGCCTGTAAAATGTTGATGGTTATTTTCACAAATCTTCATTAAATACATTTTTTATTTATCATTTATCAGTCAGGTCTTGGGAATCATAGGCCAAAGAATAGTTTTGTCTGTGCTTCCAATCCTAATTTTCTTGGATCTCATGGGTGAGAGACTACAAGTGTCTTGTTGATTCAGGGTCTGGCTGTCTCAGTACAAAACTGGTCATCAGTGTTGAAGGGCTATGAATTTGGCTATGACACATGGTGCAGTTGGTTAGTTTCTTGGCCTGTTTCCCCCTTTCCCATCTTCTACTTCTTCGCACCCAGGCTCGAAGGGCAGGGAAGTCTGATGATGGAGTTCTACTTCTCTGGCAGCCTCAGTGCTGTGTCAAAGTGGTGTTGATTTTGGCATATGGTTGGCTGAACACGAAAAGTTGAGTCTTCCTTGAACAGTTTTTTTTAAATAATGTTTTTTGACCTTTTAATCCAGAAGAAGGTTATTTTTACTTAGAGAGACCTCAAGATTTCAACAAGAATTTGAGTTGAGGATATTTTATTTTTTAAAAAACCCTACTTAGTTCCCAATGTAGAAAAGCAGCTAAATCACTTCTAGAAGAGCATTAAGCAAATTGGTGCGTCAGCCAGTGAGCAGAAGGATGAGTTCAAGCTCAACAAGACACGCTCTTCTAAATAAGGATGGAAAACCAGCATCCCGTGTTGTTTTGCATTACCTAAGAGCTAGACACTCTGGCAGGGTGGAGGATGTGAATTCTGGCACTCTAACAAGAATGTCATGAAGCATTTTAGTCCCTTTAGACCATTATAAAGTTAGCAACTATGGGCTGCTGAGATAGTACACGCAAACCCTACTGAAAAAAGGGTCCTCCCTATTGCAAGGATGGGGAAAGCCTAGGATGAGTCCTTATCTATGTGTTCCATAAGATGTTCCTGTATATTCCAGGAAGCAAATAAAATTCCCCATTTCAAGGAAATGCCACTTAGCTCTCCAGTGAAGCAGGCATTAATGGCGAGCCATGGAGGAGTGATGCTTACTAGCTTGTTTATCCTGGCTTACTTAATCATCTTTCTTATAGAATCCAGGACCACCAGCCTAGGGAAGATACCATTCACTATGAGCTATCCCCCACCTATACTCCCCACTACATCAATTGCTAATAAGAAAATGTCTTACAGCTGGATTTTATGGAGGCATTTTCTCATTTGAGGGTCTCTCAAATAACTCTAGCTTGTGTCTAGGTGCCATAAAGCTTAGCCAGAACATTCATGAAACACTTCCTATAGAACTATAGGCTACTAATGACTATTGAGAATGAGAATTAGCCTTTTATGGAGTAAACACACTCATTGTTACTCAATATCAAGCATTTAGCCTAAAATCATATACCCACAAACCCATTAAGGAGAGTTAATAGCGTGTTTGTAACAATAAGAAGAAGAAAAAGAAGTCATTAATTTGAGAGGGAGTGGGGAGATGAAAACAATTGGGGAAAGAAAAAAAATAATGTATTTACATTTTAATTAATATTTTAACTCTTAAGTCAATTAAATGACGTTCATTTCTGGAGTTGTGGAATAGAATCTTGAAAGTCATTACAGCATCCATACTGTCTTCTAAGTTCAGTGACTTTGGTAAACAGCACTGATCTTCAAAACATTAAACAGAGGCTTCAAAAGTTGTTCAAGTCCACAGAACAAAAGATTACCATAGCTGGGGTTAGGCTGTATTTGTCCCTGAAGTCGCAATGTGCCACATGGAAAAAGAACCGGGTCTAGTAGTTTCTGATGACACCAATGCAATCTTGGCACACACTGCCCGTGTGTTTCTGATTTCTCCGTGTCACCCTCTCATGCACACTCTGATGTGTTTCATCTATTGTAAGACACCCTTTCATTCATGTCTTTAGTGTCTCCGAGTTTAGTATGCATCAGAATATCAACAAGAACAGCAGGGCAAATTTTGAAGTGCTGTTTTTCATTATTTAATGTAAATTCCACAGTGTAAGGTTGAAATGATGGCTCCTTCTAGTTCTCAACTATGCGGGCATTGTTCATGTGTATTTTGCTTGTTTTCTCACAGTGGTATACAAGGGCCTAAAGGAACACAATTTTTCCCTGAATTTTTTCCCCACTTTTCCATCTCCTTTCGTTTGAAATATTATCTAGCTAACTGATGGTTAAATGCATACTGCATGCCTACTGTGCGCTGAAAGCAATGTGAAGTGCCGGATTTGGAATAAAATCAGAGCAAGCCTGCTCTCTGCCCTCAGGGAAGGGAGGCACACAAACAAGAAAGCACAGAGCAAACGTGTCATTTTGTTTCTGTGGCGCTGGAATCAAAGGGTCAACGTTCTACCCTGGAGGACATTTCCAGCCAACAAATGTGTAATTTAGTGTGGGGAGTTGAGAGGAGTAAAAAATATTGAAAATGATGTGGACAAAAAGAAAATAACCCAGGCTGGAGTGCTTCCCGAATTTGGATAGGAGAACTGAGGAGGAACTCTCTGAATAGATAGCAAAGCTGACACCAGAGGAATAAATATCATAAATCTAGGTGTCTTGGCTATAGACTACATAGAACATTGTTTTTCATATCAAAGTAAGACCTTCATAGCTACATATTTTTATCTTGCTGTACTTTAATCTTTGTTTACATTTTGTCATGGAATATATGGTGTTCTTTCTCTTCCCTAACTCCTTCAAGATCCTCCTCTTTTCCCCACCTCCCTAGCCACCCAACTTCATGTGCTCTCCCTCCCCCCACCTTTTAGAAAAATAGGAAAAACACAACAGAAAAGAAAATCAATACGAGAAAAAAATACCAAAGCAAAACATGCACACCAAAAAAAAAAAAAAAAAAAAAAAAAGAAAAAAGGTCCATTTTGTCTTGGCCTCTATTCCTAAAAATGGGGCCCACTCTAGGGTGTAGTTGAAATATCCAGTTATACTCCGATGGAGAAAACCGATTTCTCTTTCCCAGGCAGCATTAATTGCAAATAGTTTCCAGATCAAGGGCAGGATTTTGTATACATTTCTCTTTTCCACTGATGGAGTTTTGTCTAATTTGAACCTATGCAGGTCTTCTGCCTACTGCCTTGGTCTTTCTGAGTTCTTATGTGTTTCAGTCCTGTTGTGTATAAAAAACTGTTTCCTTGGAGTCATTCACTACCTCTCTTTTGGCCTCCTCTTCCACATGGATTCCTGGGCTTTTCTTGGAGGAGTTTCCTAAAGATACAACATTTAGAGATGACTTCTCCAATGTATCTAACTTTCTGCTGGTAACGGTTAAGCAATACTCTGTGGACATAGCAATAGGTCATTAGGAGCCCACCCTGGTATATTTCCAGAGATCCTGTGTATTGAGTAGATTACAAATGCACAGATTGCTTGCAGTAGACTAAAAAAACACTGGAGTAGGAGACAGCTTCCCAGAGTCACGCATCTGGCATTGTTCCTATTTTATAAATTCTATGGTTACCTAATTTCCCCAATCCTCAGCATCTTTAACCATTTAATTGGGAAAATATCCTAGAGATGTGATTGATGGTATTGAGCTTTAATTCTCAGATACAACCTTATCAATCCCTTTAATGATTGTAAGGAGGCTGTTTACTAGGTTAGTAAACCATCTATAGGTTGTGGAAAATGGAGAGTAAAGGACACAATCTGTTCAGTTACAGAGTTTGATATGCTGAAAAGATGAATGATAGTTGATGACTTCAGGGTACTATAAAATAATTTTTCCAGCATTAACTATCATCACAGCCATTTTAGATAAGAACTGTGTCCTGTGCCCACCTATATTTATAAAAGAAGTTCAAATCCATTATCCACCAACAGGCAGAACAAATGCTCACATCAACTAGATGGTGTTGCATTAGATTTTAGCGTAAGAGACAAGGTAGAGATCTGAAAACCCAGTGGGGTTTTGTTGGTTTTGGTTTTATGCGGAGCAGGAAAAAAATTATAAGGCACAGGACCATGAAACACTGAGGGAAATATACATTTGATTCTTCTTGGGTTGGAAAAAGATGGGGTTAATGTGGGATGCATCAAAAATTTTAAGGAAGGAGAGTTTTTGAGTCACTGATATGACAACTGCATTCTAAAGAAAAGAGAGAACTGGTCAGTTCCATTCCAAGGGAGGTCTTGTACAGCAGAGGTGCCAACTTCCCAAGCAGGTAACATAAAAGATAACTTTTGTAACTATATTTGCACCGGGGCAGAGAAATTCCAAATTTAAATGGCATTTCAATAGCTCAAAATGCCATTACAAATCAGGTTCTTTCTAATTTTCTGTCGTCCCCCATGTAGTATTGGCTTTTCTTCTGAAGCCTTTCCCTTTATGATTGCAAGATGGCTGCCTCTACTCTTGGCAAGGCTATTTTTTAATTATTGTTTCTTTACAACTAGCTTGCAAAGAATTGGGTTTCATCAAGACATTTTCCAAATGAAATCGTTCTTGTTTCTTGTTCTGCCTCCTTCTTTCCCTTTTATTCTCCCATTGCTTCCCTGACTATGGCATGTGTGCAGAATGGAATTTTACTCCCCTGTTAAAGAAAGTAAATTATGAAGTACACATAGCATTTTTAGTTCAGTTCTACACACACACACACACACACACACACACACACCTAAAATGAGAACAGCTTGCTCAATATTCTCCCCTCCAAAGAGAAGGAACATTCTTCCCTGTTTCCCCATTTCTTATCCCAGATTTCTTTTTATCTGGTAAAATAACTGGGCCAGATAGCCATGCTCTAAATGCAAGTAAGACTGGCTGAGAGTTCTCTTGACGTTTGCTATCTCTGTTAGACGGTACAAGCTGTTCACTATGAGGAATCATGTGTACGCCGAATAGGGAATGCATGGTGACTGCTTGGTGGATTTCCAGAACCATCTCTCTTTGATCTCATGCTCAGAACCTGACACGGGGCACTGCTTTCTAAATTGTAGAAACTCAATAGTTATTTTGTGGGTCTGAAATTATTGTCACAGAAATAGAAAATCAATATCAGTTCAGGCCAATGAGTGGTGAAATCAGCTATTTTTCTATGACATGGTCAGATGAAAAAATAAATTAAATTTTGTCACTTGAATGAGTAGGTATTGATATTTCTACTGAGTGGTAAAACTGAAGCACCAATTCAACATCATGAGAGACCATGGTGGCATTTCTTAAACCATGCCTAATTTGGCAACAGTTACATAATCTAAAAACAAATCAAGGAGAAAGCTGAGTTAAATGGAAAATGACCAGATCTCAAGAAATGAAAGTTTGCTGAAAAGATCGTGTGTGTTTTTAATGGAAAACAACCTACTAAAAGATGACTCTTGGGATGTGGGAAAAGTTCAGTAAACCCTAATAAGAACTGACTGTTTGTTGACTATGCATGGAAACTCACAACCAGGAAGGAGAACAGGACACCAAATTAGTCCATTAAAAAAAAAAATCACATTCACAAGCAAACATTTAGAAGATCTTTAAAATCTCCCCTTTGCTTTTCTACAATTCCAAACAAAAAACTGTTGTTAGTTGACTGTACCAGCAGCACCAAGGGTGTCACATCTAGGCTAACATAAGGAACAGCGTGGTCTGTTGGAAGGGGTGAAAGCATTTAACTGTGCAGCATTGCTTCTGCAGAGCCATGCAGGCAGATTTGAAAATCTGTGTGTTGTCACAGCACACTGATCTTTTAAACTGATTTTGCTTGGAGTCTTTTGAGCCTGTCAGATCCTTTGCAGAAGTGCCAGCTTTCCCAGAGAGCGGAAAACATTACAGATGAACATCACTTTATTTACTGCTGTTCTTCTTTGGGTGCGATCCCCCCCCCTTTTTTTTAATGACTGGGACTGTTTAACTTCAACTGCAATGCATTGTCTGTGGTTTCTTTATCTGGAGTTGTGTTCCTGGCACCTCCTCTTTATTTCTTGAATGCATAGGCATGTTGTTACAGAGCCAACGGGACCACAAAGGATGGAGGAGGCTGGCTCATCTTTAAATGTTCCCCCACATCATGTTGCAAGCCATAATGTATCTACCAACCCAGGTTCCACATTTTTATTTGAAATATTATTTTTGAACCTAGACTGAAATCTCAACCTTTCTATGGTAATAGTAGTAGTTGTTGTTGTTGTTGTTGCTGTTGTCATTATTTTAACAGACAAAAGCTTGTTTTATTTTAACGATTGATCTACTTGAGGCTACAGCCAGGTCACTGTGTGCATACATGAGGGAAGCTTTATTCTTCGATCTCTTCCTTGGACAGTCTTGATTTCTTTCTTCTTGGCCTGCAGGTGCCTCTCCAGATGCCTTTGTGTTTGATCTTGTACCTGAAAGCCTTAGCTTGGTCAGCCAGTAGCTTCTTGCAAGCTTTGTCTGCCTTCAGTTTGTGGATGTGCTCCATGAGAATCCGCTTGGTTTACAATACATCCCGTTTGAGCCTCAGGTACAGCCTGTGACACATATAGATACTGACTGAGTTCAATAGCCACTGTTCCGCTCAAATCATCACAAGCTCCTCCAGTGAAGACAGAAAGGATAGAGTGGACACATGAGGCACTGAGGGAGGAGCGCAGGTCATGTGGCGCTAAACTGAAAAGTTCTGAACACACACAGTCCTTGACAACTCTACACCCAGACAACCTCAAAGCTTCACCACATCATTTTCTCATCAGATTTGCCAAATCTCAATAGTAGCAAAATATGGTTAGAGAACTTGAGTTGCAAAATATGTAAGGGCTATTCAGTGTCTCTCTTTTGTAGAAACAAACAACATTTCGGGAATCTCAGGGAGAAGTTGAATAAAGGTCCTGGCTGGGTAAGGCCTGAGTTCAGGTAGGATGGCTCCTTAGCCCTTATTCTTTGTGAGCCTTTCTACTTCCGCAAGCACTGGCCCTAGGCAATCACAGTGGAATGTTATACTGAATTCAGGAGGATCTGCCAGATGTTATCTAGAACTAGTCTCTGGGGATCCAGGTTTTGTTTCTTTACCATTTCATTAGGAAGGAGAAAGAACAATTGTGAATTATAGCCCTTTCTCTATGCCAAGAAACAGCTGATAACAAGTGTTGAGTCTTTCTGTGTTTCTGGTATAAATGATATCCAGAAGAAACCAAAACAAGACACTGGGAGACTGGCAGAAATCAGAGTGTCAGCTGGCAAAACATGGAATCCTGAAAGAAATGTTTGATCTATTCAAATCTCTATTTCCTTACCTATAAATGGCAACCTCACTATCTTTTTCTCTCTTTTGTTTTTGTTTTGTTTTGTCTCTTTAGGTAACATTCAGAAAATGATGAAATGAAGTCATATGTTAGGCAGGGTCTAGAACATTGCATACCCTCAACATCTTTTTCTTTTCCTTCAAAGGAAGATATGAGTAAGTCTTCCTTGTGGGAGATCATCAGAAAGTGTTATAACCTTAAATGGTATGCCTTTCCATATAGATTTCACACACACACACACACACACACACACACACACACACACACACACATTCTCCCACACTTTTAAATGTTATAATTGTACCAATTTCATAAAGAAACCAGAAACTCACAGAGAGTAGGTTGTTTTCTCGATGAACACAAGATGGTGTTTTTCACAAGTGATGTTAAGGTTCATGAACCTTGCTGTTTTCTCGGAGTATCAATCTATAATGGCCAAATTCTAAACCAGGCTAAAAATGGCAAATACTCTTCTCATTTTGACTGCCATTAGAAACATATGCTCTAAGAGCACCCATACATATTTTCAGACCTCTTTGAGGAAAAGGAAGTTGGATTAGTGTTTGGATAAGTGTGGCCTCCTCAATAAACAACTTAAGTGAAATAATAGAATATTACACAGCAGGTAACATTGGAGTCTCTTCCCCTGGTTCAGAAATCTGAACTCAAACGCTCACCAGTGGTTTGATTGTAATCTGCTTACCTTCTTTTCAACTTTGTCTATTAAAAAATACACCCAATAGATAGGCTATTTGCCTAGCATGGAGAAAGTCTTTCGTTAAACCCTAGGCAGGCATCAAAACAAAGAAAGTAAGCCTTTAGTGAGTCATTATAAGAATTAAATGAGTTAATATGTGCCCATCAAAGCATTCCTGCAGATGGATGTTCATGGATGAGGTGACTCCTCAACCCACAGGAAAGTAAATGAAAACACTGAAGTCCTTTGGGGTTTTGTAAAAGATTATGCTGCATTCCTTTAAAGGGAAGTGGAAACTTTAGGCATCTCATTAGTGTGCTAATGATCAAGCAGTATTGCTTTATAAGACAAGGAACATATCCCATGGCTGCTCAGAAAAGTCCTTTTATGTGTTTGTACTCAGCTCGTCCTCATGACTCTTACCAAAGAAATGTAGCACTTCCAGGGAAGCTTTTGGTTCTAGTTTCAGTGAATAAACACCAGAGTATCGCTCCCATGCTAAAAGAGAAATTGATGAGCCAATAATACATCAGGATCTTTTGAGAACCCTGGTCCACACCACCACCCAACCCCAAGCTTCTTATCTCTCTCATCTTTGACTTAATTGGTACTTTATTGCCTCCTAGAGCCACTCTGTGTTCATCGTCAGGCAAACAATGTATTTACTGCTAATATCACTTATGTGTCTCCTTCTCATGTTCTTTCTAGTTATGAAATAATATCAGACATGATTTGACATGTTTCATATATCCATTGTTAGCTATATTTTTCTTGAATAAAGGGGTCTGTGTTAGACCCAAATTCCTAACACTGCATTCTCTCACTGTCTTCTTTTCTTCCTGTACTAAAAGAAACCCGTGACCCTCAGCAATGGACATGAGTACTTCTCTGTGACTTCTCACTTAGCATTCCTCTTGGCCCCAGGGGATTCTAGTAAAGACTCACTTTGTGTCTCACTTTCTCCTCAGCCCTTGAGGGCTGAGTGTGCCTGTGCCTATCATTTCAGAGAGAAAAGTGAAAATAGGCTGTATAATTGCCAAGTTTGTATATACTGCCTGCAACAGTTCTCCAGTTCTAGCCCCTAGCATCGTCTAGACATTTCAAACATGGCACATCCAAGGCAGAATATATATTTTCAACCTGCTGCCTGTGGTAGTTTCAACATCCTTGGCCCAGGGAGTGACACTGTTAGGAAGGGAGGGAAGGCTCCTCTAGTGCCAGGTCTGTCTGTAAGCTGCCATGTTTCCTGCCATGATAATGAACTGAACCCCTGAAAGAGTCAGCCAGCCCCAGTTGAATGTTCTCCTTTATAAGGGTTGACTTGGTCATGATAAATCTTCAAAGCAATGGAAAGCTTAACTAAGACTCGCATTACCCTAACAAATTACTCAAAACCAAAATACAATAAGAAGCAAATATGATTGATTAATTAATATAATAACTAATGTTATTAATTAATATTATTAATTAATTAATGGTATGCCTCACATCTCTCCTTGTCTTCCATATGTCAGTAAAGAGTAACAGATGGTTTAACTGTAAAGCTTGCTACTGCTGTTCACTCCTCCCTTCCTTGCATAGATTGCATTTAATATATCAGTAAAATTTAAGCTCTGAACGTAGTAATCCAGCTTTCCTCCAATACAATTATTTTTTGTATGCTGCCTCTAGGTTACTGATGTCTGTCTCCTTAGTTACACTGTAAGCTGCCTGACTGTTCTTCTATCTTCTGTACTTACCATATCAACCATGAATTCACAAATAACAAAGTCCCACACTTGTGTTGAAAGGGTGTGCTTTTATCATATTGTAGCCTGTGTCCTCTTATTCTGTGGTGGCCAACCTGGACAAGTTATTCTGAGACTTCTGCATTAGGATTTCCTATGAGACTGCAATCAAGGTAGGATCCAGGATTAGAGGCTTATCTGAAGTCACAAATAGAAAAGATTCATTCCGAAGCCCACAAAATTGTCGTATATAAAAAATTACTTCCTCAAGAGTAGTGGCATGAGGGCACATTCCTGATTGGTTGCCTTCAGTTGCCCTCAGTTCTTTTCTATGTGACTGTCTCCACTATGGTTATGGTTTCCTGCTCCTTTAAAGTCAAGACAGGAACAAGATCAAGCTGTATTACTGATCAATAGTGATAAAACCTGCATGGTATTGGTATAGAGAGATGAAGGTAGATCAATGGAATAGAATTGAAGGCCCAGAAATGAATCCACACACCTATGATCACTTGATTATTGGCAAAGAAGCTAAAAATATCCAATGGAAAAAGGACAGCATTTTCAACAAATGGTGCTGGTTCAACTGGCTGTCAGCATGCAGAAGGATACAAATACCCAAGAAACAACTCACTGACCATATGAAGTTCAAAAAGAAGGAAGACCAAAATGTGGATGCTTCATCCCTTCTTCGAAGACAGAACAAAATACTGAGGGAGGAAATACAAGGACAATGAATGAAGCAAGGACTAAAGAAAAGGTTATCCAGAAATTGCCTCTCCTGGGGACCCATCCCATATGCAGCCACCAAACCCAGTCACTATTGCTGATGCCAAGGAGTTCTTGCTGACAGGAGCCTGTTATGGACGTCTCCTGAGGGGCTCTGCCAGAACTGTACTGATACAGATGAGGATGCTTGCAGCTAACCATCGAAGTGAGCACAGAGATCCCAATGGAAGATTTAGAAGAAGGACTCAACGAGTTGAAGGGGTTTGCAGCCCCATTGGAAGAACAATAATATCAAACAACCAAACCCAGCAGAGCTCCCAGGGACTAAAACTCCAACCAAAGAGCACACATGGAGAGACCCATGGCTACATTTGCATATGTAGCAGAGGATGGCATTGTCTGGCATCAACAGGAGGAGGAACTTTTGGTCCTGTGAAAGCTTATTTCCCCAGTGTAGGGGAATGCCAGGGTGGTGAGGTGGGAAAGGGTGGTTGGGAGTGGGAGCATATTCATGAAAGCAAGGGGAGGGGGAATTGGAGAGGGGCAAAAGGGGATAACATTTGAAATGTAAATACATAAAATATCCAATAAAAATGTTTTTTTTTAAAAAGGAACAAGAACAAAAGCAACAACAACGAGAAAAGTAGTCCCTGATCATAGAAGCCATATCCCAACACCTCCACTGCATTTCCTTGACTAAGCATCAAGGCACAGTGTGCACATACTTATGTACAGGGGATAAGTGAGAGTAATGCCAGGAGACAGAAACACTGTCTACTATGCCCCACAGCTCATTCGGAGGAAGTGGGCACAGAAGCTGTCACACCACTGTTCTAAACTTTCCAGCTGATTCCTATTTAAGTCATAACAGACCCTGCTTTCCTTGCTGTGGTCTTTCGGGCCATCTCATTTGATGCCTTCCTTCCGGTACCTACTCTGAGTTAAATGTTGGGACTGGCTTCCTTTCCTTAGATTACGGAGCTCCTGTCCCATCCCAAGGGTTCTTTGCAGTTTACTCTGCGAAGTCCCCTGTTTGCTCCAAATAGATCCTGACTGACCTTTCGCCAAATTCAGGCTTTGCTTGGATGTCACCTATCAGAGTTGCTGGATCACACTATGTGAATCAGCAGTTTCCTTACTGCTCTGTAGAGGCTGTCTAACCTTTCTCCATTGGTATTGCTTGTGTTCTTCCTTTTTTCCTCCTGTGGAGAACATTCTACACATTCTTACAAGTAAATGGGAAGTTTCATGGAGCTAAGACTCCCCATTTCATTCAGGAAATACACAGTGACCTAGTTGATAAAATGAAGGGGAAGTTGGATAGGACAATTACAAAGATGTTGCAGGTTTATTCTTTATCCTATGGCCCATCTGGACAAATGGAACCAGGGCTGTGTTCTGATCCTTACAGAAAGGCAGCACTAAACTTAACTTCGATACAAATCCCTCCAAAGACATTCAGTTTCTTTTCCTGTCTCTCTTTCAGCAGTGGCTTGTAAGAACATGTTTGAGTGCAGACTATTGAACACAGAGGGTTTGCTCATAGCAAATGTCCATTCTCACTCCTTTCTTGGAATGAATAATATAATATTCAGGTGTAAAAGATTGTGCTAGAGTAAATTAGGTTAATTTTTAGGATCAAAATTATAGACTAAAGACCCCAACTCTGCCCTGTTACTCTTTCTTCAAGAACTGACCTTTATGTTACAAGGTAACTGAGCCAGCAAAATATTTGACTGTATCAATCTCTAACAATTAGCATCATAGAGGGGCATTAACATAGTAACTTTTGGGGAATGGTTGGTTGGATTCAAGTTCCTCTTTCTCTTTGGAGGGGTAGATCTGGCGCATTTGAGGCTGTTAATTTTTAAGTTAGCATACAAAACCAGGTTTAATTAAGGCATTTCCTAGAAGTGTGGTGTTAAACTTTGTTTTCAGTCATTTTCCCCTCAGCACTTCTCCCCACCCCCTCCATCTCTGGTTTCTTACTTTTACTAGGCTAGCTCCTATTTATTTAAACATAACCATTGTGGGTTCTCACAATTAACAGAAGCGAGGCTGAAGTTTGTTGTTTGTTTCTGGGCATTGACCTCCAAGTTTGCTTATCATGAACAGACTTTCCTCTGGCAAACTGTGTAAACAAAGAACAGAAGTGCTGAGAGTCTTTTTTTTTTCTTTCACCAGCTCCTTAATAGAGCCCAAATTGGCCAACTTCTATACCCTTCAGGGTTCCGGAAACACAAGCAGGAAGTTAACATTTCCACAGCAATAATGCTTCTGTAATAAAAGCCGAGAAAAAACAATAAAACAAAAGGTCAGGATGAAAGCAATTTACTCTTTATTAACATCTTAACACTACGATGGAGTAGATTTTAAAGATTAAAACTGAGTCAGTGTATAATTAGAAAAGTGTTTGTAATCAAATAGCTCTTTTTTTTTCCACCTTAGTTAGGGCTCTCCTAGCTTTGGAGTAAGGTACAGACTGACCCAGCACTTGTAAATTTCTTCGGCTCCTGAGTTCTGCGGTGTTACCGTTTAGATACTGCATGGAGTGTATGAAGCTTATTTCTACTGTAAATGTTCTTTCTGAAGAGGTGGTGCATGGGTCAGCGTCTCATGCATGCCATTGCTGTGAGAAACCAGATGCAACCATGAGTTTAACAGATCAGTGATTTATGGCAATCCCAGAGAACTCTTTCATATTCCTGTATTAAGGTAAAACAGTAACAGGTTGTCTTACAAGTGTGGGAAACAGCCTATCACCAGTAAAGTTTTCCAAATTTCCCAGTGGCTTAGTCTTTCATTTTTTGGACTATTATATATTTCTTTCCCCTGATTGGGTAGAGGGAAGGTAATTTCCTGAAAGAGCAATTAGACATTTGGACGGTTGTACGAAGAAGGAAGAAGAGAACAGCAAGACAAGAAAAAGGAGAACTTTCTAACCCCTAGGCAGAAGAAGGAGGACCAAGGACAATGTTTGCAGAAAGAAGGGGGAAGAAGAGGACAGTCAATCCAGCAAATTATAAATTTTGTATTGTAATCTAGAGCCTGCCAAGTTTCTATGACTTTCTGTCACTGTGAGAGGACAAGTTTATCAGGCTGATAAGGCAACTGACAATAGAAACACTGATTCAAAAGCTTGGGCCTCCTATCATTGTAAAAGAATATCTTTCATTAATTATATTCTCTCCATGAAAAATACATGTAACTCTCTGATTTTAGCTATCTTAAATACATTGACAACTTCTGATTTTTCCTTTGCCTTCAAAATGTGCCAATTACTAATAGATTATTAGTTATTTATTGTCTTATTAGGATTCTCTTTCTTTTTTCATTTTCTAGACTCACCTATGGATATCAAAATGTAATCCTGATGTAGAAAACCATGTGTTGTTGAACATTCAGTTGCCAGCCTGCCCTTCGAAGTTTATAAATAATGCACTTTAAAACGTCATATTCAAATCCACATTTCAGCTCATCCTCTTGGGTGTCTTTCTTGAGTTGGGTTGACAAGTTTGTTTTAACCTGTCATGGTAGAGATGAGATTAGCAAGAGTCTCTTGTTTCCAATGAATGCAAACTTGACAGCTATACAAGTAAAAAAGTGACTTTTCTTTGTGTGCAGTCAGGATACATTTATATTCTCATACTTAAAACAGACAAATGACTCTTCTTGGCATGAGCCTCCCGTTGCTGATGCTAGCCAGTGCTGTGTCAGTCTCAGAGTCCTGCCCTCTCAGTGCACTGGGGACCTATAGGAAATGATGCAGCCAGTCTTGTAAATTGAATGCTGCCCTCTTATGGTTCTGCAAATGCTTCCGGGTCAAATAAAAAGTTCTGATCTTGATAGAAATTTTAAGAAAGTGAGGGGGACCTAAAAACTTGTAATCTATGCCTTGAGTTTTACAGATTTCAGTAGAGAGTTGTCTCATTCTAAATTCATCTTAGCACAGAACACAATATTGAATGAAATTTATTGCTCTGGCATTCTAGTGAGTGCCTCAATACAATTTTAACTTCAGCATCTAGGATTCAGATAATTGCGGGGGGGGGGGTTTGCAAAATATCTGTTTGTTTGTTTTTTATTTAAACCCTGACTTCAGTTTTCCCTTCATCATCTCCTCCCTGACCCAGACTCCAATCTCCCCACTCCCCAATCTAATCCTCCTTTTGTTTTTCTTCAGAAAAAGCAGGCCTCCCATGGACGTTAACCAGACATGATATATCAAGTTAGTGTAAAACTAGACACCTCCTTTCCTATTAAGCCTAGATGTGGCAACTCAGTAGGAAGAAAGGGTCCCAAGGTAGGCAGCAGAGTCAGAGACAGCCCCTGCTCTATCAGTTAGGTGTCCTGCAAGAAGACAAAGCTACACATATGGATTTATCCAAGTAATTTATAATAAAGTAATTGCACTATGTTGCTATACTTTCAAAGCCCCTAAAATAAAAATACAGGACTATTTCATTTACTCAAATCAGAGAGGGTTTTACATTTATCCATCAAATTTGAAAATATATGAAATATAAAGTCCCAATTTGGGGAACAGTATTTCCTTATATTTTCCTAATATCATTCTTCTAATTCATCATTTGAGGAAAAACAGAAGAGGCTGAATGTTGATACAGCTTTGAAAGAAGTATGGGGCCAGTAGGTTGTGGAGAGAAATTAAGTTTACAAGAAAGTAAATGAGTAGGTAAATTCAGAAGCTACGATTTGCTTCTCGAAATTAAAAATAATTAAGGGAGTGAGAAAAAAGATAAACACAAAGACGTTAGGTCTTTGACTAGCTGGAAACTGAGCTAGTGCGTTTTTATGCTCAGTGAATGCAAACAACACGATAGAAGATGTAAAAGAAATATTTATACCTCACAGTTGTGCATGAACTAATTACACTTTCAGAAGAACGCAAAGACAATAAATTGGAAACATGTTTTTAAAATCACCAGAGACATAATTCCTAGGGCTGAGAAAAATAGGTAATAGGTCTGAAAGTGTTGATCAAATGTCAAAGGGATTAATAAAAAAGACAGGAATTCAACCAAAGCCTGGGGATGTCAGAAAACTTAGGCTACAGTGAGGAATGAACCTTAGCAATAGGAGAAGCAAGCCACGCCCCAAAGCTTCATGGTTTATGAAATGCCCTTTACACAAAATATTTAACATGAGTAATTCATGTAGGCTTGTTAGATAAGTGGCTCTGGCTTGGTCTCACCTTCTCTCTTACTGTTCTGCTGTTTAGCCTTCTAGACAAGAGCCTTTGCCAATGCTGCGGTCTTGGTGTTGGACTGCCTCATTCCCAGAACTCTGTGAAATTAATGTGTTCCTTTATAAATTACATAGTTCCCAGTGTTGGAAAATAATTCCAGCAGAATGTAGACTAACATGGGGTTATCTTTTAGAGGCATGAACATGTTTGGGAAAGTCTACAGAGGAGCCAGTATCAGAATGTAACGAATCTAAGTACAACTGAACTATGCGGTTTAAATTAGTTTTATGTTATAGCAGAGACATTGTTTGCTTCTTTTTTTCTAGTGCCACATACATAAATTAGGGGGTTTCAGTGCCTCTTGATTTAGAAGAATAGAAGATAAGTATTATATCCCATTGTTCACACACACAGATCTACACATAAACTATTTCTGTAAAGTGAAAACAAAGCAAGACAGATACATGGTTTTGAGTGGAATTTTATATTTCCATGCACAATGAAAACTATCTCAAAACTTCCAGATGACAGTAGACAACTCACAAGTAAACTAGCAAGTTAGATAGAAAACTTGTTCCTGTAGATAACTGTTCAAAGAAGGTGCATAGGGGTTAGAAAGCTTGATCAGTGCTCAAGAAAGTATGCAGCCCCTTCACGAGCTAAACTAAAGACTACTTTTCCAATATTTGTGTCATGTACCTGAGAGCCTCTATCTCCAGCTGGAGGAGAAGCCAACACTTCTACCTGCACACATGTGCACACATACCAACACACAGACAGACACATAGACATACACCATTAAAGAGAGACATCAAAAGGCATCTAGGGTTTATCCTTAAGTGACTCAAGAGCTTGTGAAACCTCTTCTTTATCCGCATTTCTTTTTCAAGCCTGAAAATACTCTCTCATAACATAACAAGCATCTCGGAAGAAATGCTGTGCCATTTTCGCCACCCACACTTGTGAAAGTAGTTCATGTTCTTACAAGCAGAGAATTATGGACGAAATAAAAGCTGACAATACTTTTAGATCCATCCAAGAACTACTAGGGTTCTTAGAGTGTCATAGAGATCTACTACCTCAGAGTCTGTGGAGGCAAAGACATCAGTGGATACGGAACTGGGCTTCATTTCCTAGGGGAAGAAGCTATGGAAACCAAAGACTGGTAGAAACGCCTGAATAAGAATGACCCATATACACATATGAATGCTTTGTCATCAGGGAGTGGCACCACTTGAGGTGGGTTGCCTGTGCTCTGGACTACTCACAGCCCTACCCTACCTGTTCTTGGGAGGTAGAGATGAGGTACCACGAAGTCAATGACAGACTCCGAGAGCAGGTGAGAAAGGCTGTAGCAGGCTCTCTGCACGCTGCTGCAAACTTCCTTAATCCTCTCCACCTGCACGCCAAGAAAGCATCTCCCCTAAAGGGCAGTTCTTTATCTTAGGAAGTCCTCAGCCAGGTCTTCCTGCAGGAGATGCTTTTGCAGCTGTGCAGCCCCCCCCCCCCCCCCAGCATTTAAATAGAGGCAGCATAGCGTTCTTGCTACTGAGGAGGATTAGGATGTACTGCCTTGGTGGGGTAGGAGGAATATGGTTTATTGCAGGAATTGTGTCACTAGGGGTGGGCTTTGAGATTTCAAAGGCTTCAACTAAAAATAGGTCCTTTTTAAAAAAGATATATATGTCTTCCTATTCCATTTGCCCACGGAGAAACCTAGAACTCTCAGCGACTTGACCTCTGGAAGTGTTAGCAAGTCCCCACTTAAATGCTTTCTCTTTTATGGTCATCATGTCTTTTCATAGAACACTGGCCAAGAGAGTAGCTAATATCTTGACTTTGAATACATTCTTAGAAACTGGCTGAACCAACATAAGAGGAAATAGTGTGCTCCTTGGAGAGCCATGAACAGAAGTGTACTTCGATAGGACAGCCATGAAGTGCCAAGAAGTATTTCCTAGCTTAGTGAATGAGGATGGCTGGCTGGACGCTTAACATATAGGCCCATGGGTGATTCCAAAGCTGCCCTATTACTTACTGAAAAGTCCACCTTGGGGAGGGTGGTGCCTCGAGAAAGTTGTTAGCACATCTTGCTAACAGCTTAGTCAGGGAAGCAGCTCATCTGCCCCAACTAGCTCTCTTGCTTATGCATTCTGTGGGGAAGCCTGCGGTTCTTGTCATTGTCCAAAGGTTCCTGAGATTTGTGGATTGAGAAGAATTTGTGTATTTAGAAGGATATAAGTAGTACACCCACAGAACTGCCCATGCGACTGTTTCTGGAAAGTTAAAACATCACTCACACATAGTTTTCAGTGGAGTTTTGTAATTCCATGCACACAGAAAATCCTCTCATTTTATGAGCTTTGCAAGGTTTTTTGTTTTTTTGGTTGGTTTGGTTCTGTTTTTGTTTTTCTTTTCTTTGTGTGTTTTAACTACTCTCTCCAGGAGAGCATATTTTAGTTTAGAGAAAATAGTTGCACAAGAGTAGGAACCTACTGGGGTTGAGTTTTTGGGTATTTCTCTATACTTTTGTGCTTTTTAAAAACAGGGTCTTATAATGAAGATTTGAGGGAAGAAAAAAAATGAAAAACAAGAGGAGAGAGGAGTAACAATTGAGAACTGAGAATAAGTCTTCTCCATAACAGAGGTGTGTTTTAGCGAAAGGTCTAGGCTAAAGAGCAATTATGAATCCTAATTTCAAATGGGAATTCTTTTCTGATATAGAATCTTCATTGTATTCCTGATATAGAATCTCTTACCACAAGGAGTCAATGTGGCAAGCAAGAGAAAGGACCAGGAAATAGGAGCAAAAGCCTGCAGCAGCACTGAGACTCACCGGTGAAGCTCACAGTCCTGAGATACACATCCAATAAGACCTAAGGAGAGGATTGTAACAAGCTCCTTCTCCACATTTATCAATATGCTAACAAGCATCACAAAGATGTACTGACCAAAGAGCCACACGGCACAGCTCTCTGACAAGGAACAAGGAACACAATGAAAAGACAAGTTGTTAGCTGGGGTGGGGGTGGTGGGGGGTAGTGGTAGGGGAGGGTGTTGGAGGGTAGGGGGATAGTGGTGGGGGAGGGGGGCGGTGTAGCAATGAATCTGAGATAACCTCATGTCTACAGCTGTAGCAGGCACTGATCAGAATCCACTTCTATCCAGATTAGCATTAACCTTCACGTGAAAGACCTCTGTTCCTACTGACCACAATAGTATGCCACAAGAACTGTCAAAGGATGTAGGAAGACAGAACAGTGATAAGTTTGGAGAGGCAAAGCAATTATTGGAACCACACACAAATATAAGGCAGCTATTTAATGATCAGACAGAAAATTTTAAATAACTGTATTTAATGAGTTAAAAGTGCTCATGAAGAATGCAGAGGAGATTAGTAATAGAAGCATATAACTATTGTTTAAAAAAAACAACAAAAAAATACCCAAAACACAAAACATGTAGCCAGAAAGTATAGAGACACCCAAAAAGAATGAACACACAAACACACATGTGTGCATGCACACACACACATAAACACACACACCAGACAAACATTTGGGTACAGCATATTCAAACTTCAGAGTGCCAAAAACAAAAAGAGAATTTTAAAAAGACAAAATTATAGGTTCAGATCCCAGGTTATATCAATGTGATGAAGTGAGCATGATACATGAAGAAAGGCCAGGGAAGAAGATTTTGTACGTGTATGTGTATATATATGTATATACGTGTATATATATATACATATTTCTAGCTAAAGGAAATAAGCTGATGAGAAGGAAGAGAAACAGTTTGCCACATATATTAGGTGAATGAATAATCAGAAAGAGCTGATGTAATTTGAAAAAAAAAGTGATTTTTGTAAAACCACCAGCTTCCTCTAAATAAATTTCACTTCAGTACTCAAAACCATGTGGTAGTTCTGAATTTTCCATTTGTCACTGCACAGGTAAGGACAAAGTTAATGTTAGTGTTAATACTAAGATACACATTATTTTTTTCTTCACAAACCCTTCAACTGTCACATTAGAAGACAAAGCATTCAAATGAAATAATTTGTTCCTGGAAGACAATTTTTCATCTAAATACAATCTTCATATGAAAGGAACCATGAAAGGAACCACATCAGAGCAGATTCAGGTACTGGACAGTCACGTCAGCTACAGGTGACTTATCTGAGGACCTGTTAGGGGCAAGTACAACAGCACAGAAAGAACAGGAAAAGATCATCAAGTTAGAAGTCATCTTCTGTAAGCACATTCGAAAGCCCAGCCACAAGATCAATTTCACTCTCTCTGGAGAATTTCTTTAGGTGAATTAAAATCAAAATAAAGAGATGTTCACTGTACTTCAAGGCATTAGCCCCATACATCGAGAAGACTTTTGTATTCACATTTCAGTAAAAACAGTTCTGTCTTTTTTAATTTTTATTCACTATTCGTCTGATAATAGTTATAATTATTTGAACATATAAAGATATATCTGGAACCTCCCATATATCATTTTTTATTGTTGAATCTGTCATCTTGTGCTGTCAACAACTTCTTTCCTGTAAATAAACCAGCATGTAATAAGAATTATGACTTTTGTATTCTCCAAGGAGACTTTACATATGACATATTTATAGTATGAAAAAAGCAGTTTTAGTAGCTCAGTTAGTCAAATAAACTTTTTAAAGTATAATTTGTCTGAATTTGATTATTTGAATTCAATATAATCTATTAGTTTTACTAGATATGTTGAGCTGTGTTTTCCCTTAGAAATTGATAATTTTGGTTGCCATGAAAGTGTTATACAAAACTATATTCATATGGCTTTTCACTTGTCTTCATCTTGAGATATCTGAAGGTAAAGAAGTAAAAGTTTAATGAAAACTTTCCTATATAGTCACATTTTCAGAGTTTCACTTTTAAATCTAAAAGTAGTGATCAACAGATTAGTAAGAGTGCAGGATTAGTAAAAACAAAACTTGTGAAATGTTTATAGAGCTCTGTGAATATTCAGCCCGTGTATATATATATATATATATATATATATATATATATAGATAGATAGATAGATAGATAGATAAAATGAATATTTCATGAAATAACAGTGGGGAAAGTACCGGGCACAAGTACAGAGAATTAAAGCTATAAATTGTTAGGAAAAAAAGGAAGTGAGGTAAAGAAGGGAGTGGGGAAAACTTACTCAAGATTAAGGATGAATGCAGACATCTTATGAAAACCCAGTAGTCTGTAAGTTAATTTGAGAAACTAAGGTGTTTGAACAGTGGTACTCTGCATGGGTGGTCAATGCTGCTCTCAGAAGATAGGAATTCTTAACCAAAAGTCTCAGTGCCCAGTGCAGTTTACTTCCCTAAAAGTTTTGGTTTATTATTAAGGAAGCCCCAGAAACTCATACAATATGTTTATTACCATGGTCCTTGGTCATCTACCACAACTTGATGATAAGACCCTGTTGCTATGAATGAGTGAATGAGTACACATTGGTTCTAGAGCAGAAGATTCAACTGACTAGAAAAGACTGCCCTGATGTCTAGTTTTTACGTGTTCAGGGCTATACATGTAGCTGTAGGAGGATACCATCAATGGTTTACCCAGCACAGGACCTTGAATGCTACAATACTGACCTGTCAGAAAAAGATGTCTACTTCTGCAATAGTGACATGACCATTAAAGATAACAAATTTCTTTCTGATTGGATCTGAGAATTTATTGACAGGGAATAATTTATGTACACATTGTAAACCTGGTCCAAAGCACCTGAACCTTCTGTTTTACTAAATACCCATGTCATCAAACTTTATGCCTTCTAAATATTTGTGCTTGAACTTGTATATGAACAGGATCTCAGTCTTGATTGGGAAGACCCCTCTGTACTTTGGGTTTTCCTAATATAAGTCCTAATGTAGAGACTTACAACTGTTCAAAACACTGAAAATAGATGACTTGGAGCGCTCAGTCATAGATGGATATCACCATTATACCTGCGCCCAAAGCTCAGAAACACAGAGGAAGGGAAGGTATGTAGGAAAAAAAGACAAGAGGAGTTCTGAGAAATATACCATGATCATGAAGGCGGTTTTTCAGTGTCTTACCCATTGCACTCTGCTGACCCCTGGGATTGCTCCAAATGAAGAAAACTCAACTCAATAATTTTTGTGGTACTTGGGAATTGTATTCCCACTCTACCTTTACAGAAAATCAAATTTTAGAGAGAAGGAGAGGGAGGGAGGGAGGGAGGGAGGGAGGAGGAGGAGGAGAGAGAGAGAGAGAGAGAGAGAGAGAGAGAGAGAGAAAGAGAGAGAGGAGAGAGAGAGAGAGAGAGAGAGAGAGAGAGAGAGAGAGAGAGAGAGAGAGAGAGAGATCCCTATGAGATTGCATTGCCTTGGGTAGCATCCACATGACATTTGTTAAGCATCTTATTCATCTATGTTGGTCATGACTATATAAAGCACATGCTCATTTCATCATCTGAATGGGGTGCCATGGTTACATCTCTCACAGACCTTCCTAGAACAAAGTATCAGGAATAGACAATAGCCACTGAAACCATTATGTCAATCCAATTGAGTTCTGAAAGAGGAGCAGTAATTCACCCCCATGCTGTAGGTATGGTGTAGAAATGACAAAACGTGCAACTCAGTAGAATGTGAATCTCAAATCTTTGGCCTATAAACATATTTTGTAAACTTTTTGTGTTCTTTTATTTTTTTCCTGTTTTGTTTTATTTACTTGATTCCTTTTTTTTAAATTTGTACATATGCCCCTGGAAAGCAAGGTAAATGAATCATTTACTGTCTACTTTTTAAAGTAGCTCTCTTCACTGATAGGTGACATGTGCTGCTAAATGGGAGGAAATTGACACCTAATTTATAACATACTTGGAAAAACTCTGCTGAACCCTCTGTCCAGGGGCTGACACAGAGGACACTCACATTTAACCCTTCCCTAGAGCCTCGAGAAGCTGATGCTGTCATTCTTCCTTAGATATTGCCTGGACCCTGGTTTCTTAAACTCCCTCTTGCCACAGCTTTTCCTTTGAAAATTTTGTACAGTACCAAGAAGGTGGAGTATAAATGTGTAATGAAAATTAAATACTGGCTGACAATAAATTATAAATTTATCTATACAATTCTGTCATGGGTTTTATTGTATATTTTTACAAAACAAAATTGCAAATGAATGAGATCACATACTTTTTAGTTTTACATTAAAAATCACACTTGGCTGCCTGCTTGACACTGCAGGGCACAGTCTGTGTTCAGCACTTTTCAAGGTTATTTGAAAATTTGATTTTATAATCATCAATACTAAGACTTAACAAAAACACATAATTAACATAAATATACAATATTAAGTAGCAGAGTGTGCTTGAGCAGTTTCAGAGACTCTTAGAAATTCTACTTTTATCCCAAACCAATATTGTTCAATGATTTAAAGTAACACAAGTCAGCAGCTTAAATAGCAACTTTAAAACAGCAGTCTAGCACTATATAATGCAAAATACATACTAATTTGAAACTTTTATGTTTAGGTATAATGGTAGGAAAAATAGTAAATGTCTTTGTTTTCCATAGTTAAACCATTGCACATGCAGAAAGCTTTGTGTTTATTTTTAAATTCTGTGTCCACCTATGTGCAGACAAGTAATCATGCCTGCGTACATGTATGGAAGCCAGGCTCCTTTAGATACGCTCTATGCACCCCGTTTATTCTCTTGAGAGAGCGGCTGTCTCTGTACCTGTAGCTCAGAGTTTTGGCCAGGCAAATGTCCATCAAGGCCCGGCAAGCCAGTCTTCATACCCTCCCCCTGCGCTGGGGTTCCATGGACCGGAGGCCACGGTAGGGTTATTACATGAATGCTGAGGATCTGGGTCTTGTCCTCATGTGTGTATAGCCAGAGCTCCTGCGAACTTCCCATCTTTCCAGTCCCAAAGCAAAACGATAGCGACAGCAAAAGCCAAACTCATAAATCCAGTAAATGCACCCTGAGTCATGACTTTGAGCTGAGGTGATCCGGGCAGTGCTTGCCAGTGGCCTTGTGCGGTTTGGTGTCATGCAGAGTTTCAGAAACGCATTCATTGTGTTAAGAACCAAGGCTGAAACATGCTGTATGAATAGTTCCATAAACACCTTGAATTCCCCATGCATTTAACGTTGATTTCATGTTCAGAAACCTGTTTGCCAGAAGTCGGTACCAATTTTTTTCAGTATCACAGCATTTGGTTATACAATTCCATATAGGGTGTGAACTCCCAGGTTAAATTGTGGTACAGAGAACTAATGTTTCCTTACATGAACCATGTATTCTCTTTGTAAATGGCTCATCCCAACAGGTAGCAGAATTTTAAATCCATTCTTGATAAGCATCATGTTTATTGAGGTCATTAAATGTCTACATTTCTTTTCTGAAATGCAAATAGAAAATGATGCCTAAATCCACAATTATCTATATTAACTGAGTCAGTACATTTAAAGCCTTATGCTGGACTTGTGAGAGCACTTTATAAGGGTTACCCATAATTATTATGACCATTATTGTTATTGTTGCTGTTAATACGAGCTTCAATAGTGTCGGCTGAGGAGAAAACTTTGTTTTAATTTCAGCCAGGCTGTGGGTTTGCACTTTAGGATATGAAGACTTCCTTAGCAGTGGTAATGTTCTAGGGGTCAGTCACACAGGAGATTGAATGAATTCAAACACTGTCACTGGATGGTTTCTACCCAGAGTAATAGTTCCAGTAAGAGCTGCAGTTAGAATATTGGGAGATGATACTTCTAAAGTGTGCGTTTTGACAATAGCGTGACCTGTAACTTATAAGAATGGGGAACTCGTGATGTGCAGATAGAATTATATGCACAGAAAACATTCTTCTCAAGCCTTAGGAGCTGACCTCAAACAGGCAAAAAAGCCAAGACTACAGATACAGGCTCACCATTTAGAGACTGCACAGAGTTTCAAAATTCCCTGGGGACAAAAACCCCACACACAATATTTTGTACATATGACTTGTAGAAATGATCAACTACTTTTTGTTTGGGAAAAATTAAGATGAAAAATATTGATAAAATCTCTCTCAGTGAATTAAAATGTTAACTAATCATGTCAGTATACACAGCAATAGGCGTTCACAGAGCATGTGGGTATTCTGGGAGCATGCTGGTGTCCCAGTATTAGCCATATGAACCTTCATCATTAGAATAATGAATATTCAACACCAAGAATGAAGAATTCTTCACAGAGAGTAAGTCCTGAAACTGGACTTAGCCATTCTGGAATTTTGTGGAGTCCATTTATCAGGAGTTTTAAAGGCTGAAGAACTACCCAGGTTACAAAGCAGGTTGTAATAGCACAGGAAGAGTTCGATAATTATCATTTACAAATATTAGTTACATTAGTTGCCAGGGTCTTCATAACAAAGGAACAGACATTGGGTGGCTTTGACAATAGAGGAATTGTTTTTTTTCTAGGTTACAAGAAAAAATGTCAGTTGTAAAAGTACAGGAGCAAGGTCTTGTCAGGTTGATTTGTAAAACCTGGAGGTATTTTTTGTGAATTCTAAATGAAGATCTTCCTTCTCTGTTTTCTCATAGATTTTCCTCTGTGTACCAGGGTCTCCATTTTAATTTCTTCTTATAGAGATACAGTGATATTGGATGGGAGTCCACTCTAACAACCCCATTTAGCTTTATACCTTGACAGATTCTACTCCAAATATGAACCAGTGTACAAATATTGTAGGACTATAATTCTACCCATTGCAAGATTGACCATTCATCAGCTCCTAATTCATTAGGACAATGGGTCTGCTTTCGGTACAGGAACCCAACAGAATTAGATCGTCTTGCATGTCAATTGCTTTGCCTTAAACCAATTCAATCAAAATAAACTAACAGATATTCAGCTTGGTCTTCATCTGAGGCCCTTAGCAACTGGAGCAGGGGCTGTCTCTGACTCTGTTGCTGGCCTTTGGACTCTTTTCCCCTAATTGGGCAGTCTTATGTAGCCTCAATAGGAGAAGATGCACCTAGTTTTACTGCAAGTTGATATGCCAAGGATGGTTGATGTTCATGCGAGGTCTCCCCTCTCTAAGGAGAAGGGAGAAGAGTGGAGAGGGAGGGACTGGAAGGAGAAAGGGAAGGAGAGGCTTCAATATAGATGTAAAGTAAATAAATAAATTAATTAGAAAAATAAACTATAAGGCACAGGATTAGTTCCCATCGGGATTTATGTATTTCTCTATCATCTTGCATTTTTCCTCTTGCCTTTTCTACATCAGATTTCTGAGTGATGGGTTCCTTTAGTTCTCTCTTCCCTCCTGATTGGGGGATGGCTTGACTTTGCTCCTTTGTCTCCAGATGTTTATGATAATGATTGACTAAATCAGGCTAACTGTCTGAACTGACAAGATTGACATGAAGTGAGAAACATAGGACTTAAGAGAAAAATAGGTCTTTTTTTTTGGTTAGGGATGTAGAAGTGTCAATTTTTTGATACAATGATACAGATTCAATGCATGCAATTGTTCGAAAGTATAGTTCAAAGTTCACTTGTACACTTAATACTACTGATAGTATTTATTTTGAGCTTTGTGTATACGTAACTCTTCTGATATGCATTTAATAACACCATTGGGTATAATTATTATCCCCATATACAGACTAGGAAACAAAGTCTCCCACTGGTGTGTTCTTGTTCAAGCAAAAAATAATAAGAGCTAATAAGAAGGCAGAACTGAGGACACAGGTTCTGGAATCCCCACTGATATGTGCTATGTTATGTCACCTCATTGACACAGCAGACAGACACCTGTCTTCAGCAGAGATGACACCACTCAAATTTCAGTACTTTCCATATGATAGCAATTTGGGAAACAAAAACCAAAAATACTATTTGTCTTGATTTATTTTAATTATCTACATGTAACTCAAAGACTCAGTCAGTCATTGACTTTGAACAATGTCTATTAAACTTAGTATAAAATAGCTCACTGTATGACTGTGATGACTGTGGGGTGTTTGTGTGTGTGTGTGTGTGTGTGTGTGTGTGTGTGTGCATGAGCAAGTGTACGTGTGCTTATGTATAGGGAGGTCAGGGGACTGCCTCAGATGTCATTCCTCAGACTCTGTCTACATTTTTCTTTTGGAGAAAGGATCCTTCATTAGCCTGAAATTGACCAGAACATCCGGGTGATCTTCCTATCTCTGTTTCTGAAGAGCTGAGGGTTACTAGTGTGTGCAACTGTGCCAGGGTTGTTTATATGGATTTAAGGGGCCAAATTCAGGTTCCCAGGCTTGCATGGTGAGCATTTACTGACCCTCTCTTCCAATTCTAGTCCTGACAAAAGAGTCTCACCAGTAAACACTTGTTAAAGACTGATAAACTCAATACTGGCTAATTCAAGTCAATGTGGGACAAAGGGAGCGGGAATCAAATGATATGTCCAGTCCCCCTTCTGGAGCCACATGTCCTTTGATAATTGAGTCACTTGACAGCCTTACCATCTAGAAAGCACTGGAGCCTGCCCAGCACACTGCCCAACTGGTATTCCTTCTGTGGCTTCTGTATTCAGCAAAGGGCATTCCTTTTACTAATGATTTTGTAGCAGACATGTAGGTATTCCCCCTGGAATTTAAGCTGGGTGCCTTTCTGAGAAAATGCATATAAATGCCTGAGTCAGTTTAGTGGTCTTTGCCCAAAATAGCTTGGTCTCTTGACTCACCCAGGCTGCCAGTAAAGTCTGTTTTTGTTCCCCTACCCCTTCCACAGATAGGCTAAATCTGGTAACAACCAGGTCAATGCATTCTGAATTCAGTGCAATGTTGAATTTGTTTACATATGAAAATCTTTGTTTCCAATTCATTTGTTTTACTAGAGACACCAAAGCAGACAGGAGTGCAGGATTTCACAGGCCAGCCTTCCAAGTTTACAGATAAGAACAATAGAAATAAAGAAGCGTTAACTAACCCACATAAGGTTCTATGTTGGTAAGTGACAAGCCAAAAATAATTCTGAGCTTCTGGCACACAAAAAGATCTGTATTTCCAGAGTTTAGGTCAGAGGTTCCATGGCTGAGTTAAACTCCACCTCCCGAAAAGTCATTTGGGAGAGTAATGTAATGAGTGAACTCTAGCAGCTAGGTTATTTGTGGATATTTTATTTTTTTAGTGCCAAGCTATAGCAAGAAGACATGTCCAGGATTTAAATGATACAAACCTCAGAGAAAAAACTGAAGCTTTAATGGTTAATCGACATCCTTCTGTTTTTGAAAGTAATTTTATGAGCATGTGTAAAGTATTGTTATCCAAGGACATGACGCTGTACAGCAGACCTCAATGTTTGTATCTATTTCATTTAACTGAAAGGACAGAAGGAGCTGAAAGGTTTGGAACCCCATAGAAAGAACAAAAATATCAACCAAGCAGACCCCCCAGAGCTCCCAGGGAGTAAACCACCAACAGAAGAGTACACATGGAGAAAACCATGGCTCCAGCTGAATATGTAGCAGAAGATGGTCTTGTCTGGCATCAAAGGAGGAGAAGCCCTTGGTCCTGTGAAGACTCATTTCTCTAGTGTAGGCGAAAGTCAGGGTGTTGAGGTTGGAGTGGAAGGGGTAAAGGGGAGCATCCACATAGAAGCAGGGGGAGGAGGGATAGGAGAGAGGGGAACCAGGAAAGGGGATAACATTTGAATGTAAATACAGAAACTATCTAAAGGAAAATTAGAGAAGAGAGGAGAGGAGAGGAGAGGAGGGGAGGGGAGGGGAGGGGAGGGGAGGGGAGGGGAGAAGAGAAGAGAAGAGAAGAGAAGAGAAGAGAAGAGAAGAGAAGAGAAGAGAAACATATTTATTGAAGAGCCATGTGCCTTCTGTATTTTCTAGCTTTCTGGGTCTAGGGGACTGCCATCCTGCTCTAGGTTTTTATGATGAACAGCATAAAAGACCCCAGGTAAATGGATTATTGTCATTCTGTATAAGTTTGGCTTTAATGATAGCCTCAAGTCTGGTCCATGTTGTCACATATGATAAGATCTCCATCTTCTGGCTGTGACATAAAACCCAGCTCTTGTGGCAGCAGAGAGGGCTCATAGTTAAGAATGTGTAACAACACTTCTCTTGCAGAGTTTGCTTTTCAGAATCCATGGCAGGTAGCTCACAGTTGCTCAAAATTCCAGAGCTGGAGGATCCAACACTTTCTTCTGGCTTCCATAAACCTCTGAACTCACGTTCACATACCCAAACATAGTAGACAAACATGGTGATGCACGTAATGAAAGAAATCAAGTAAATTTCTTTAAAAATCATGGTTCTCACTTGAAATATGAGCTCACTTAATGTCAGGTAGACCGTGGCTTGGAAATATGAAACTAACGTTACACCAAGTAACATATCCCAACAAGTAAGAAGTTGCACATGCTTTTATAGTCACAGAATAAAAGAGAGTTTTGAATTAAGTAGTCTTCAAATACACTGGTGGGAACATCCCATAAGCAAGTCAAAACAAAAGGAGAAAATGACTATTGGAATTGTTGGGTTCTTATCTGATGTCATTCTTAGCTGTGGGGTTATGGGAAGCGAGGAAGTTTAATGTGTGGGGCTTATGTTCTTCCCTGTTGGTCTACACGCCTGTCTCTACATCAGCGCAATACTGCTTTTATTATTATAGCTTTGAAGACTGTTGTTTCTCAATTTTTCTATATGAAGCTTAGAATTGTTTCTTACTTTTATAAAACTGTGTTGTGATATTTTAATAGGGATTATCCTGAGTCTGGATATTTGGCTGATACAGATATATCCTTAGTATGTAGACTTTAACTCATAAACATGTACACACTTACCTGTTTTAAATTCCATTCCTCATTTTATAGTTTTCACATGCTTGAAATGAATTCTTAAAATTAAGAACTAAAATGAAGTGATCTTAGTATAATAAAAGTCACACATCTATTTCTAACTTCAAAGTATATGTGGCAGTTTTCAGACCAGAAGGAAAACAAAACTTCCCATTCTTACTGCTTCTATACAACATGGAACTAGAAATCATGGCCAGAGCAAGTAAGGAAGAAAAGAAAAGAAAAAGTGTCCGAATTAAAACAAAAATGATGGGTAAGTTTTTCTTCTTTGACATGAATGTTTACAATGAATTTTAGTCATTTGCAACCTCTATTCCTTTCTTATCTCCTTCCTTCTTTCCTTCTTTTCAACAACATTCTTCTTATTCTCTTGGGTCTCCTTTCTATATGACTCACTGACTTTTATAAAAGCTACTTCAACCAATTTGAGTGGAAAATCATTTTCTAAATAACTTGATCCCGTATAGAGAAAACTGAATACTTGTAAAAAAAAACAACAACAACAACAAAAAAAACAAAACATGTGAACAACAAAACCAACTAAGATATAATAACTAATGCAGTAAAGTCACAGGATTAAAATCAACAATAAAAATTATTACTTGCATTTTTATAAATTAACAAATAATTATCTAAAACAATAAGGCAACAATTCTATTTCTATAGCACCAAAAAATAAAAAACATAAAGTAATTACATTTGACTGAGGAGATAAAAGATTATGTAAAGTGAGTAAGCTTTTAATAGGGTTCAGAGTAATTCCTGTGAACACATTGCTCTGAGATTTTTTATAAACCTGTGTCATTCCTATAGCTTTTCTGAGACTCCAGAACACTCTGTGTGTGGATTAATACAAGTGCTCTATACAAATCAATAGTACTAACAACTTACTTTTTGTCTATCAGTTTAAACTTTATCTTTTTCTATAGTTTTATATTTGAGAAAAATTTAACTTTTTCTATATCTCTCACTTCTCTCTCTCTTTTTTGGTTTGGATTTTAAGATACTTGAGGGGTTTCTTTTATATCCATTTCAATTTACTTATTTTCTTGCAATTAATCATTTATATTGAATTTTCTAGATCTGCTTCTTTTGTGAAGATACATGTAGAACCAAAATAAAACTTGGCTACTCCGAATAAGGCAAATATATCTTTGTTGAATGAATATTAAATGCCTGCTTATTAGATATATTTGAGGTAACTAAAACCTATGAAATGACTGTTTTGTTTTTTAAAGTAAGGAAATTGGGTATGTTAGGAAGCTAGACTCTATTATACAAGTCATTTGAAAATCTTGCCTCAGGAAATTAAGGACTTGGCTAAGTCACATACCTAGGAGCTACCGCGTTATGATTTGGACCTGGATCTCATGCTTGTCAATCATTACAGCTACTCCATTTTTCTGCATCATTGACTTCTGTTGGTTGTTATATATTTAATTTGGGGATTAGGAAACAAAACTCTAGCTAGTGCTCTCACTTTCACTACATCATTGATCTTTCTAAAGTCGTGGGAAAGAAAAAGAGGGAAGGACACCATCACTCTTTAAGGGGGGGGGGGGGAGGCTGAGATTCAGAGCTGGTATTTACCCAAAGAAGCTCCTCATTTAAAACTTATTGATGTAGGATTACAATCACAGCCATAAAAGCATTAGTCTTAAAATCTACTGAAGTGTGGCAGGTGAGATTAGTAAGTAAGTAATAACCAATATGCCTGAGGCCCAGGAAACTGGAACCATGTTTTATCCCCAGAGCCTATATAAAGGAGGAAGAGAACAGAATCCACAGTTGTCCTCTGACCTTCTCTCTCTCTCTCTCTCTCTCTCTCTCTCTCTCTCTCTCTCTCTCTCTCTCTCTCTCAATTTTTTTCATTAATAAAGCTTTCAAAATTTGGAGGTGTTACTCTTCCCTTGTTAATAAATATTGTAGACATTGTCACTTGTTTTTACAAGTGGTGCTTCAGTATTCCAGACATTTTCTACTTCCTAATTCGATCATATGAAGAAGAAAATTGGAGTGTTGCTCCCAGGAAAACTGTGTACAATTGTGGAAATGGAGAGTGGGCAGAGAAATAAGAGGCACACTCCTGTGAACATATGCCCATGTGATTAGAGGAATATCCCAGGTCAATTTTTCTATTACTCTTCACCTTGCTTTTGAGGCAAGATTTTGCTGAACCTGAACCTAGTCATTTTGCCTAGACTTACAGAACAGTGAACTCTCAAGATCTATCTGTCTCCCTTTCCTAAGCCTAGAGATACAGAGTCACTTGGAGTGTGCCTGGCTCTGTTTTTTCTCTTTTCTTTTCTCCTCTTATTCTGACATGAGTGTTGTTTTTAGAACTAAGGACCTCTTTTTTTTTTTTTTTTTTCTCAGCAAGTGTTTTTTCTTGTTGAATCTTCTCCCCATTCCTCACTGGGTATTTTCTTCTAATTTTTCTTCCCTGTTTTCCAAAAAACAAATGGGCTTTTTAAAAAGAGAGAAAATATTTTATAAATGGATAAAAGTTGATGTTCCTGGAAGAAAAAGGAGGCAAATGTTCAGTGGAGTCTTACTATTTGATTCACGAGACCATGATTCATCAGAAAAATAAAATAATGTGCTGCCCTAAAGGAAACTTTGTCTTCAAACTGAACATAATAGTTAATTATGACACACCTACCACTGAAAAGACACTAAATGAGTCTCTATTTTTCCCTGCTTAAAAGACACTATCTAATAGCGGTCATCCCTGTCCTCTGGCCATTACCAACTTTCTGTCCCACTTTCAAGATTTTCTCTGGTGATTAGGCGTAGGGCCCAGGTTGCAGAGCTATCAGTTGGGGTTGGGTATCCCTCAGCATGTTAACCATTGCATTTGACCTGCTGTGGGTCTCTGTAACAGCCTCCATCTCTTGCAAAAAAGAAACTCGTTTGATGATGGATAACATCTGTAGGAAAACAGATAGATATTCAATAGAAAATATATCCGTCTAAGAAAACATCAGTAGAAGGCTTTTATCTCAGGTTTATGACCTCTGCAGCCAGGTTAGCTTGTTATAGTTTTACACCAACTTGCATGACTTTGATCTTATTAAACAGGTCTTAAGTCTAATCAGACAGTGCTTTGGTTACTCCCAAGGTAAAGAAGCACTGTTGCATCATTGAGGATAACTTGCTGTTCTATTCATAAGCATCACAGCTGTGTAGGATTATTAATTACATCTTTTTTTATCTTCCATAGTATCTTCTCATACTATAATTGCCAGTCCATGGGTTTCCCATGTCAGTTCCAGCTCAAGTCCTTCAAGCCCTGAATCTGAGGTGTGTGTTGTCCTTAGCAGTAGTTTCATCCTTTTACTGTCTAGAAGGAATCTGTGGACAATGGCAGTGGCCTATGTTGTTTGTTGACTCTTGTATTCCTCCAACTAACAACTCAAATGATAATTTCTTGTGCCTGGCACTGGGGTTTCTGTTAGAAAGTCTTTGGCTTTAATTTGGGTTGGGAGTGCTGGGACACACAATGACAACACCAGCTGACATGTGACGGTGGTTACTCCCCTAGATGAAGAGTTAAAGATGGCCAATGACTGCTGAGAGAAGGAAAATAATCTTCTTTGAGGGAAGAACCCCAATATAGGATGCTCAATCAAAAGTGTCAGTTCTGAACTGAAATACACTCACAGACAAGGCTAAATGGACTCCCTGAATGTGTGTGTATGTGTGTGTATGTATCTGCATACATATGTGTGTGCACTTACTTATAAATATAATAATAATAATTAAATAAGACACTTTTGCTTGAATAAGAATGTCCCCTATAGCATTATATATTTGAATGCTTAGTCATCAAGAGTTTGAGGATTAGGAGGTGTGGCCTTTAGAATAGGTGTGACCATGTTGGCAGAAACTAATTACTAGGAGTAGCCTTTGGGGTTTCAAAAACTAATTCTAGGCTCAGTCCCCTCAACCCTAGCTTACGGATCAGGATATAGATCTTAGCTACTGTTCCAGTATCATAAATGCTGCCATGTTTCCACCCCATTCCCTGCCAATTTGATAATAAACCAAACCTCTGAAACTATAAACAGGTCCCCAATTCAGGTTTTCTCTCAAAAGATTTGCCTTGGTCACAATGACTTTTCACTGAAACAGATATTGTTCCCAGAGACTAGGGTGTTGCTGTGAGAGGCCTGACCGTACTGCCTCGGTGGGGTGTGAACTTTGGATTAGGAAAGCAGCCGAATGCCTTAAGTGAGACTCAGTGGGTCACAGTAGTAGTAGTATGGACAGCAATACCGAGATCAGCATAAAGTATAAAGGCAAGAAGTTGTGGAGGGCCGAAGGCTGCGCCCTTACAAGATGGCGCTGGTTTCAGGTGCCATGAATCAGCTAAAGTGTGGTAAACAACCACTGGGCACATGCCCAAAGAGTGGTGCAAGCCAAGTCACCGCCCATCCCGGGGCGTCACGATCAGGCCACTAGTGGGCAGCCAATCACACAGTGACACGCCACCCTAGGGGATGTAAATTGGAGTGCTTTCTCCTGCTCGGGGTCTTCCTCTTCAAGATGCAATAAAGGTTTTGCTGCAGAAGGATCCTGGTGTCCGCATGCATTCTTGCTGGCGAGACGGTAGCGCGGGACATTTGGTGCCGAAACCCGGGAAACTTTAACATCACCGGTACCGAGGAGACCCTTCATTCACGGAGAGGATCCAGAACTGCAGGACTAAGATAAGTTCTGAGAGACATGTTTGGTCTTGACCTCTCCCATCTCTCTCTCTCTGCTGAAAGTTTTTATTCTTGTCTTTCTTGTCTTGATTCTTTTTCTTTCGGTTTCGTTAGAAAATGAAGCCTATTGTGCTATGGTAGCGGCAGAACAGGGAGCTCTGGAGGAGTTGCAAGACAGCATGTCAGAAATAGAGCGAGATGAAAGATTAAAGAGTTCAAAGAGAAAAGGTGCACCTAAGAAAAAAGACCCTTCCAAGGACCTTGGATCCAAGGAAGTGAGGGATAAGGGAAAGGACGCCCTGGGTGAGAGACAGGAGAAAGAGGAAAAGCTTGAGGACAAAAGGATCCTGGGAGAGAAACAGGGAAAGGAGGAGAAAACCCCGAAAAGTAAAAGCCTTTATCCGGTAAAGGAGATAGAGGCTTTGGGGCTTGATAGTTCAGAAACAGACGAGCTTAGCCCCTCTGAGGAAGAGGATTTAGAAGATGAGGCAGCTTGCTGTGAAGAAGAAAGATACCACCCAGATGAACTACAAGCTAACAGCTTGGGTAAAAAACAGAAGAAACTGGGAGGTAGAAACCACATGGTTTCCCGGCCTATAGGCCCCAGCACCCCTCCACCTTGTCCTTATTCAGGCAGAAAAGAGATTTTGGAATAACAGCGGCTATGGTAGTGGCGATGGCTGCTGCGGAAGCTGCACCAACTGACGCTGGGGCTGCCATGGCAATCATAGTTCAAACAGGCACAGCTTTAAATCAATTGTCAGCCACAGTGGCAGATGCTGTTGATTTTCATACCTCTGCTAGTGCCCAGTTAAAGGGCGGATTAATGATTGTTAACTAACGCCTCGGCCTCTTAGAGGAAAGATTGGATATTCTCTTTCAATTGGCCCAATTGGGATGTGAGAGAAAATTGGGGGCGCTTTGCATTACCAGCGTACAATATGAAAATTTTACCCAAGCAGCTAATCTGTCTAGATTGTACCTTGCAGGAAATTGGTCAGCAGGATTTGATGAGACTCTTTGAGTCTTTGAGGGCAGCAGTGTTGGCTATCAACTCAACACAAGTGGACCTGTCTTTGACAGAAGGCCTCTCTACCTGGATCTCTTCGATTTTCTCCTATTTTAAGGAATGGATGGGGGTGAGTCTTTTTGTACAATATTTTGCTGTGGGTTGGTGTTCCTGCTGTGGTTGGTCTGCAGACTCCAATCTCAACAAAAACGTGACAAGGTCGTGATCGCTCAAGCGCTTGTTGCCTTAGAACAGGGAGCTGCTACTGAGATCTGGCTCTCTATGCTTAAGCAATAATTGATCCCTCAATCGAGATAACTGCCACTCCCGTAAAACTGTTGGCCTCCAGAATGGAGTTTCACCCTAGGCTTATAAGAGGACAAGATGACCAAATACTGTAATCTCCAGAGACAGGCAACTTTCCTCTCACATAGACCAATCTAAGACAGGGCTCCTGAGGCGATGGGGCCGAGAGAACGACCTAAGACAGGAATTGCAGTGTCGTGTCACATGACTCTTGCCTAGACCAACTGCTTTTAATAAAATAAAACAAAAAGGGGGAGATGTGGAGGGCCGAAGCCTGCGCCCTTACAAGATGGCGCTGGTTTCAGGTGCCATGAATCAGCTAAAGTGTGGTAAATAACCACTGGGCACATGTGCAAAGAGCGGTGCGAGCCAAGTCACCGCCCATCCCGGGGCGTCACAATCAGGCCACTAGTGGGCAGCCAATCACACAGTGACACACCACTCTAGGGGATATAAATTGGAGTGCTTTCTTCTGCTCGGGGTCTTCCTCTTCAAGATGCAATAAAGGTTTTGCTGCAGAAGGATCCTGGTGTCCACATGCGTTCTTGCTGGCGAGACGGTAGCGTGGGACAAGAAGTTTCAGAGGGAAGAAGATTAGTAAATAGCCCAGTTACCAATCTTGTGAAATTTTGGCAAAGAATGTTGCTACTGTTTGCTCTTGTCCTAAAAATATCAGCCCGGGGTTAAATTAAAGAATTTTGCATTAATGTTGTTGGCAGAGAAGATTTCAAGACAGCCTATTGACTGTGTCACGTGGTTATTGGTAACAACTTTTATTCAGATATACAGTGGAAGCAACCAATTGGGGCATGGAGAAATACAAAGTTTACAGAGTGCAGAGGAAAGAAAAGAAAAGGCAACAATAAAGATGATGTTGGAGACGAGTCCTATGTGCAAGAGGATAAAACGTTTAAAGTTTAAAGCCCAAGTGGAACAAATCTCATAGAAATGATACAATCTCAGGGCAAAACCCCACTCATCCAACCCTGCAACCAGTATAAAAAAATAACAAAAAAAATTAGGAATCAGAGAAAACCATCAACAACAGAAAGCTGATATAAATGGAAGAGGGAGTCAAGTTCCAGCCCCAGCAAGCAGCAGAACTTGGCAGCTTTAGCCACATGGTTCTAGATTTAGAGTCACAGATACAAGAAAACATTTGTGGAATCTCCCTCTGTGAGTGAAAAAAGATACTAAGGCTAAGCGTGTATCAGCAGAGTCTTTTCCTGGAGGCCCAGAGAGGCCTCTGTGTGAATCTGTGAAGGTGACGTGTGAAGGTGACGTGGGATTGATTAAGTTAAAATGTTAATGATCCTAGAGTAGGGGGATACTTGTCCAGGAAAGCTATGAATAGGGTGTGGAACCAGTCCAACAGAGAAATATAAGGCAGTCAACAAATCTGGAAGGAATTAGAGTTCTGAATATCACTTTAATATCTGAACATAACACTTTGATACTAGACATAGAGACACAGAATTTGAAGGTTGCCATGTTGGTTTTGGTCTTACTTTGGTCTAGTATTTTCTCTCTATGTTCTCCCTCCTTTGAAATGCTAATGTATATTCTCTACCATTTTATGTTGGAGGTATATGATCTGCGTTGTGACTTTGACGTTACAGGGTTTATAGGTAAAAGACCTCCATGAGAGTCAGAAAAGACTTTGAACTTTAGACTTGAGATTGTGATAAACTATGAGTATTTTGAATTGGACTGTATGCATTTGTGCATTATTATATGGCTACAAACCTATGGGGTCCACATAGTGGAATATGATGGTTTCAATAGGAATGGCTTCCATATGATCATAAATTTGAATATTTAATCATTAAAGAGTGGTACTACTTAAGAAAAATTAAACTGTATGGCCCTTTGCAGTAGGTGTGGCCTTGTTAGAGGAAGTATGTCACTGGAATGGGCTACGAGGTTTCAAACGATTATGCTAAGTCCAGTTCTCTCTCTCTCCCTCTCTTGCTCTCTCCCTCCATTCCTCCTTCTTTCTCTTTTTTCTCCCTCTCTCCCTCTCTCCCTCTCTCTTTCTCTCTCTCTCTTTCTCTCTCTCTCTCTCCCTTTCTCCCTCCTTCCTCCCTCCCCCCTCTCTCCTCCTCTCCCTCCCCTCCCCTTCCTCCTCCCTCTCTCCCCCTGTCCCCCTCTCTCCTCCCCCTCCCCTCTCCCTCTGGATTAGGCCACTGTTCTCAGGGACTGGTCCAGTGTTATAAGCACTGCAGTGCTCCTGCCATGCTTCCAGCTGTGATGATAAATGACTAAAGCTCTGAAACTGTAAGCCAGCCCCTTTATTTATTTTACATATGCAAGTACTGTGTTGCTGTCTTTAGAAACACCTGAAAAGTGCATTGGATTACATTAAAAATGACTGTGAGCTGCCCTGTGGCTGGTGAAAATTAAACTCAGGCCCTCTGGAAGAGCAGGCAGTGAGCTCAGCTGCTGAGCCAACTCTCCAGCTCTCAAAGCTTTATCTTATAACAGTTCCATGGTCATCATGCCTCTTTACAATAAACAGTGACTAAGACAGTTACTTTGAATAAGATTTTAGACACCGACTCTGAACTAGCATAAGAGTAAGTGCTGTGCTCCCTGGAGGGACACGAACAAAGTGTATTTACAGCAACTAAGGTACCAAATGAATACTAAGAAATGATTCTTCATTTACTGAACAAGGATGGATTGATGGATGATTCAAAGTCATCTGTATTACCATGGGTGGGGACTCAAGAAGGTTATATCCCTAAACCTTCTTCCCCAGCTTGCTGGCAGCTTAGCCAGTGAAGAATCTTCTCTTCCAGGGGGTCTTATATGTCTTAGTTAATGTATCTATTCTTGTGAAGAGACACCATGACTACAGTAATTCTTATAAAGGAAAACATTTCATTGGGGCTGGCTTATAGGTTCAGAGGTCCAATTTATCATCATCACGGCAGGACACATGGAGGTATGTAGGCAGACATGGTGCTGGACAAGTAGCTGAGAGTTTTACATATGGGTCAGACCCATACAGAGTGGAACATTGGGCCAGGCTTGACTTGAGCATCTGAGATTTCAAAGCCTGCTCCAACAAGGCCACACTTCCAAGTAAGTACCATTGCCTATGATCCTTTGAGGGGCATTTTCTTTCAAAGCACAGCACTGTGATTTGATAAAAGTTGCCTTGGCCCTGTTTTCTCTTCACAGAAACAGAAGAGTGGCTGAGACCATGAAAACATGGAAGGAGTATGAAAAGAAAGTTGTAGGAGTTAGGTCTGTACACGTCTCATGTATGAAATACCCAAGCAAAATATTTAAAAACCTGATATATAATTCAGTCTTAAGTTACTTTTTCAGTTGATAATGCCAAATATATAGCTCATAAAAATACAAAATATGAATGTTTGTCACTGATCAATATTCATGCCTCAAAAAATACATTCGTGTACTGTCCACAAAAGACACTGGTCCAGGGAGGGCATGTTTTCCCAATGCAGGGGAATGCCAAGGCAATGGGGTGGAGAGGGTGATTAGGAGAAAGTGCACCTTAGTGAAGCAAATGAAGGGGTAGGGGATATCACAGCAAGGTGGAGGAAAGAAATAACATCTCAAATCTAAATACAGAATATCCAATAAAAAATGAAACAATTGGATACCATCTATGTCATTTTTATATTTGCAGTTAATCTTTTGAAATGAAATGCTACATTTTGCACCAATCAGAGAACAAAACAAGAAAACATACTGGATTTTTAACCACCCCGTTGTATTTTATAGCAGAAAACCTACTGGAGTTGATTTCCCTTTTATACCAAAGTAATGTTTTTAGTCAAAAAGGGCTTAAAGTAATAGAGGGACATGCATTAGGCCCGGTAGGACCAAAGCCTTATGAAATGTCAATAATATATGAGATACTTTAATCCTGTGAATTAGATTTTAGTGTTCTTCTACTTCAGAGGAGAAAAGTGGTTTGAGGTACTAACACCCCAGCACAACAGGGTTGTGAGGAGCATGTGGCTTCAGACGCAGCTCAAATTGATCTGAAAGCCATTCATCACTTGCTTCTTGAGGCACCTTTCCGTTGTAGTCTGTGCTTTGGTGACAGCTCTCCTTCCTTTAGTGCTCTCGCTTTACAGCTGGCGAATGTTTGGGCGTCTCGTGCCTCAATTCTCAAGCACTAATGGTCCGTGCGTCATAATATGCAAAGTTATGGGCAATATATAAAGCCTCAAATCATTGACAGATGCAGAACGCCGGGGTGGGGGGCACTGAGGGGATATTTGAGGTGGCAGCAAAATAAAAGTGGTTGTGTTGACAGCGGTTAGAAAACCCATCATATTTTATGTCCCGAAAACACTTTACCTTGAATTCTGCTTTGACAGGAACATTAAAAAATGATGTCAACAATGGAAAGATGGCTCCGTCAATAAAGCACTTGACACACATACCTAAAGAGTTTGATCCGTGAGTACCCATGTAGAGGCGCTCTGTGTGGCAAAGTTCACTTATACCGAGTGCCGGGAGTCAGCAGAATTAAGAAATTCCCTTAGCCTGAGTAACGCCATTTTATATAGATCTGGGGCCTAGGTTTCTGTTTCCCACAGTAGAGGCCTTTTCCCAGAAATCAGGAGATCTGACTTTGGTCAGGTAGCTAGCCAAGAAGAATGGTCACCTAGGCAACAGATCATGCTTGGCAGAGCATTCTGTTGCACCCAAGTAGTCCCCCATCCCATGTAATTTTCCATATTTTTCTTTAAAAAATGGTTTGGGTGCATAATAAACGAGAGCTTGATCAGCACTTTAGACTTGCTCTCCTTCTCTGTGTCTCTTATTCGATAACTCAGGCAGACCTTGAAGACCCCGCGGGCCGTGGCAACCCAGCTCTGGGAAATATGGAAAGACGATGATCCCTGCGGGTTTGCTCTCTGGCCAGCCTACTTGAGTCATTAATTCCAGGATCAGGCAGAATAGAATTGAGAGAGAATTTAGAGCTTACTGAACTCTGGCCTTCACATACAGGCACACACACTCATATACACACACAAACATTTGAGCACACACAACCACATACATATATAATAATACCGATAGAGACAAGAACATAAAAATAAAGAAATTGTACATTTTAAAGAAATAATTCTTACATATTTTATTATATATTTAATAGAATATTCATCAAAAGCTATATTATAGGTATGAAGTGAACAAAATATAAATAGTATAATCAATAAGCAAATAAATTAAATTCAGTGTTACCTTATAAAAATCATCTGCCCTCATCACATTACATAGCTTACTTAATGACAGAATAGTTTATAAAAGGATATATTCCTGTAAAGTGTTGTGAATTTAGAAGGAATGTAGTACACGTGCCTTGTACATGAGACTTTCCCACAGAAGGTAGTTGCAATTATTCTAGTATAAATAAATGTAAGCCATATTTATATTTTTGACAACTAAAAACATTTGAGACTTTCATCAACCGTGTTTCTATGATGAGAATCAATGAGAAAATGGGGTTCTTTGGGATGTCACATCTTATCCAAACAAAGGGTTGATCATTTAGGAACTGTGCTAGGAGACCTCATAAACAGAGTTCTTAAAGGGCCAAGTGAGTTTGCTAATCATGTACATGTGATCATGGAGTTAGAATATGATAATCTGGATATGATTTAATTATAATCTCTAGCAAACTAATATTCATCCTCTTAGTAGTTATTCTATGCTGCCTATTTTCTAGGAACTATGCCAAGTGCTTTGGTGGATATCACCATTTAAGTCACACAGAGATCTCAAGCAAGAAACAATGCTACCAACGAAGGCACAAAGTAACTTATTCCAATTCACATTAAAATACACACAAAATGCATTCAGAGCACCAACATCCTTGAACTTTTGCCATGTATCTATCTATTCCTCATAACTGATAGAATTATTCTCTATTTGGAAGATTGGTGTCAAGATATTGTTTGGAGCCAGGATAATGGATGAAAGCACTTGAGCAAGTAGAGGAAAGGGTGAAGACAGGGTCCAGGGGGATTTTAGAAATAGAGGTCTGATAAGGTCATAGACACAGCAAGCAGATGGGATAAAGAAACTACTAATGAGACAGAAGAAATTTCATGTAAAAATAATCTCAAAAGCCTAGAAGATAAAATTACTGGGTAAAAAAATGGAAACTGATTTATTGGTTCCTGATGAAATACTGGTCATAAAAGATCCATGACTTTGGGAAGATAAAAGTTGTCAGTGACCTGGTAAAAGTAACTGTGATGACAACAGTTCAGTTAAGATAAGGTTAGCCATTTGCAAATAGTGATGCTTTTACTTCTTTTTCAATTTGTATCTCTTTGATTTCCTTTTGCTCTCTAATTGCTCTGCCCAGGACTTCCAGTACTATGTTGAATAGGTAGCGGGAGAGTCGTCAGTGTTGTCTAGTCCCTGATTTTAGTGGGATTGCTTCAAGTTTCCCACCATTAAGTTTGATGTTGGCTATTGGTTTGCTCTATATTGCTTTTATGATGTTTTAGGTGTGGGCCTTGGATTCCTGTTCTTTCCAAGACTTTTTAGTGGTTTGCTGCCATGCAATGGCATAGAGCGTCTTTTAAAGTGATGGGTGACAGTGGTGCTACCTTAGGCGTCAGCAATGATTCCATAGAAGAAAATTAATTTTTCAGAAGACGAGGAATTGTTCTGGTACCCAGAGCACAGGTGAGCAAAATATTTTTGCAATTAGAGTGGAAAAAAAAAGAATTTTTAAAGTAAGATTTAGTGTTTGCCTTTGCATTTTATTTAGCTGTTTAAAATCTGAAAGAGGAGGTGAGAAAAGTAGGCTTTTACTTTCAGAATTTAAAACTTAACAAAAGCTTACAACCATTTCATAGTCTTAAAATCCATTGTTTCAAAATAGGAGTTGATGGGTTTTGGCAGAGTCAAAGATCAAAATCATAAATCCACTTTATTAATTACATTGAGGAATTCACTCCAATTACAAAGCATGATCTTATTGAAATTTTCCTATATTACAAAACAAGTGTCATATGGAATTGGGATTATATTTGTGGATGGCTTGGGAAAATAAGTCTAGTTTGTTTATAGCTCATGTTTCTAAACGTCAGCAATTATATGTGCGACATAGTTTTGTGTGTGCATGTGTATGATTTTCTGTGTGTTTAGATAGTTACATGAATTTCATGAATTTTAGCACTTTGGCAAGTATTTATTACTAGTTTATGAATAGATTTTGTGTGGAATAAACTTTAGTAATGTAGCATAAAATATTTTTAAGGAATACTTTTACTAATAAAGCATCATAAAGCATCCTGAGTGTACTAGTATAGTTCTAGAAACTTTCATATCATAATATAACTTCCCCAGGTGAAATAATACCTCATAATGAAATATTTGAGGGACACATTATGAAAAGATAGCTTTCATTTTGTTAAAAGCAATTTTAGAGAATTTTAAATTCTATGAGTGAATAAGCTATTTTTCCCCATGAAGATATTAAATAATATTTTTCTTCCATAGAAATTGAATAACCATAGGTTAGGGGCCAGGACCTTTCCGTGAAAGTATACCTCATCAATTATTTAGTGGGCTAAAATAAGCTGGATAATGTAGTTTCTGTTTTCTGAATGATATTCTGAATGTGTCCTGTGATACTTGGATATTTCATTACATTGATAAAAAATCTTCACATTTCTGCCAGCTTTGCTCTGGTTAATTTTACTCATTTACAGAAGACACTAACTAAAGGATATATGGGGCTTACCCAGAAAACCAAGAAAGCAGAGGTTGGATTGCATTGTCCTGGGGGGAATTTGTTTAAGTCATTGCCCAGAAGTTACTTGTTTAGGTAGAAAAGTAAAACCAAACATAGATAGATAGTGTTAAGATTAGAAAAACTGGAGAGAGGAATTTGGGAAGCAATTATTTTTTTTAAAAATTAGGTTGAAAAGACTAGAATGACGTAAACGAACAGTAGGAATTTGTAGTGAAGCAGGGATTCTGACTAAATGGAATCGGATAGATTCTGAAGAACAGACTCTCATGAGGGGGAGTTCAGATGAACGGCATGAATCATTACAGATGCTGGGTCATGTCCTCCTAAATCCCCAGCCTATTGAAACCATCTAAATCTCTCTCCGTTCCCACTCGGTCACTGACTGCGCAACTTCAGCAAGTTAACACAGGAAAATATTTCTCATTGTTGTGTTTAATTTTGTTCTTCTCTTTATTTACTACGTCCCAATAGGATTCATACCATGCAAATTGAAATATCCTGGCTGAAGATCATGACAACCTTTACAGACTTAAATATATGAACAAATAAGGAATTTTTCTTGTGTGTCAGATTACAAAAGAGGGAAATTGTATCATTTGTGACCAAGAGAAGAAATGTGTATCTGGTCATAAATTTTAACTACTCTTTGTAGATCTTCTAGATCAGAAGATCAGCTTTGGAAGTTTGATAAGTGAGCTGTATTTCAGTGTAACTTGATAAGTAAGCTGTACTTCAATCTAACTTTATGATCAGTCTTCAAGGTCATAGAAGTAGAAAGGTCATCCAAAACATTTTGTACCTTTTACCAGAAACTTGCTTACTAACTTTTGATTCCTCAAAAAATACTCAGAATCCTCCAAATTGGTCTCTAAATGGTGGGAGTATTTAGAAAAAATATAAATGTTTTCTCTTTTTGCTATAATTCCAAAAGGTGGACACAGTGAAGGAAGTGTCCTATGAAGAAGCCACACCTAACACAATATTCTCCAGGGCTGATTAACTAATTAGAACTCCAGGGATGGTAGAGAGGTTGGATTGTTGCAGGTCCCAGGGTCTAATTAGAAATTTTCTCAGGCTTCAACCTCCTTCATATCTACTTATTGCCCAACTCCATGTCTGGCCTAACATCTGGGTGACTGTTAGGAAGCCCCGTCAGAAAGCATCATCGGATGACTAGTTTCTTCCAAGGTCAAAGCCAAGAACGTCACTGAAACCTATCACAGAGATCCAGATTCTGCCTGTGCTATGACCTGCGTATCTGCAGTACCTACAAATGTATTAAGGAACTGTATTTATTTAGGACTTTCTTTGTTCCGTTACTATATACACAACCTCATGAAATCACTACTGTGATAGAACTCAGAATTTGGGGTGCCATAAGTCTGTCTTCCTTGCCCATGGTCTCTCATATTTGGTTTCAGAACAAACTATCTCTTGGTGGTTTAGAGGTAATAATTATATTTTTGTCATGGAAATGCTTTCAAATGTCATTGTCACAGAATGATAGCAGCATTTGTGGTGTCTTTGAATGAAGGAAGAATTAATTACATATGCTATCAGTATACAGATGCTTCAGAAATGGCTTGGAATGGTAAAATAATTTCTAGTGTCCAAGACAGCTTTGATCCCTCCTTTTACATATTTTTAGCTGTACCAAATAACTTATAACTTTACCACTAAAACTGAAATGACAAAAACCCAGCAAGTTTTCTAGATACCATGATATTTCACATTTCAGCAACAATAGAAAGTTATAATATTTACCTAGCTCATTGAAAAAAATACGAGGACAGAAAATAATAGGGCAAGCCTCACAAATAGATTAAATTCCCTAATCCTCTTTAATGAATAGAAATCTCAATCCTTATATCTAAGAGGGCCACATAATTTAGGATGCACAGTTCTAGAAATGAAATAGCATGTATTAATAATTGCACAATTTACTGGACAAATCAGGACACATGCTTTACTTGACTTTAACCCATCTGCTAGTAGAATGTTTTGGGGTAATATTTTGAGACTCAACCCATTCCTGTTATAGTTAAGGCTCAAAAACGGTAGCTTTCATCATTCTTGTTTTAAAATCTATGTGAGGATAACTGTTTTGACACCCAGCTAGCAGTTTTCCTGCCAGTGAAGTATTAAGTTAGCGTTGATGCATTGTATTCAGGCTACCCACATGAACATCTATCTGACCAAAACCAACCCAATAGCAATGATTCCTGGAAGCTTGAGTCATTATTTCTAGCAAAATAGAATTACATTGTTTCTTTTGTTCAAGATGCTAAGAATATTTTTTGAGATAATGCATTACGTAGTAACAATATTTTTGAGGCTGCTTTATGTTCCCTCTTTCTCTCTGTCTCTCTCTGTCTCTCTCTTTCTCTCTTTCTCTGGCTTTTACCACCTAAATGGTACAAATTATCATTCTATTTACCTAGCTTCCCCCAACTTCACACTGATAGTCTGAATTCTTGCTTAAATACACACACACACACACACACACACACACATACACACACAATGTTCAAATTAGATATATATATATGTTCAAATTAGAAACCTGTACTCCTGGGGCTGGAGAGATGGCTCAGTGGTTAAGAGCACTGGGTGCTCTTCCACAGGTCCTAAGTTCAAATACCAGCAGCCACATGGTGGCTCACAGTCTCTTATAGTCAGTCTTTTATCCCATAGGCCAACTTGTCCTGACCTGCATTTCTCGCTGGCATTTGGCACTGTTAAGTCACCCATTTGCTCATGTAGAAGTAGTCCTAGCTTCCTCTCTCTCCTAAACAGTTGTCTTCAAATTCAGGCCCAGTTTATAACTATTCCTCAAGTGGTCATTTATGATGTATTCTTAATGCTTGGACTTTGTCTTTCATAATATTTTGTTATGTTTACTGGAAACGGTTGTTTTCTGCTTATACTACTGTTGTATGGTGATAGCACCTTTCACTCTGTCTATAAACAGCCTCATGTATTCAAACATGAAGATGTACCTGTGCTTCTTCATGCACATAACCCTCCAATGAAATTGACTAAAGAAAGAATACAAATCAAAAGTATTTTTCATTACAGTTGAAGAGCCTTGGAATCAGATTTCTATCTAAGGGCACAACATCGTTTTTATTCGGTTCCTTTCTACACTACCCACACCAGATCCAATATTCCTTCTGGAGTAGGCCAAACGTCAACCGTGACTTACTTCAGTCCTGAGCCTGCTGTAGTAAACTCGTCCGTCTGGAAATGGGTCGGCATTCTGTGCATGCCAAAGCTTGTGTCTTATACCACAGTCTTTCCTTCCCCGAGGCTCCTTTACCATGAAAACACGAGGCACTGTGAGGAAGTCTCTGAGCTTTATGAGTGATCAGTCTGAAAGTGTGAAATATTCATATGCAGGCTGCCTCCTTGATGAGTGGGAGACAGAATTTTGGGCCAATTGTTCGGGGAAGTTTACAAACCTCTACTGTGGTCACACTGTCTCACTTACCTGGTGCCCATCCAAATGGCCATCTCAACCGCTTATATTTACGTTCTTTCCCTTTCCTTTATAAATATCTCATCTCCTCATCATTAGGAGGGTTATTGGTCTGTTAGTTCTGTTCTGAGGCAGGATCTCAATATTCGCGCAGACTGGCCTTGAACTCATCAACTTCCTGACATAGCTTCCCAGAGGCTGGGATTACAGAGCAGCAGCACATTAATATTCTTTCTATTATGTTTTTATCCTTTGATAACTCCCCAAATAAATTACCTGTATGTAAGATGATATCCAGGCTCCAACTCCAATTTCATATACACATAAAAGTCTTTAGTTACTAGGAAGGAAAAAATACATATATAATTAATCTTTGTGATTGGAGTTTGGAGCGGAACTGCTGTTAGATCAGAAAGAAAAAAATTTCAATTTACTTATAGAAATGGGCATTAATGATCTTTGGCATGCCATAGTACAATTATTAAAGCTCTTGCATGATATAGATTATGGTAAGTTTCTATAAGAAGGAAGGTTGGGTTATTCAATATATCAAGAAGTTGATTGACATGAGACTTTCTTAATCATGAGGGTTTTTTTCTACATCTCACTGAAATGGATACTTCTGTGTGTTTGAACTTTAAGAACAGAAGATTATCAGAAATAAAAACACCATAGTAAGAAATGTGTGAGCCAGATCTAACAAGTAGGAAATGAGCTGTACAAAGCTCTCATCATTGAAATGACTTTGGTTACTGGTGCATTAAACTGGTGGTAACTTTAAAAGAGCAGTTACCACATCACAAAGTCAGCCATGGGTTTTTATTGAAGGAAAATGTAATAAGGCAGATCCTAACAGAGGGTATAGCTGTGAGCAATCCCTAGTTCACTTTGGAAAGGATAAGAGGCATGTATGGATATATATGGATGTCTGGAATCCTGGTTGTGTAGGAATTGGGACAATTAGGACAGAAAGGAAGTCTGCAGAGAATGCTTACAAGTGGATTCATCTCCTCAGAGACAAGCCCCAAAGAGAAAAGACATGCTCAATAGTAGTTGGGAGAATGACTTTTCTTATAGATTTCTGTTGGCCTGCTCTTGGCACCATGAGCTTGGGGATAAGGTGAGCATAGTGTTAGAGACAGTCAACTGAGTTTGTCCATAAGGCTGAAAGCATAGATTAATCCCGCTGACTCTGTCAGCATCAAGAACTAAACAGGGGCATTTATAATGGCACCTTCCCTCAATTAGATGAGCCCAGTCTCTTAGTAGATGCTTCATTATATCAAACGACTTCAGCACTAAATAAGAAACTTGCCAGAGCTGTGGTACATAAATGAACGTTTGCCTTTCATTTTGCTCTACAGGCCCTCACTGTTTCAGGCTTGGGGAAAGTTTGTTATCACGGGATCTACTTACCGTGTTGCACATTCCATCATTACAAAGAAATCAGTCAAACACAGCAGAGGCCTAGTGAAAAGGCAAGGAATGAACCAGGTTATAAATACTGTCCTTAAAGAAACAGGCTATTTTCAGAACAGCATGGATACATTAAACCAATGACCAGAAGAAGATTCTGGTTTCCCAGTGTGTAGGAACAGGAATCTAGGAAGTAATGGGCTCCCATAAAGTGGAGTATTTTTACCATCCCTCAATGAAGCCCACTTGCCAAGCACATTTATACATGTGCTTAAGGTATCTGTTTTTCGGATGGGTGTTCCTCTGAAGGAAATGCATGCTATTTGTTTACTGTGTATTGTGGGTGTTATCAGCAACAAGGAAATGATTCCAGTACATGCCTAAGTAATTGACCATGTTCCATTGGAGGTAGGGAAGTTGTTGTGAAACAAAAAAAAAAAAAAAAAAAAAAAAAAAAAAAATGACAACCAAGGAGTAACCTGTAAATTATTCACTCATTTTATCACCAGTAAAAATGCTCACTAGGCAAATATAAAAATCATGATCAGACAAGTGCATATTCAAAAGCCCACCCCCCCAAGAACTGAAGATCTTGGATCATTTTACTTGGCAAACAACCATATTTTATAGAGCAAAGGAATCCAGATCACAAGGAATGGGTAGTGTATTTGTCTGCGTGAACATCTGACTTTAACAATAGAAACTCAATGCATACAATTCTGCTCAAAAATTATGGTCAAAATATTCTAGTGTGCACATCTTCCTGGCAGGAAGATGGCTGTCTCCTCACTCTATGTTTATGTGCCCAAGAGGCTTGTGACTGGCAAGAAAAGGAGATGGGGTGGCACATGTACAGGAAAAAGGACAGGAGTAGAGATCATTTCTAGCAGCATTCTTATAAGAAATCTAATCCTGTCTGATCCTGACCTTATTGCCTTATTTAAATTTAATAACCCCTATAAAATTATCTTTTAATATAATGACTCTTGGAGATTACCATTTTAACATACGAGTTCTCAGGAGTGCAAGCAATGTTGGTAGCATAAAAGTGAAGGGATGGTTTCTAATATTTTCCTGAGGACCAGCTAAAGCAGCAAGGACTGGAGCCAGTTTCACTGATCCACCTTAACGACTGCCTACAGCTTTGGAGGGGACTCTCTATTGGACTGGACAGGCTGCGCAGTATAAGAGTTGGACGACATTATTTATCGCTTGTGCACAGCTTTAGATATCCTTGGGTCAGTTTTGAGAACAATTTCAAAAGCTTCTGATGGCGACCTTCAGGGCTAGGCAGCTGTTGTCTGTATCAGCGAGCAGTTTAATAACGCCACCTTGTACTGGTTTGCCCTCTTTCCTTCTTCATTTTCTCCTGTCCGTCATTTCTGCATTCTAGGCACACCTATAAATAGACTTCCCTGGATGAGGAGTTTGTAACTGAAGCTTTTGGTTGGGGGCATGGGGGAGCTTTTGTAAAAATGACTTTTAACAAGATCACATCAATTAGCAGAATAGTTCACACAATATGTGCCAACAAATATTTATAACATAAATAATGTTTTCAAGAAAATCCATGTTATGTAGGAATCATAGTTCTGCTGGTTCTTTCTGCTGGGAACTTTCTTCTGTCTAAAACACTGCCAACAGAATTAACAACTGTAACACTCTGCTCGGTTTTTTGTTGATTCATTTTTTTTTTAAGTAAGCTTGCCTCAGTTCCAGAATAGATGAATGCAATTCAAACACTCAGAAGTTTGCTTTCTGGGGATACAGCAAGAATACATTTCCCAGATGCCATTGAGCAATTACTGACTTTCAATGAGGCATCTATGAGCAGAGGTAAATTACATGTGCCTAGGAATAAAAGTATGTGCATCGATACCCATCAAAGTATGCACAGCAAGTAGTAGAGAATTTGAAGGTGGAATGATTTGAGCAGGAAGCAGCTGGTTCATATTTCAAACCTCAGAAGACAATTTCCAAAGAATACAATCAAACCACTTTAGACATCACTTAAGTCAACTTTGTTTTATGCTGCTGAGATACCAAGCTTTATTTTTTTTTTTTTTTCATCTCTGTGACTAATACATCCCAGAAATGTTCAGGGATTCCTATACATTTCTGCAAGACTCTGGACATAACCTATGTTAAATCAATAAATATCTAATCCCAATAAACGTCATTTTTGCCTCATTTACCATAACTTCTTTTGACACCATAGAGATAGTACTGCCTTAAACACAGTCAGTACAGTATTTGTAATGAAGTTAAAGTCCTAATTAGTTAATGACTTTCTGAAACTAGTAGTTTATTTTAAAAGGAGACTGGAAATGATTGACACTAGAAAATGAATCAGGAAAAGCATTTAGCTTGTAGGGTAGGGTTATAGAACAATAATGCTTGAAAATTATTGGTATTTTGATTGGCTAGAGAAAAGAATGTCTCTAAAATGTTTAACCGTGGAACAATGTCAGGACCACTTTGGGAGCTGATAAATGGTTTATCATTACAGAGCTGAGTTAGTCTCCGATTTAAAGACCATCTGAGCAAACTGTTTAATTAAATAATCAAGTTCAAGGGAGTTAAAGGACTTGTCCAAAGCACATTCACAACAGGACTCCAATCAAAATCAAATCTGTCTCCAACACCACAATTTCATTACATTACAATGTTAAAAGATGCCAGTCAACCAGCAGAGCAAATGTGCACTGGACCTCAATTCAAATCCTGGTAGCTTACAAGTTAGAAGCTTTTAGATGGACTCCTTAATTGAGTTCAAGAAATTGTGAGGTTTTCTGGTTTTATAGAAACAGGATGCAGTATTCTCACAAGCTAGCATGAGACGGTATCTATCAACCCTGTACCTTGCACTGTTATCATAATGGATATAATTTCAGTCAAATCAAAGGCAGTATTTCTTCTCCAATCTTATTACTTACATGCTCCATGCAGTAACTTTTACAAGGTAACATGAGGCTATAAATTCTATGGAAAAACGCAGTCGAAGACACAGATACATTTTTGAATAGATAATGCAAACACGTAACACAACACGGTGTTTTCAAGTCAAAGACTTTCCGTAAAGGCATTTTTATGTGTGTGAGTCCGGCCAGCTGTGAGTAGTAAGTAGAGAGGAACAGACACAGACAGTTAGTGAGCGTGGAAAGTCCCAGAGCACGACTCCCCTCCTTATGTTCCAACTCCCACAGATGCCTGGAGCAGCAGCTTTCATTCATGATTCCCATGAAAATGAGTAATTAGGTCATTGCAATGATATATGGACAAGAAAGTCTATTTTGGCTACATGATGGAATGGAGATTTGACTGTACTCAGGGAGACACACTCCTGAAGCCTAGGCAGCAGGAAAAGCATTCTGGGACCCTTGAGTCCCCAAGCTTCTCAGGACCATGGTAAGCAGCTCAGGGGTACATTAAGGCAAGACTGGGTGTTAACCAGTATCACCTGACACATTTACATATAAAGTCCTGACTACACATTTTAATATGAGTGTGCTGTAGATGCATACATACAACTTCCGGAACTCAGTTGGTTCTCATGTAAATGAAGGGTAATGAATCTCCTGTGGATATTGAATTATTACAGTGACTGAGAATATATGAGCATGCAAGTAATCTACAACTGCTGGCATGTAATATGTGCACTCCCATTTCATCTTTTTTCTTTTATTGATTAGAAAATCAGTTTAGAGAATTTATTATGTATTTACATACAATTCGTGAACTCAGACACACTCACATTCTGAGTTTCTACCAGTGAGCAGGCAATGCCTTTCATATCAATGAATATGGGTTTGCCAAGAACGGCCCATGGGATTCCCTCTGTGAGCTTCACTCTTATAAAACACAACAGGCACAGAACTGATGGAGGTAGAAGGGGCCATGAATACAGACCTTCCCACGATGTCAGCACACTCCTGAGGAGATGTATAACACTTAGAATGAAGCCTGTAGATTCATCAGACACAATGCAAGCGAGGCCTACATTTCATTCCTCGCTCCATTCTATTGGGAAGCTGGGTCAATTACCTTTGCTGTACTCTTCTGTAGATTAATAACTAATGTCACTTTTAAAAGACAGTGTCATATACTACATGATAAAAGCTACTCTTAGCCTTACACAGAGAATAATCATTTTTTTTTTGCCATGAGCAACTATGAATACAGAGACTCATAGCTGTACACACTATGGAGAGTAAACGCTGTCTGGGGAATCAGCCTCAAATAAGACATTTGTATAATCATATCTAAAGTTTATGGATCACTCTGAAGAGGGAGGGGGAACTATTGAAGAGCTGGAGGATAAGGTATGAAATGTCATTCCTATAACAACCTTTATTGAGTGGCACAGAACCAACCTAGGTCATGCACAAGTGGGAGAAAGAGCTCACAAATACCCACCCTTTACTGCTAGCTCTTGGCTAAGGACAAATTATTGGAGAGAGGAATTTGTAGTCTTCAGTTGTATACCCACTAAAGATCCCAAGAGGTGCTGATGGATAGCTGTCAATCCATGTTCACACTGATTTTCTTGCTTAAATTTGGTGTCCCCCCCCCATAAACATGCAAAAGATGTAGATATGTGAGAAAGATATTTATAGACCAGAGGGAGTAAAGTAGTTATCAGTAGAAGGAAGATGAGATGTGGGAGGGTTGAAAGTAGTCAGTATGCATTATGCATGGGTAAAGACATCCAAGAACAGTGTATTATCATTTCATTTCATTTATTTATTTATTATGTGTCTTGGTTTGGGTTGCTATAGCATTGATGGAGCACCATCAACTTGGGGAGAGGAAAGGGTTTATTTTATACACAGTTATGTGTAATAGTTCATCAACAAAAGCAATGAGGGCAGAAACACATGTGGAGAAGGAACCTAGAGGCAGGAGTTGGTAGAGGCCAAGGCTTGTTCAACCCGTTTTCTTATACAACTCAGTACCACCAGCACAGTTATGGCACCATTGATGGGTCCCATTTCCACTGATCACCAAAAAAATCTCCACTGAAGTCCCCTCCTCTCTTACGACTCTAGCTTGTGTCAAGTTGACATAAAACTAACCAGTTCATTGTGTGTGGAGAAGGGTATGGGTGCTTATACTATGGCCTACATATGGTGGGGAGAAGGTTCTCTTTTTCAACTATGTGGGCCTGGGGAACTGAACTCACCTCATCAGGGTTGGAGGCAATTACTTTATAACACTGAGCCCCAGTGGAATGAATTCAATTAATAAGAAGCTATACTCATTTCCGAGGACTTCCTTTTCTAAAAACTTTATTGTCATCCGTGATTTAAAGGCAGCTCTACCCAACAATCAGTTTTCCTAGTTTGCCTTCATTTATACTGTTTGAAATATTTAAATTAATAAATAATGTTACATAGCTATGAACACCAGGAGCTGCAATAATTAGCTCCCTGGGAAGATACATCACTGGGTGTAGTGGTGACACAAATGTTGTAGGTGTAATCAGCAACTTTCAGATCGGATTTAAAGCCCACTTCACAGGAGAAAAATGTGTGCTGGTAGCATGAATCTTGCTAAAAATTCATGGGAACTAAAATATTCCAAGAAAGGGTCAGCTACTACCATTTTGCTATGCAGATATAGTATCAAACTGCTTTCTAAATTTTTGACTCTCTAAACATACATTAGTACAGCTTTCAAACCACATTATAGAAGTTTCTTGGTATAGTGGAATGTAGTTAGTACAGAAACTTACAAGTAATCAAGGTGCAGAAAGTCAGAATCTGTGAAGCACTAAACCATCAATGTGACTTCTACATTACCTGTTTTCCCACAAGCTTCTGAAATATTGTGGAAACAGGTCCAGAAAAATTGTAGGAGACAGACCTTTGGACTTTAACTGAGATTTTATTTAGAGCCTTGCTAGTTTAAAGATAAGCTCAGCATCTCTTCAGAACATAGGCATTGTTATTCATACCATTATTCTTTTATAGTAATATTTATATAAGAATATAATAGTATTGTTTATTATGATACTTGTTCGTTTTGAGACAGAGTCTCTGCATGCACACCTGACTGTGACCTTGCTTTGTTGACAGGACTGCCTCAGACTCACAGAGGTCTATCTGCTTTTGCCTCCCCTATGTTGGGAGTAAAGATTTGTGCTACCACACTGGACATTCTGATTCTTGAGCACATAAACATCACATATTTGACTGTCTCTGGAAAATAACACAAGTTCTGGTGTAGAGGTGAACCAGGTACTAAATGTATGCTCAAAGTAACTTCATGAGATGGATCTTCATTGCTTCCTAGGAAGGTTAATTGTATGGACGCCATTCTGAAGAAGAGTAAAGTCATGGACATCATGAGCTTCTCTCTGAGTTGTTTCTTCTCAATAAGGTGCAAATAGATTACTTCTTGTCCATTGGGATGTCTAAAAACCACTAGTATTCTGAGAGGTGACAAACACTTCAAAAGTTTCTGATCGCTGACCCCCTGTACTTTACTTAGAATTAAACTCGGCCTATATTTCCTGCACGCCTCCTCAATTCCCTATAGACACAGAAGGAAATTGCTTCCATATTGTCATCTTGCTGGAAGAACTTGACAAAGAGTGTCCTGAAGAAGAAATTATTCTTCACCCCTGGGGTCACTTGGTAACTAAAACAGACTCCTTTTTCATTTAATCTGTTCTACTCCACTGACTCCTTTTGTGTGTGTTCTTAGAGCCCCTGCTTTATTTACTTTGATGTTTTCTTAACTAATTGAATACAACAGTGAGTTTTCTCTTCCTTGACTCTTTCAAATGTTTTCACTACCCGAGTGGGTAGGATCCCCTCCAGACAGCTTAGCTTTGAAATAGTCATGTAGAGAAACTTCTTTAAAAGTTACTGCTTTCCACAGCGTCGTTGAAACTAAATGTCCACAGCACATTGGACTAAAATATACCAGATAGGGTGATAACAGCTTTGGCTTATAGGAATGTTAATTTTTAGTTTTGGATGGAAGAATAACTACTAATAACAATCGTGGATTTATCTTATGGCTTGAGCTATATAACTGTCTGTATGGTGACTGAAGGGTAAATGTCTTTTTTTAATCTAAGGAAATTACCTGTTATACGAAGTTAAGTAAAAACTGGAAAATTCAGACCAGACAGAAACATTACTGTGGGGGAAAGAAACCATTGACTTCAAACCAAAGTCATTGACTTTGAGTCATTTCTTTGGACATTGGAGTGATTTGTTTCTGGCCCCATGGTTAGGAAATGCATTCCAGTCCTTTCGCAGGTGTGCCCGTGTGTGCACAGACACAATTGCGTAGTCCATAGGTGACAGAGGACTTTCATCACTGGCTTCAGCATCAATGTTCTCCTACTGTTCTCTTCTATCCCAACAATCACCAATTCAAATATGTCTGGCAAAACATTCTAAGAAATCATTTTGCTATATAGAGACTTCATGCGTGGATGCATATTTCAAGGAAGGTCTCTGTCATCTTCCTCGTCTGCATTGGAAGCCCTACCCAACAAGTTCCCAGAGCTCAGGGTTTTCCAGGCTTCTATGTTTAGAGCGTTGTGTAATGAGTCATTGTGTCCACCTGTAAGTGTTATAAACAGATGATATAAATATACCCGCACGGTGTGACTCAGAAGACATCTCCAGTTTTAGCCTTAGTTCAAACAGTGTTCATGGTTCCAAGAAACCTGTGGCTTGCAACTCCAGGGTGAGTGGGAAGAGAATACCGGAAAACCTAAAGCCAGCGCTCCCTGTCTGTCAGTCCAGCTGTATTGAAGGAGTCTCTGAGAAGGTGGGGTGGAGGAGGGGTGACAGGAAAACCTGTTTTCCATGTACTCTTGAAGCTGAGCGTTTTAAATATGCTCCCACAAATTTGCATTGGGATGCTATGGGAGTGCGTGGTTCATTCAAGCTCTTCCCTCTTCCTGGAATGTCTGTCTCCCTATTCCACGCCACTTTGTGTCTTTGACTGTCTATTCTCATCTACCAGGTATGAGTCTAAAAGTCCTCTCTGAAAAAAAATTCTTCCAGATCTCAGCCCAGATGATAGTTGTCCTGTTGTGTATCCATGACAAAATATTTCGCATTCTTTATTCATAGTATCCCACTAACCTAGGTTTTTAATGTACTCTGTCTCCCCTTCCCATCCTGAAGTATGAATCCACTAAACTAGTAATCTCATTGAACAAAACATTTTCTACTTATTGGAGCATTTTTACATTTGAATCTTTGAATAGACAAACAATAAATAAAAGCTAAACAGCCCTGTTAAAATTTTAAGATGATGGTGTCTGGTTTTCCTCCCCCTGCTGAGTCAGAGTCTGGCTTTGAATATACATCCCCTTTCTCCCACTTTCTGCGTGCTGACATTGTAACATCATGGCTAATTTATCTGCCTTCTTGTAGAGTTATGAAGATTGACAAATTAACAAATAAATCGAACTGACACTTTTCAAATAAAGAAATACGAATAACCCATTAATACATGAAAAATGTTGAACATCTTTAGCTATAAGGGAAGTGTAAATCAAGGTATATTGAGAATCTATCTCATTCCAATCACAGTAGCTATAAGAGAAACAGAAGGTAACAAATGTAAGCAAATACGTTGACGGCTTAGTTCTAACACTGTTGACAGGAACATAAAGTAGTGTAAACCTCTAGAAATCAGCATGGAGATTACACAACAAACTAAAATCAAGGTGCCATGTCATCCATCTGTACCATGAGTGTTCGTGTATCCAAAAGTAATTAAAGGGGGGCATATAATAGAGAATCACTGTTACCTTATTAACAATAACCACATAGTAGAATCAGCAGAGGTACCCATCAATGAACAGAAATATGGTCTATACTTAATAGAGTTATTATTAAGCAACAGGAACAAAACCACATCATCTTTAGGAATGGATGTAACTGAGGAGCCCCATGTTAAACAAAATAAGCTCAACTCATAAAGAAGTAACATGTGTTTTATGCACATGACGAATCTCAGAAGTAAGGAGACTGGCAGAGACTGGATGGGGAAATAAATTGCGGTATTACGGTGGATATGATGAAATGCCTCTGTATGCCTGTATAAAATGTCATAGTTAAGTTTATTTTATTTCTTTAATATACAATAACTTCAGTATAACAACTGACTTTTGAGAGAAACTATTTTTCTTTATTGAGTAATTTACATCCAGATTGTAGCTTCCAATTCTTTCCTTTCTCCTTGTCCCTCTCTCTTATCCCCCCTCCACCTACCCCCTCCTCTTTTCCTCCTAAGAAAAGAGGATGCCTCCCAGTGAGACCAACTGCCATGAGACAAGGTCTATTGTTTTTCTATTGGTGCTAGAGAAGGCAGCCCATTTGATTTAGGGGCCTTCATTTATTTTTTTGAGGGTGTCTCTCAAAAGATTTAAACCACGCCTCCTCTTCTCTTTGGGGTCCTGTGTGATTTCTCTGGGCAGGAGCTGACTTTCCTGACTTCCTTCCTGTAAGGAGCTCAGTTGGACCATTGTTCACACTCTCTCCTTAGATCCTGCCTTTCTAGATTGCTAGCTACAGCTCTTCCTCCTCTGCCTCCTTTGCTTTTCTTAGGAAGCTAGCACGATGCTCAGCAGAGGGGAAACACTCATATTTTCTAAATGATTGGAATGGTGGTGAAAAAACATAGAGCAGCTATTCATTTAAGCAACACCTATCATATATTTATTGAAACCCCAACTAGGTACCAAGTACTGTTTTGGTGCTTAGCGCTCACCAATAAAATATTTCTCCATCAAACAAACATTTTGGAAGCTTTAACTTTTGCAAGAACTACGTAGTGCCTTCCAGGTTTGTTTTGTAACTGTGGTTACCTAAGAGGAGAATACAGATGATGTAAGATGCCCGTGTACTAGGATTGGATGCAAAGGTTGTGATTAAGAGTCCAGCTCTTCTCCTTATGAATTGGATGACCTCATGCCCCGAAAAAGTATGCAGAGTAAGGAAAACACAGGTAGAAGCTAAGCGAGCAGATGATTTGTTTGTGTTGCCATAGTCACACATATCTCTGTGAAGGCTCTGGTTCCCAGGCTTTTTCACTCTGCACATCTCTGAATATCCCGATGGCTAATGTTCTCAACAATACTGAACCATCTCTTTAGATCATATTAAATTAAACTGCACCTTCTAAAAAGTAGTCAGTCATATTTTTTTAAATAGCTCTCGTTTGATTATATTTAAATTCTTCTAAAATGGATTTTATGCATGTTTGTTTTTAAGCTAAAATCATTAAAATCCTTTGAGTCCCATACTGTGCCATCTCTGTCTTTTTAATGATGCCATGTTAGTTAATGAGTGATTAAACGGCAAGGACTTGCTCATTGCTGATCATTTTAATTTTGAGGATAGTACTTGGCATATAGCAACCGAGGCCCATTACTATTCACTGGCAGACTTTAGTTGTGATCCAGGAAAGCAAACTTGAATGGAATGAACCTTCAAAGTTAGTTGGAAAACCTATAAACTTTTGAGGGATGGAATTTTATGCCGTATGCGGTCCCAATTTTGGAAGCGGCCTCTGTTTAAATCCACAACGCTCAGCCCATTTGTATTATTTTGTGGAAAGACAGGAGGCAACTTTTCATTCTTCCAGTCCACGGAGAGGATATGAATCAAATTATTTTCAGATTTATACTGATAGGATTTCACACTCCTTAAAGGGCTGAGAAGCACTGCAGACTTCATAAACAGGTCTTCGAATTCGTCATTGAACTTTCGTCTTGGAGATGAACTGCAGCAGCAGTCATGAGCTTGATAGGGATTCTGTTACGTAGTTTCAGGGCAGGCAATGACTGTCCTCTCAACCAAAGCCGGAGAAATTTGCTCTGATGAATCTGATAGAGGCCGAAGGCTTCCCTCAGGAGGAAACAAATTAGTTCATTCTTTGTGCATGTATAGAGTGCATGCTTGCTCACGTGTGTGCATGAGTGTGTGATGTCAAAACCAGAGGACAAACTCAAGTCCTCAGACAATGCCTCAAGACTGCTGGAGGGCCACTGTGCAGCAGGGATTTCCTAGATCCAGCTTCCCAGAGCTGGAATTAAAAGCATATACCACCATGCCCAGCTTTTTTGTGTGAGGTCTGAAGTTGAACTCAGGCCCCAGTGCTTGCATAGTGCTTGACCGACTGATGTATCTCCCATGTAGTAGGCACAATTTAATTATAGAGAACATCCAGTTTGGGTTAGGGTGTTTACTGATTAACCCCCAGGTTTTCTGTTGTTCCCAGGAGAACAGCCTTCATCAAAATTATTAAATATGACAGTATCTACTTATGGACCATTACTGCATCCTGAATGCAAAACCTGGCACAAGAAGAAGCATGTCGACATGTCATTGTAGCAATGTGGCTATTATAAAATTCTGCAACTAGTTTTGAGACTGGCTCTGACATTTCTCAGCCATCTAGTGTAGGGAGGTTAATTACTCTCTAAGAGAGGATGTGCTTCACGACAATGTAACTACCAACATGCAATTTAGACTATTTTGTGAAGGTTACAGAGGTCAATGCATGTAAAACACGTTGACCAGCTGCAAGGCAATCACTGTATGTCTTAGGTCATGTCATCAATACCTCCAAAGCCGGCTGTGGGCTACAGCTTACGAGACCATTTTCTGGCTGATATCCTTCCCTCCAGCAATCACTGAACTCAAAATGCCAAGATTTCTCTCACCTCTCCCGGCAATATCTAAATGTAATGTCTCGATATGTCAGAAGAAGAATAGAAGCTGTAACCATTAGGACTGGGATAGAGCTGTCACAAGTAAATTAAATGTGCTACCTGAATTGTTGATATGAATGTAGCCCACTATCAAGAATGGCCCTTTTTAAATGCATCGGGTCATGTAATACTTCCACTAAAAACCTTCAGCAGCATGCATTCCTCTTGTACTAAGTGTAGAATCCTCACCTGGCCCTCAGCATTCCGCTTGTTCTGGTCCTCTGAGATCAGCCCCTGGTCCTTGCTTCTTCCTTCCACTCAGAGGATGCGACCTCCCTGAGGCATCTCCCCCTCCTGCAACAAAAGCCAGGAGTGCTTTCTTCCAGATAACCACATGGTCTACACGTTCATGTTCAAGTCTTTGTTTGCTTCAGTAATGATTAAAGCTCACTCTGTCCACATGCTAATTGTCCTCAACTCCGTTTTCTAGTCTGGCTTTTCCTGCATCTCTGTTTTTCCCCTGCAGCTCCTATCCGGTTTAATATTGTGTGCAATTTTTCATACTTAGTATCTAGTACCCGCCTAACATTCACTCTCACATACAAATTCTAAGCATGCAAAGGTGTATAATGACTTGTTTCTTTCATTTTCACAGTAAGTAGGTGAATGATTCCTGATGCTTCTGAGGGTGACGATTTGAAGAGAACCCATAAGGAACCCTAAAAATCCTATGACAGAATAGATTTTAAATGAAGAAGAAGAGGGTGTTTAAGAAAGAGCAATGATGTAAGAGAATGAAATTACTGGAGCTAAGACTAATTTCAAAGACTGTGTTTTCCCATCCTGTCCCTAACCTCATTAACCCCTAAGAATTATCTTTGCAATCTCTCCATATCTTCTTTGAAAGTTGGGAAACATTCTGATTTTAAACTGTAGTTATGTTGAAAGAGTGGATAGCATTTAATGAAACTGCATAATAATATTTTTCGTGGAATTTTTAACTTGATCATTAAATCTCTCAGAAAATTAACATTGCATTCCATAATTGATTTTCAATCAACCCACGTAATGTCAACATCGTCTGTGAGAATCATGAGTGCAATCATTTGAAATGACGGATAGATTCCTAACAGATAGCAGCAGGATTTGGTTGCTGTTTATGTTTTGGAAAGATGTGTAGGAACCTTGTCCACCAGCTTCATTGTACAGAGCTAGGCACTGTAAATTGAAACCTCGTCTGGCAGTAAACTCCAGCCAGTGCATTGTACTTGCCAAAACATGTTTACAAACTAGTTTAAAAAGAGCCAGTAGGTAAAATGAGTTTTAGTATAGTTTGAGAATGGCATTTCTTTGTTTTTTGGAGCATTCACTTTTGCATCCTAAGAAAATTATTATGTTTATATGCATGTGGTTTTGGTAAAATCCAATGTTGGTAAGCACCAAGTCTTCATTTCCTACCCATCTTTGGTTTGAGGACTTTGGTCTTACCTTTGATGAAGAAAAAGTTCAATGTTTGGAAAAGTGAAAGTGAAATAGAACATTAGAAATTTTAAATTATTCTAGAAATTTCCATGGTAATAGAGTTTAGCAGGTTTTTTTTTTCTCTCTCTCTACATTGAAGTCTATCACTGAGCCTTTGTTTTCGGTGGTGTCAGACAGAAACGTCTGTATGACACATCTAGAGAGGCTGGTGTTGAGTGGCAGCTTTCTCCAAATTAAAAGGCTTCCTCAAGAAGACAAGAGGAGGCTCATGGGACATACAAGATAAAGGAATGTCACATGCATGTGGAGGCAGGGATATGCAAGGTACTTGAAGGCCCCTCCTCAACTTTTCAGAAGCAGACATCAGTTGCTGGTCGAAGAGGCAGAAGAGTTATGGAGGGATGTTCTCAGGACCGAAGATACAAAACTGATCAAATGGTAATTCTTACGTTGTTCTCGATGACTCCAAAAGGAGTTGGAGTGGGACAATCCTCGTGGGATTCTTACTGCCTGGTTAGAGTGAGCTGGAAATGTGCATGGACCATGACTAAGAAAAGATGCAGCTTCCTGGAAAAGAACCAGTCAGTCCCTATAATATGTCTACCCGGTGCCATTTTACAGAGCCCAGGATCTAACTTCTGTCTCCAGGGCCTCTTCTTTGAAGAGTTGTGGAAATTGACTGCAAGGTCATACATTTGATCTTTGCTTTCCAGAGCTAAATGGAGAGAAAGTGATACTGGAGTATCTGACAATGCAATCTACTGAGTGGAAAATCTGAACTGTTCTAGTCTTCAACATGTGGTTTCGGATTGAACCACAGAGACTATTATTTTTTTAAGCTTTAGCTGCTATAACAGCTATTACATAATGCCTGGTTACTACTCTCTGCTGAGAGTAAATAAGCCCAGAAGGATGTGAGCATCTCACACATGGGTTTTCTGCCCTGTGGGTTTGTGGGAGAACATTTTCGGTGGTTAATGTGTGGGGCCACCCACCTCTGCGGCCCTAGGTGAAAACTTCATAACTGAACGACTTCCTAGTGTTCTTCATAGTGTGAGGGCAGGACAAGCTGGAGAAAAATATCACCTTTCATAAAGCCCAGTGTGTGAACTCTGGACACCAAATAACTAAGCATTAATCTTAGCCACACTAAAATATGGGGCGTGAAAATTCACTGGCTCACCACTAGGTATTGACTAGGAAGAACACATGGTATGCATGGGTGTTTATGCATTGTCTGTTATTTGCTATGGGCCATATTGGGTAGGATCTCTGTTTATATGCAGTGGTTACTATCTTAACTGATGTTTGACAGATGGTAGCATTGGTAACATGAAAACATTATCCTGATTCCCTCGAAAGCCAAAGTGATGGATAACATGGTTAAAAGTTACTCCCCTGCTCTCCGTCCTCATCTTCTCTTCTCTTTGGAGTATGGCACTACTGTTTGTGCCTGAATTGTATCATGCCAGAAGAATTCACTTGAGTGTCATTAAGTGTCATTCACTTGAGTGTCATTAACTGTCATTCACTTGAGTGTCATTAAGCCATTCCATCCTCAAAAGCTATGGATGACTTTGTAGATTCATGTCATCTAATGTTCCCACAACTTGATGTGGACGATGGGTTCCTGCCTCCTTAACCTCACTCCTTTTTTGACTCTGGCATTACCTGGTTCCAGGGCTCCATCTTCTCTGTTTCATGAAAAAGTTTATTAAATAGCAATAGCATGATTGCTACAAACAACCACAAAATATTAGCAACCATACTTGTCCATTTGTGAATAACTTTTGCAACACCAAGGTTTTCTTTACCTTTTAAAATTAATCCCTTTGTACCCTGCTCACTGCCTCCATTTAGGTTACCCCTCCCACAATTATTCACCCATCCCTCCTTCACTGAGATTTCAGATTTCTGGCCTGGAATTTAGCTTCTTTAGGTCTGAGGAGTGTACAATAGTACCTGTGTTTTGTGGCTATATCCACTTATAAGTGAGTACATACTGTGCATGTCTATTTGGGACTAGGTTACCTTACTCAAGTTGATATTCTCATATTCCATCCATTTGCATGCAAAGTACATGTCTTTGTTTTATTTTTTCATTTTTATTAGATATTCTCTGTATTTACATTTCAAATGTTATCTCCTTCACCCCCTCATTCCCAAACCCTCCCCCCTTGCTTCCATTAAGGTTCTCCTTTTTGTCAACCACTCCCTTCCACCTCAGCACCTTAACATTCACCTACACTGGAAAAACACGCCTTCAGTGGCTCCTCCCACTGATGCCAGACAATGTTGTCCTCTGCTAAGTATGCAACTGGAGCCATGGGTCTCTTCTTTGTACTCATTGGTTGGTGTTTTAGTTCCTGTGACCTCTGGAGGGTTTGTTCGGTTGACAATGTTCTTCCCATGGGGTTGAAAACTGTTTCAGGTCATTCAGTTCTTTCAATATGTTTTCCATTGTGGTCCTCATGTTCAGTCCAATGGTTAGCTGTAAACACCCTCCTCTGTATCAGTGTGGCTCAGGCAGAGCCTCTGAGAAGGCATCCATATCAGGCTCTGGTCAGTAAGTGCTTCTTGCCATCAGCAACAGGGCTTGAGTTTGGTGACTGAATATGGGGTGGATCCCCAGGTGAGGCAATTTCTGGATGACCTCTTCCTGATCCTCTATTTGTCCCTGTATGTCCTCCTGTAAGTGTTTTGTTCTTTCTTCTAAGAAGGACTGAGGCATCCATATTTTGGCCTTCTTTCTGAACTTCATAAAGTCTGTAAATTGTATCTTGGTTATTCAGAGCTTTCTGGGCTAATATCTGCTTATCAGTGAGTGCATACCATGTGTGTCCTTTTGTGACTGGGTTACCTCACTCAAGATGATTGCTTCTAGTCCTATCCATTTGCCTAGGAATTTTATGAAGTCATTGTTTTTTTTTAATAAATTGAACAACTTTATTTAAAAAACAAAAATAAATATACAGATTTTAAGCATTTTTGCAAAAAAGTGTATGAATACATTTTTGTCAGTACTTGATTTTTTTAAAGGTTTGATGGTATGCATTAAAATCTTACTAGTTACAATAAGCATAAAGTACATGTAAAACAAGATGTAACCTAGAAATAGTCAAAGTTTTCTTGGTGTGTAAAGATTGTTTCTCATTTTTTTTGGCCTTTGTTTTTTCTTGAACTTCAAATAGTATGAGAGTTGTTTATGGGGTGTTCAGAGCTTTTGGGGATTAGTATCCAATTATCAGTGACTGCATATTATGTCTGTTCTTTTGTGACTGGGTTATCTCGCTCAGGATGATATTCTCTAGATGCATCCATTTTCTTAAGAATTTTATTAAGTCATTGTTTCTAATAGCTGAGTAGTTCTCCATTGTGTAACTATACCACAATTTTTGTATCCATTCATCTACTGAAGGACATCTGGGTTCTTTCCAGCTTCTGGCTATTATGAATAGGGCTGCTATGAACATTGTGGTGCATGTGTCTTTGTTGTATGTTGGAGCGTCTCTGGGGTAAATGCCCAGAAGTGGAATAACTGGGTCTTCAGGTAGTACTGTGTCCAATTTTGTTTTTAATAGCTGAGTGATAATAGTACACTGTGTAAATGTACCACAATTTCTGTATCCATTCCTCTGTTGAAGGACATCTGGGTTCTTTCCAGCTTCCGTCTGTTATAAATAAGGCTGCTATGAACATGGTGGAACATGTGTCCTTGTTATATGTTGGAGCATCTATTAGGTTTATGCCTAGAAGCTGCATAGCTGGGTCCTCACTTACCACTGTGTCCAATTTTCTAAGGAAGCTCCAGACTGATTTCCAGAGTAGTGGTACCAGCTTACAACCCTACCATCAATGGAGGAGTGTTCCTCTTTCTCCACATCCTTGCCAGCATACACTGTCATCTGAATTTTTGATTGTAGCCATTCTGAATGGCATGAGGTGGAATCTCAGGGTTGTTTTAAATTGCATTTTCCTGATGACTAGGGATGTTGAACATTTCTTTAGGTGCTTTACAGCCATTCAGTATTCCTCAGTTGAGAATTCTTTGTTTAGCTTTGTATCCCATTTTTAATAGGATTATTTGATTCTCTGGAGTCTACCTTCTTGAGTTCTTTGTATACATTGAATATTAGACTTATATGTTGAATGGATAAAGATCTTTTTCCAGTCTGTTGGTTTCTGTTTCGTCCTATTATAAATGTCTTTTGCCTTACAGAAGATTTGCAATTTAATGAGGTTTCATTTGTCTATACCTGATCTTAGAGCATAAGCTATTGGTGTTCTGTTCAGGAAATTTACCATGTACCTGTGTGTTCTAAGCACTTCTCCACTTTCTCTTCTAACATTTTCAGTGTACCTGGTTTTATGTGGAGGTCTTTGATCCACTTGTACTTGAGATACAAGGAGATAAGAGTGGATCAATTTGCATTTTTCTGCACGCTGACTGCCAGTTGAACCAGCGCTATTTGTTGAAGATGTTGTCCTCTTTCCACTATATTTTTTAGCTCCTTTTATCAAGTGACCATAGATGTGTGGGTTCATTTCTGGGTCTTCAATTCTATTCCATTGATCTACCCACTTGTCTTTGTACCAATACCATGCATCTTTTTTTTTTTTTAATCACAATTGATCTCTAATACAGCTTGAAGTCAGGAATGGTGATTCCTTCATAAGTTCTTTTGTTGTTTAGAATAGTTTTCACTGTGATGGTTCTTTTTAATTCCAAATTTGTTTGCAAATTGCTCTTTCTAAGTCTATGAAGAACTGAGTTGGAATTTTGATGGGGATTGCATTGAATCTGTAGATTGCTTTTGGCAAGATGGCTATTTCTACTACATTAATTTTTCCAATCCATGAGCAAGGAAGATGTTTCCATCTTCTGAAATCTTCAACTTTTTTCTTCAGAGATTGAAAATTCTTGTCATACACATATTTTACTTGCTTGGTTAGGGTCATATCAAGGTTTTTATATTATTTGTGACTATTGTGAAGGGTGTTTGTTTCCTAATTTCCTTTTCAACCTGTTTATTATTTGAGTAGAGGCTACTGATTTGTTCAAGTTAATTTTATATCCAACCACTTTGCTAAATTTGTTTATCAGCTGTGGGATTTTTCTGGTAAAATTTTTGGTGTCACTTAAGTATACTATCCTACCATCTTCAAATAGTGGCTTTTTTCTTTCTAATTTGAATCCCTTTGGCCTCCTTTTGTTGTCTAATTGCTCTAGCTAGGATTTCCACTGCTATATTGAATAGGTAGGAAGAGAGTGGGCAGCCTTGCCTAGTCCCTGATTTTAGTGGGATTGCTTCAAGCTTCTAACCATTTAGTTTGATGTTTGCTGTATATTGCTTTAAGTATGGGCCTTGAATTCCTGATCTTTTCAAGACTTTTAACATGAAGACCTGTTGAATTTTGTCAAATGCTTTGTTAGCATTATATGAGATGATCATGTGGGTTTTTAGTTCCTTTGAGTTTGTTTATACAGTAGACTACATTGATGGATTTCTGTATTTTGAGTCAACCTTGCATTCCTAGGATGAAGCCTATTTGATCATGATGAATGATCATTTTGATGTGTTCTTGGATTCAATTTACAAAAATTTCATTGAGTATATTTCCATCAATGTTCAATGAGGGAAATTGGTCTTTCTTTGTAGGGTCTTTGTGTGGTTTAGGTATGAGCATTACTGTGGCTTCAAAGAATGAATTGGGTAGTGTTCCTTCCATTTCTATTTTGTGGAATAGTTTGGAGAGTATTTGAAGGTCTGATAGAATTTTGTTTTTTTTTTTTTTTTTTTTTTTGGTTGGGATGCTTATGCTAACTGCTTCTATTTCTTTAGGTGTTATGGGACAGTTTATATATTTTTTTCTGATCCTGATTTAACTTTAGTACCTAGTATCTGTCTAGAAAATTGTCCATTTCCTTTAAATTTTCCAGTTTTGTTGAGTATAGACTTCTGTTGTAGGATCTAATGGTTTTTTGAACTTTCTCAGTTTCTGTTGTTATGTCTACCTTTTCATTTCTGTTTCTGTTAATTTGGATACTCTCCATATGCCCTGTAGTTAGTCTGGCTGAGGATTTATCAATATTGTTGACTTTCTTAAAGAAGCTGTTCCCAGTTGTGTTGATTGCTTTGTATGGTTCTTTTTGTTTCCACCTGGTTGATTTCAACTCTGAGTTTGATTATTTCCTGCCATCTACTCCTCTTGGGTGTATCTGCTTCTTTTTGTTCTAGAGCTTTCAGGTGTGCTGTCAAGTTGTTAATGTATACTCTCTCCAGTTTCTTTTTGGAGGCACTCAGAACTATGAGTTTTCCTTTTAGCATTGTATCTCCTAAGTTTGGCTATGTTGTGCCTTCACTTTCATTAAATTCTAAAAAGTGTTTTTTAAAATCTTTTTCTTGACCATGTTATCACTGAGCAGAGCATTGTTCAGCTTCCATGTGTATATGAGCTGTACTGGCTGGTTTTGTGTCAACTTGACACAAGCTGGAGTTAATCACAGAGAAAGGAGCCTCAGTTGGGGAAATGCCTCCATGAAATCTACCTGTAAGGCATTTTCTCAACTAGTGATCAAGGGGGAAGGGCCCAGCCCATTGTGGGAGGTGCCATCCCTGGGTTGGTAGACCTGGGTTTTATAAGAAAGAAAGCTGAGCAAACCATGGGAAGCAAGCCAGTAAGTAACATCCCTCCATGGCCTCTGCATCAGCTCCTGCTTCCTGACCTGCTTGGGTTCCAGTCTTGACTTCCTCTGCAGATGGACAGCAATGAGGAAGTGTAAGCTGAATAAACCTTTTCCTCCCAAACTTGCTTCTTGGTCATGATGCTTTGTGCAAGAATAGAAACCCTGACTAAGACATGGGCTTTTTGTTGTTTTTGTTGTTATTAAAGATGAGCGTTAGTCCATGATGATCTGACAGGATGCCTGTGAGTATTTCAATCTTCTTATATGTGTTGAAGCCTGTTTTGTAACCTACTATATGACCAGTTTTGGAGAAGGCATTGTGAGGTGCTGAGAAGAAGGTATATTATTTTGTTTTAGGATGAAATGTTCTATAGACATCTGTTAAAGCCATTTGGTTTATAACTTCTGTTAGTTTCACCAAATCTCTGTTAAGTTTCTGCTTTCATAATCTGACCACTGATGAGAGTGGGGTCTTGAAGTCTCCCACTGTTATTGTGTGTTTTGTAATATATGCATTGAGCTTTAGTAAAGTTTCTTTTATGAATGTGGGTGCCCTTGTATTTGGACCATAGATGTTCAGGATTGAGAGTTCATAGTTATAGAATTATTCTTTGATGAGTAAAAAGTGTACTTCCTTATCTTTTTTGATAATGTTTGGTTGGAAGTCAATTTTATTTGATATTAGAATGGCTACTCCATCTTTTTCCTTGGGACTATTTCCTTTGAAATTTTTTTCTCAGCCTTTTACTCTGAGGTAGTGTCTGTCTTTTTTTGCTAAGGTAAGTTTCCTGTATTCAGCAAAAATTCTGGGTCCTTATTACTTATCCAGTCTTATAGCATGTGTCTTTTTATTAGGGAACTGAGTCCACTGATATTAAGAAATATTAAGGAACAGTGATTGTTGTTTTCTGTTATTTTTGTTGTTAGAGGTAGAATTATGTTTCTGTGTTTTTCTTATTTTGGGATTTGTTGCAAGAAGATTATTTTCTTACTTTTCCACCCATTATCCTTTGTAGGGCTAAATGTGTGGACAGACGTGTAAATTTGGTTTTGTCTTGGGATATCTTGTTTCTCTATGATCATTGAGAGTTTTGCTGGATGTAGTAACCTGGGCTCAAATTTGTGTTCTTTCAATGTCTGTATTGTCTCTTCCCAGGATCTTCAAGCTTTCATAGTCTCTGTTGAGAAGTCTGGTGTCATTCTAATTGGTCTGCCTTCATGTATTTTTCCCCCTTACTGCTTTTAGTATTTTTTCTTTGTTTTGAATAGATGGTGTTCTGATTCTTTTGTGTCAGGAGGAATTTCTTTTCTGGTCCAATTATTTGGAGTACTGTATGCTTCTTGTATGTTCATGGTCATCTTTTCCCTTAGGTTAGGGAAGTTTTCTTCTATAATTTTGTTGAAGATATTTACTGCGCTTTTTAGTTGGGAGTCTTTCCTCTCATTTATGCCTAGTATCTTTAAGTTTGGTCTTTCCAGTGTGTCCTGGATTTCCGGAATGCTTTGTGTTAGGAGCTTTTTGCATTATAAATCTTCTCTGAGTGATGTCTCGATGTTTTCTGTTTTCTTCTGCCCCTGAAATTCTCTCTTTCATCCCTTGTATTCTATTGGTGATGCTTGTATTTATGAATCCTGATCTCTTTCCTAGGTTTTCTACCTTCAGGGTTATCTTCTTTAGTGATATCTTTATTGTGTCTATTTCTGTTTTAGATTCTGAATTTTCTTTTTCAAATTCTTTCACCTGTTCATTTATGTTTCCCTAATTTCTTTAAGGGCTTCTAGTTGTCTACCTGTGTTCTTCTGTATTTTTTTTAAGGGAGATAGATATTCATGCACTTCTTGAGGCCCTCCATAATCAACATGAGGTATGACTTTAAGTCAAAATCTTCTTTTTCTAGTGTGTTGGAACATCTACTACTTGTTGTGGGAGAACTCTGTTCTGATGTTGCCAGGCTGTCTTTGTTTCTGTTGCTGAGGTTCTTATGCCTTTTTGTTATTTGTGGTGCTAGTTGTTCTTGTCTGTGACTGGAGCTTGTCTCTCCTGTGGGTCCTTGGGCTCAGGAGGGGAAAAGCTCCTGGGTACTCAGCCCTCTGTGAGGAGGTTGTGAGATCTGATGGTGGTGGGCCAGCTCTAGCTCTAGGTGCAGATGTAGTCCTGAAGAGTCTGGTCCCAGGTAGCACTGCAATCCTGTGCCCTGAGAGTTCCCGGATTTCTCTCCTGGGATAGTCAGTGGAGAGAAGGTGGAGACTCACCATGGGCTCAGGAGGGAAATCAGTCCTGAGTGATCAGCCCTCTGCTCGCAGGCTCTGAGTTCTGATGGTAGTGGGCTGACTATCTAGGCACAGATGGAGTCTGGAAGAAATGTCTTTGTTTTAAATAGCTGAACGGTATTCCACTATGTAAATATACCACATTTTCTTTATCATTTTTCAGTTGACGGACATCTAGGTTGTTTCCAGTTTCTAGCTATTATGAATAAAGCTTCTATGAATATAGTCAAGCAAGTGTCTTTGTGGGATACTGCAGCATCTTTTGGGTATATGCCCAGGAGTGGTATAACTGGTTCTGGAGGTAGAACTATTCTGTCCTAGGGTGTTTTTTTTTATATGAGGAAGCTATATAGATAGGTTTTATAGCTATGGCTGTTAAAATCAATTTATCTGGGTTTACTTGGAGGCTGTTCAGGAAGGGAACAGGTTATAAAATGGAGATTAACATGAATGACATTTATTAAGGGATACCCTTTTAAGAATGGTTTACTTATTATTAAAATGTTTTATATTTAAAAGTTTCAATTGCTCCCCTACCTGCTTCAGATCATCATGGTGAGGCTTATGGACAGAAGTCAGCTTGGAGGCAAAAATATAGCTGTGTTCTGTACTTTCAACCAAACCAGCATCATTGAGTTTTCTGCAGCTGAAAAGAAGAGAGGAAGTTTTTGAACTTTGTGGGCATTTTCATTGATCAGTCATTGGCTATAAGGCTTCCCTGGAAGGGTAGAATGAGTCTAGATAATGTGCAGGTCCCTTAATAAGGCTGAGTCCTGAGGGTTGCCAGTGGGCAGAATTACCAGCCATAAAAGATTTTTCTGATCCTAAAGGGAAAGGAGAATGTCACCATTGGTATTACCATGGCTGTGTCTTTGAGAGAGTTAGTCTCCTTGTACTTTCCTTTGTACTTATAAAATAGGTACAGTGACAGCACATTCACCACAAAGACTAAAGCCAGGAAGCTCATTTGGGAGGCCACCAGGATCTAGGCAATTAGGGTTCATTCTCTGAGTCTGTACCTTCATTCACTAATTCTTCATCTTTTGAAAGATGTTATTCTGTATGTTATTATATATACCTATTATGTTTTATATATTGATATGAAGTATATATGCTTGTTATAAAAGGTATGCTATTATATATGCTATTGCATATTATGATTTATGAGACTAAGTTCAACAAGTGTCTTGATAATGTCCATTCAAATGCTTAAGAAATTTCATATGTGTAAAGGAGCCTACAGAGATTTCTTCTCTGTTGTTCTTCTTTCAGGGTAGAAAAGTTTTGACTCACAGGAGTGAACATCTCACTAAATACCAATCAGAGCGCAATTCATGTTTTTTAGATTGTACCAGTCCTGAGGGCAATTGTAATGAAATAGAAATGCTTTGTATTTCTCAGGAACAACTAATCTAGCTAAAGCAAATATCTTTATGTAGTGATTACAAGTGAATAATAAAGACTGACTATATGATTGCTGTGTTTCTAGCCCTCTAATTAGACATTATTCATACCCTTGTTGATAGATTGGAACTCTTTATGGATTCTTTTGTTCCAAGCAGACCTACATCCATAGCCAGCGATATGAGTTGACCAAGGAATCCATTAATGCAGTGACTGAAATAAATCAATTTCATTTACTTATTATATTACATTATATTTATTATATGTATGGTTTACATGGTAAAACTATACTCATATTCATGTTCTTTAGCCTTGTGGAATCCAAATCCCACTTAGACAATCAGTTGGTTAAAGCCACCTATTCACCTTCTTGTTAACAGTCTAGACAAAGCTACAAACTATGCTGGCTTTGCCTGCATAAGAAAATGAAATAGAGACAAATTAGTGCAGTATGTTTGTATACATGGGAATACCAGAATTTACAAATCGTATGATTTATACTCCACTAGAAGGAAATCTGAGCTTGAGATGATTTCACGTGGGTATTAACCATATTTTTCTACACTTTCAGAATATCATCAGAATCTTAGGTTGGTTGGGATTAGCTTCAAAAAGTGCACATGAAGGGAAAAGTTGTAAAATACTGCTGGATTAATAAAATAAAATCCAAGGCACACACAGCACATCAATAGGTTTCGCATAAAAATGGCCGTACCAGCTAAGTTCAGACATTAAATGTATCTGTGTGCATGGTGATGCTAATTTGTAGTGAAAAACTCTGGACACATGCCAGCATCTTCTGGGAAAAAGGAAATAGAGTTATCCGGATCCCATGTCGGTGACCTTTGATGTCTAGAGAGCATCACTTCCTGAAATACAATTGTTTTCCTCTTTGACTCATCTTTGAGGATTCCTCAAACTAGGTTTTTCTGCATCCGAAGGCCACCACAGTTCAGAGAGGAGTGAAGGGGGGGGACCTTTTCTACTCTTTCATACTCCGGCCAAAGCATTTGCATTTTCCGAACCTTAGTTGACAATTATATGGTTTGTGACTTGCAGTTATAATTCTATAGTAAGAATAATAAGAGAGTAAACCAGTAGAGGTTAAGTGATGAGGCCCCTGGTGGCTCTCATGGCTGTGTGGTTGAGCCTTTGAAGTCAGTTTCAATAGATTTTCATGCAAAAATAAGTGGAGTAAGATGCTCCCATTTCAGGTTTCATGGTGATACTGCTTAATGTGCTGATATAGTTTCTTCCAAAAAGGAACTTCTAGCTTTGAAAGCAGAGTTCTTCTATTAGGGTAAGGAAAATAGAGATCATCAGTATTAAAGTCAAACAGCTTTTTTTTTTTTTTTTTTAAATATAATACAATTAATTCAACCATGTGCTTTTCAAACAGAAGGAAACAAAGCCTAAATAACAAGGGTCATGGTTCTTTAGTGTCTCTTCCCAAAGGGAATTCTTTTAAGTTTTCTCCTCCGTATATACATTTTATATAGATCCACTCAATCATAGGCATAACATGGATCTACTTACATACATAATGTCTGTTTTATAAAAGAATAGGTTCATGACACATGATGGTATTCCATTTTTCTTTTCATTTTTCTTCACATATATTAGGTCTTGAAAACTTTAAGATTATTATGCACATAGTTCCTCCTATTTCCTTAGCATCCCCATACCACTGTTAAATAGATTATAATGCATTGCAACAGCTCCCTGGTTTTGTTGTTGTTGTTGTTGCTTGTGTCATTTTGTTTTTCATGGTGATATTCACAAGCGCAGCCAGACAGGCAATGTAGGTGCAGGCAACTGAACTGGGGGATGTTCTGGTGATCAGCATTCTTCTTTTTCTAAAGCAGTGCCGCAGGTCTCCCTAGACTTTGAGCTGCAGTACCACAGTGGGTTCTCACTCTTTTATACCACTGAATGGGGCACGAAAACCATCACAGTTAAGAGAGTGGAAATTTGAACTTGGGCTCTGATTTCCTTTCAAAGGAAAAAAAAATATGACTTGAGCTCAAATCTCAGCTTTGCCATTGGTGACCCAAAGCAATATCCATCTTCTCTGAGGTTTGGGGGGAGATGTAATAGGATTATGTACCCTGAAAATTTACTGACACTTGATATGATGCTAGCTTCCCTTTCCCCAGTACCTTACTCTGAAGGATTATTGAAGAATATGTTCACATTAAAAAGATTGGACCAGTACATTTGAATGAAGGGAGATTTAAGACACATTGTAATTTTAGAAAAGAGGAAGAGTGTAATGGGAACTAGCATTCTCTCTAATCCTTCTTACCCACGAGATACAGAATATTAATCTTACTATTTTTCCATATTTCTCTCAAGTAAGAATAAAACCCAGTTCAGTAAGCCCATCTTCAGTTTTTTTTTTCTATATAATGTGGTATATGAGCTTGTTTTAGGAACACATTTGATGAACCAGTGTTGGTTTTGAATGGCAGTATGGCACCTGGGAATCTCCCACTCCCATTCCTTGCTGACATCTGCCTAGTAGAATTACATTTTACCCATTTACAATTCCCTGTGGGCTGCTGGCCCACAGCATTTACACAACTTATTTCTGGATTGTGCAACCATTAGCCTCACCTCACCATATCTTGTCCAGACATGGTGAGTCTCTTGTTCTTATCCATCTCTTTTACTTGGATTCTTTGAATTCTCTGCCAGTTTGTATAACCACTTGGCTTTTTATACTGCAGAAAAGGAGCACATCTTTGCAGCATCGCAATACAAATAATTACAGTCATAGCAGTCGTACGAATACTCTTAAGTCACACCATCAGCATTTGCACCCAGAGTACCAGAGAACCCAATGAATAGACTACTCTTCTCCTGATCGATGGCCTTAATTGCAATTGTGCTTTCTCTTGAATCATTACTTCAGATAAGCAAACATTCTAAGATTCACTGGGGCTTCATTTCCTGCTACATGTTAAATACTCTATGTGTGAAATCCCATCACCATCCACAGTTTCAATGTTGGCTCTGTTTTGCCCATCCTGGAAGAGTCGACCAAAGGCAATCATGTTCAGAAACCCATCTTATTTTGTTCACCTACTCTGCCAGGTCATAATAGGACAACACATGTCCTGTGAATAATGTATCTCCTAATTGAATAGTAATGTGTTTATCACTTTCTGAATTTTTCCATAATCTTACATGGACCAAAAAAGGGAGGGACTATGTTGAGTATGTTTTATCTGGCACAGTAAATGGCTCAAATAAGATGTTCAACAAATAAGATTAAGAATTTGAGCTAAACAAAAAGAAGGAAGGCAAAAATGGGGATGCCTCAGTCCTTCTTAGAAGGGAGAACAAAACACTCAGAGGAGAAAATACAGGGACAAATAGAGGAACAGGGATTGAAGAAAAGATCATCCAGAGGCTGCCTCACCTGGGAACCACCACATATGCAGTCACCAAGTCCAAGCACTATTGCTGATGCCGAGAAGTACTTACTGGCAGGAACCAGATATGGGTGTCTCCTCAGGAGTTCTACCAGAGTCATAAAGATACAGCTGAGCATGCTTGCAGCTAACCATCGGGCTGAACATGGGGACCCCAATGAAGGTTCCAAAGAAAGGACTGAGGGAGCTGAAAGGGGTTGCAAACTCATGGGAAGAACAGCATTATCAACCAACTAAACCCTCCAAAACTCCCATGGACTAAAGCAGAACCACTGAGCACATATTGAAAGATTTATTGATCCAGTTGCATATGTAGCTGAAGATAGTGTCTGGCATCAATGTGAGAAGAGGCCTTTGATCCAGGGAGGACATGTTTTCCCAATGTAGGGAATGCCAAGGCAATGGGGTGGAGAGGGTGATTAGGAGGGAGTGCACCTTCCTTCATGAAAACAGTGGAGGGGCGGGATGGAAGTGGGGTGGGAAAAGATAACATCTCAAATGCAAATACAGAGTATCTAATAAAAAAGAATTTGAGCTCAATACCTTGCTATCAAATGTTGTTAGTTTCTTGTTGATACTAAAATAATTTAATGGTTGAAAAATCTTATACTAAAGTTAGGAGCTCAGGAAGCACAAATGAGCTACCATCAAAGTATTAATGTCATATAACGTTCACTCTTGTGGTCCTGAAGGATACCGAGCACATAGTATACTTGATAGATACTCCGTTTCTCTATCTTCAGTGACAGTATTCAATCAGTTGCCTTCTTAAGTGCCATTTCTCTGACTCTCTTCTAGGCTTTTCTTTCTTCTTCCTTTAAGACTCAGTGACTACACTAAGGCCATTCAGACAATCCAAGATAACCCCTCTTGTAGTATTCCCTGATTTAAATTGCTGCTTTCGCTTAGGCATAGCTGTGCACACATTTTCATCCTAGCACTAGGAAGGCTGAGGCAGGTGGATCCCAGAGTTTAAGGCCAACCTGGTTGGCAGAGGTTAAAATTTGCACCTTTTTTAATCTACACTCCTAATGCCCTTTTGCCATGTATCATAGACTCTGGAACCATGATCCCCAACTTAATTGCTGAGTTGTGTAAGTTCCCTTGATTATGCTATTTTGTCATGGCAATGGAAGGGTCACTAAGATGCAGAGTAAAACCTAAACATAAAGGACTGAAGTTTGTGTACGACATACAGATTCCCCAACTCTGGGTCTTTATCTGTGAGGAAGAAACCACTCAAACAGCATTTTATGTTTTTCTGGACTCATCCTTGAGTTATTGATTGCTGTTTAGGACGGACAAGTAAAACTGTACCTCAAGCTTTCCTTTACTACACACAATACTTAATCCAGTAACCTAGTACCAAAACACCCTCAGAATGCATTTTACATTTATCAGATAGATCAGAGGCACGGATGCTGCCTACCAGATTGGCTCAGTGCTGAAGAATTAGAGTTTAGTTTTCTGAATTCATCTTGCTTCTTCCTACAGTGTGGCCTGGGAAACTACTATCATTTGCACCTTATTTTCTTCACTTGTGAAGACTGGATAATGCTCACCCCAAAAGATTGTTTCTGGGAATAAGTGACTCCATCCATACGAAGTACTTAAAGATTCCTCTTATGTATTAAATATTAGACATCAATCAATGTGATTATATGACTTAGCAGAAAACATTCTGCTTTTATTCACCAAATCTATACTGAGGACTTACTTCATGGAAAATAATTGGAAAAAGTTGTTTCTGTGACCATGTAACATTATGATTTACTAGGAAGAACAGAGTAATGACAGGAAGACATAAGGAATCTCTAGGTTTGAATTGCCTTGTTCTTTTTAGCTTAGGGGGAAAGGGGTAGTTAAATGATACTAGGGAAAGACAGATTGGGATATGCCATACATGGTAGGGAGCAAAGTCACTTGCTAAATGATACATGCAGTACCTGGATTAATCCAGCCATTGTACTTTGTTCAAAGGTAATGTTGCCTTTAGCTATGATTATGTTCAGCCCTATGACTTGATGACATTTTGGAACATATAAGTTCAGACAGGCAAAGTAGAAAAATAAAGCACTGCCCAAAATTATGCCCAAGATGTATGCAGGAGGCAGAAAAGGTTTATCACTTTCAATTCAAAGAAGAAGGTTTATTAAAGCAGATATGGATCTGGAATATATGATGAATTTTATCCCTGTTCCTTAGCCAACCACTTTTATGCCTTAATATTCCACACCTCTGGAGTTACATGGGCTTTGTAATTTTTTTTTTTTTTTTTTTTTTGGCCTTTTAGACATTGTTTTCAGAAGACACAGAAGAGATTGAAAAAAACTTCTCAAATGCTAGAAACAATGGAAAAGGTAGAGAATGTGTCTAGAAACCAAAGGCTGGTCAAACAGGAGGTAACTCAGAGCCACCAGACACCATCTGTCTTAACTGGAGTTTCTAATGCTGTCAAGGGGCACCATGGCCACAGAAATTACTTTTTCAACATATTTTCATTGACTCTTTGGGAACGCTGCATCACACATACTGGTTACACATAATTCCTAGTCCTTCTATGTTCATTACCCAACAATTGAGACCTCCCCCCACCAAAAAAAGTAAAAAATAAACAAAAATTAAAATGAAAAGGAAAAGCAGATAAAAAAGAGTCTGATTTGTATTATTTATTTACTCACTGGATAGTCTAACTCTCAGTGGCCTGACCCTCAGATATATCTGAATCCATTCACACCACCAACTGTAGAGAGTTACACTCCAACATCCTTATCACAGTTTTGAAGAGTGGTCTTTGATGACTCCCTGTTCAGGCTTTTAGTTTTTCTCAACTCTTAATAAGGAAAACATCTCATTTGGGCTGTCCCATAGGTTCAGAGATGTATTCTGTTATCATCATGATGGGAATCGTGGTGGCATACAGTCAGACATGGTGCTGGAGAGAAAGCTGTAATTTTACATTTGGGGCAGCAGGCAGCAGGCATACAGATTGACTCTACTCGGCTAGGCTTGAGTTTCTAAAACCTAAAAGCCCACCTTCACTGACACATTTCCTCCACCAAGGCCATCCCTACTCCAACAAGGCTAATAGTGCTTCTGCCGATGAGCCTACGGGGGGCATTTTCATTCAAACCAAGGCAGCATTTAGTGAGACTTTCCTCCTTAGAGATGTTGTTACACCATCAGTATCCACAAGTAAAGTAGTTTCCAGACAGATGAAAAAGAAAAAGCTTTTATTGTACATGACTATGTCTTATGACATTGGATCCCTTAGTATACCTTTCAATCCAGCTGAACAATTTTGCTTTCTTTCTTAAGGCAATGTTACCATCAATACATTCCATGCTAAATAGCCTGCTAATTTCTTATTTGATATTTATACAACATTTGGATTTCTATAATTGACCTTTGTGTACAAATATGAATAATTCTCTCTCTCTATATATATATAAATATCATATATATTGTATGTATATATATATATATATACATACACAATATAAATATACAATATATATGATATTTAGATAGTAGATATAATTTGATGGTAATTGTGTCTACTTTCTTTAATGGGTTTAAACATTGAGTAAACGTTGAAATAGCAGAGAACAGTGATGTTGAAGACATCACATTTAAAAGTCAAATTTAGTTGTTTCCTTCTCATTTTCTCTAATATTTCTTAGCTCTAAGTAATAAATTAATACATAAATAGCAAAAGTATTTATTTAAAAAAAATCTCACAAAAGAGATAAGCGTAAATACTTGAATTTTGTGGTGATTTGAATATGCTTGGCCCGTTGCAAGTGTCACTATTAGGACATGTGGTGTTATCAGAGTAGATATAACCTTGTTAGTGGAAGTGTGTCACTGTGGAGGTAGGTCTTTGAGGTTTCGTATATCTCTATACAGTGTGATCTAGAAATCCTCCTAGCTGCCTGCTGAAAACAGTTTTCGTCTGGTTGCCCTTAGAGCAAAATGTAGAACTCTTAGCTCCTTTTCCAGCACCATGTCTGCCTACAAGCTGCCATTCTTTCTGCCCTGATAGCAATCAACTGAACTCCTGACACTGCAATCCAGCCACAATTAAATGTTTCCTTTTATAAGAGTGATCATGGTCACGGTGTCTCTCCACAGCGATGGAACCCTACCTAAGACAAGCGTATAGAAAATTCATTATTTTTTATTTTACAACTTAGAGGTATGGAGATATGGATATAGATGAATGCATTTGTTAGGAATAATTTAAGTGTACTTCTGCTGTATGAAACAGTGAAATAACAAATGGTACCACCCTCATTCTCACCCCTAAAGATATGTTATACCTTGAAAGAAAATGTGTCTCATTTAATCACAGTGCACATTTTATGTTGAAAGTCAAGATCTATATTTTCATTGCAGAAAGCAGTTTTTAAAATGTGGAACTTGGGTTCTCATAAGAATGTACACACAGGAGGTTATAAACGTTTTTGATTAAAAATGAGAAGGTGGTATTCTGTTGTGGACATGAGCAAGATTGTGTGAATCATAGGAGACCCTATACCCATCAGAAAGACACATGTATACATCTGGAGTAGTTTTTTAGAAATCTTCAGTGAGAATTGTGCTTCTATCTGCACTCTGTTTTTCATAAATTATATGAATTATATAAAAGAATAATGAAGCTGTCTCATAACTAAGAAAGCACAGCTCAAAGTCTTCAAGCTTCTTAGATTTGTCCCAGCCAGTTCTCAAAGCTATTTGTTCTATGTTGCTTTTATCTTCATTTTATTGTTTTTGTATTGTGAGTGTTGTATATGTGCTTGTATATGAGCAAATGTGTGCAGCTGTGTGTGCATGCCTATCGATCCTTCCCTTATTCCTTTGAGACGGGTGCTCTTGCTGATCCTGAAGTGACATTGGTGTGCACGGAGTCCTATAAATTCTTCTGCCCCCATCCCTAGAGGGTTGGTGTTACAGCTTTAGTGCCGCCAAGCCATAATTTTTACATGATACTAGAGATTTGAACTCAGGTCCCTATGCTGGGCAGCAATGTTGTTACCTTCTAAGCAATCTCTCCAGCCTCGGCCTGTTGCTTTGTCTATCCTCTACAAAATAGGGAGATCAGTTTATGTACTTTAAAATCATGTGATATTAACAGAATTCTTAAGGGATTTCCCACGACATATGGATTCCAAAAAAAAAAAAAAAAAAAAAAAATGTATTACGCACCTTCTACAAATTAGTCCCAACTGCCTGAACATACGTATTCCCTGAGAAGCTTTCAAAGGACAAGAGAGATAAACACAGAGAGTGCCATCTCCTGAGATTTGCTTCTGGCATTAGTAATGATCACACAACATTTTGTGAACAGAGAGGACCATCCATCCATCTCAACCGTCAACAGAAGCCAGTGTCACTTAGGTTACATTTTAGTAGCTAAATGCAAACAGTCTATGTATACTTAGGCATTGCGAAAGGCATGATGTTATGAGCATTGTGTTTTAACGCTGATTTCTGTCCTACCAGTGAAACTGGATGGGCATCAAGTCATATTGACACAAGGGAACACTGAGACAAAGGAATGAGATGGGCTACAACCTTGCTTCACGGCATGAATAGACCCAGCTTCTTTTGTCTCCAGCCTCCGGTTCTGGGTTTTAGTGAGAAGTCCAAAGGGCAATTACTTTTGACTGCTTGCATGGAGAAAAAACTGATATCTAGTGCAAGTTGCTCGTATTACTCAATCTGCACACACAGCAAATTGGATCTCTATTTATAGAGGATGGTTTTAATTAGTGTTTGAAGTGTGCACTTACATTAGACATCTATAAATACTTAACAGATGTGATATTTTATACCTTAGAATCCTAAACATTTTTCCTCTCATTTGATGAATTCTATTCCATAGCTCTGTTTACGTGTTTGCTATTTTAGTTCCGTGTAATTCTAGAAATAACCAGTTTCAGACGGTTATGGTTTAGTGAGCATGGGGGAATTGCTTTAGCTAAAATTATTGTTGCTTGTTTCTAGAACTCCTACAGAATAAATCTACAGTCTTTGGAAAAGCCGAAGTTATTTCCAATGACACATACTATTTGCTGAAAATGTACGGTAGACTGACTCACACATCTGTGCATTGCAGTTAGGTTAAAATACTATAGCTTTGGCTGAGGGGTAGATGTGTCAGAAGTGACTCTGTGGCTGAACAGTTTGTTTTGGTAGCAGAGAAAAAGTTTGCTTAATTACAGGAGGCCTGTTATTGGTTCTGAAGAAGGAAAAAACTGTCATCTCAACGTTGATTTCTGTGGAAATGAATCATGCAGTTATATAGTGTTAACTTCACATCTGTCTCTATCCCTCTCTCTTTTTTTTCTGTCTCTTTTAGTTAATGTGAAGGTTGTCACCTCAAATAATGTCTGATGTCTGGCTCTAGGCTATTTGTGGATTTATCCTGCCCAATGTGGGCCACTCATCTTTGTTTGGAATTGGCAGCATTCATCCTAGCAACCGGTCTTTGCATCTTGCGTCTCTCACATTGGTCATTCTGTACAGGTTATAATAGGCTCAAGATCATGGTTAATACTGTGGATCATAAGGCCATAGATGTACAGTAAATTGGAAATTCTTGACATGAAATTATCTTCCAAAATAGTATTTCCAACACTCGCTTTGCCCATATTTTATTGTGCCCAGACTAGCTCCTCCTCTGTTGCTTTTTAAAGAAACAATACAAAGTTGGAATGTTACATCCCATATATCTACTCTCTGTGCTGAAGAGGAGATATCAGAATTCTTCCAAAGGTGAAAAAGGATGACTTGTATATCCAAATGATTGTAACTTTTACCTTAATATCTTATGATTCTCTTAAAATGTGATATACCCTCAATTAACAGACTGGAGGGAAAAACTAAAAATAAATACCAGCTTTCTACTGTCTATTTAGGAATCAAATAGTTTGAGCTTTCATTGGAATGAGTGGTAATGCATAAAACTCAGCTGAAAGAGCAATGAATCCTTGGGAGTGCAGACCTTGGGAAACCCTTGCATACTGCTTTATCTCTCCTAAGTAACTAAGCATTCTTACCTTCAGCATTTTTAAAGGTATTATTATCATCATTATCGGAATGTGGACAAAGGCATATAAGTGTGCACCATCTCCAAAAGGTAATGCACAATTAACCAAGGAAGGGACCCTTTCACATAATGTATACTTGTATGCATGTGTAAGTGAAGAAATTTTTCATCAGTTGGTTTGGAATAATAAGTTTTCTCTCAGGAAAATGTTTGTGTGCAAACAGGAGATATTCTATGCACCATCACAGAAGTATTAGTTGTTTTTTTCTTTTATGAAGCCTCTCGGTTTTCTTACTGTAAAAAGAAATTAAAACTAATAGGGTGAAGCAAATCCTTTTGAGTGTTCATTGTCAAGGGTGTCATTGCAATTACTGTTAAAAGAAAACCTAATTAATAAAACCACAGTTCTCAGCAATAATAAAAATAAATGAAGTTTGAGCTGTTTTCTGTTATTTTAGAGAGACCAATAAAATGAGTTTTTCTCATGGATGTTAGGAAAATTGATTTTCAAGACAAATTCTTGTCTGAACAAATTTAATCCTTTTTTTCTATATCCCCTTATGAACTATGATCAGGTAAAAGTGATCATTCTGCAAAATGATACACAAAATATAGGTGCTTACCCATCAAAGAAAGAAATTATTTAAAACATTAATTTAATAAAACAAAGTGGCATAATTTTAAAAGTTTTATTTCCTTTGAAACTTTTTTAATTAAGAGAATTCAAAGACTACATCACATTCTACAATTTCTAAGTTTTATGCAAAGTCACAAACTAAGTAAGTACTTGTTATAAGTTGATTCTTGAGTATATAGCTTTCAGGCTTTTTCAAATGTTAGAACAACATGAAAAATATTGAGTATATCCTGGCAGAATATTATGGGGCAAGTGGCTTGTGCCACCATAGAGAAGAACTGCAAGGCTGAGTCCAAAGCCTGTGTGAATCTCAGACTTAAAGCAGTAGGAGTGAGGCCAGCTCCCTGCCCAACTCTACCTGCTCTGGAACAAGTAGAACCTAGTGAGAGGACCCTCAGAATCTGTAATGGAGAGAAAACACCGGAAGTACTTCCTCATGCAAATAGAGCATCACTAGCATCTCAAACTGAGCCAAAGGGAAGCATCTACCCCTGGGTCCCACCCTATTCCTCAATGTTTATAGTCCCTATCCACATGGAATAAAGTACACAAGTTATTTCACTGAGAATCGTAGGAGAGTGACTGCTTTACCGGGCTACAACATTTTGGGGAGGAGTTTTCTCCCATGAAGCATTCATCGCTGGACCTTGAACTTGCCTGGCAGGCTGGGCTCACGCCCCTGCTGCCCCTCTTGCAGATACCACCACTGCCCAACACCGCTGGTAGCACCAAGACCGTACCTCAGCTAGGGCTACGCAAACCTCCTAGCTCCCCTTCTCAGATCTCTTAACACTTTGACAATTGTCACTGGGCCCGAAACCAGTGGAATATATTCACCCTGGTTCTGAGGAGGCTGATAGAACATTAAGATAAAGTGTCAGAGCAGATCTTGATAGAGATGGATACTTGAATCCTAGACTGTACTTTGGCCTCTAGCTGACACTGGTACGTTAATATCCTTTCTGGGGTGGTGACTGCAAAACCTTTAGATAATGTGGTCCTGTAACATCCCATTATCCAAGAGAGTGTGCCAGATACCTGTGTTTTTATAGGAGGTCAAATGCTACTTGCATTTGAAATAGTAGCCAGGCGACATATTTGCATCTACTGATGTCCCACAAGGACTAAATTCCTGCTAAGAAGACAGTGTTACTGGATAACAGTTAATTATAAGTTTTATCTGCTGGGAATGTACTTCACAGTGACAGCTTCCTTCATCATCCCAAACTTGTGCTTGATTATTGTTTTAGAGCTGTCACAGCTTTCATTGCTGACCTAATTCTTAAGATCCAAACTCAATTTTTGGTCATGGACTTTATTGCTTACACAAATTTGCTATGTCCTTTAAAGGCCCTAATATTTCTTAGTGGGGTCTCAGTTAATTGTGATCTCAGTGGCTCAGACCATACACGATGAAATAAGACCATGCCACCTCCCAAGTTAGGTCTTCATTGGTTTTGTGTTACTCCATCTTTTAGGAGAGAAAGAAACATGCTTTTATCACATTTTAATTGGAATATATGTTCACAGAGAAAATATTTATTATCTTAAGGAAAGAGATATTCATGTCAGTGTCTTGGACTCCTCACAGAAGAGAATGGGCGAGGAGACCTGAAAGTCACGAGGAGTCCCGGAAGAGGCAGAAGCATCCTGGAGTCAAAGTGGAGAAAGAAAACCTGTGGGAAGATGCTTAGCAGAAGCTCCTCTCGGGATCTTAGCAGATGGTAAGAGTGTCAAAACCTCAGTCTTCTGTACTTAGATGTTTTCTGGGATCACACCATTCTGCTATTACCTGTACCTTTATGAATGAAGAAAACGGGTTACAACAAATTTCCTGCTACTGGTGATGTCCCAGAGAAGCTGAAGGCAAGGGCTGTGTGCTCCACCTCAGAGCAGCTTGGAGAACCAAAGGGAATGAGAGAGGAGATGGGAACGGAAGTTCATGCTTTAGCTTGTGACCTCTTTGAAGATCAAAGGACACTTTCGTCAGGGTCATCTAAGATTAAGATTCATACCAATAACAAAATTGCCTATGAAGTAGTAATGAGAAAAATTTTGTGGTTGTGCGTAACTACAACATGAAGAACTATAGTAAATGATCCCAGCATTAGGGAGGTTGAGGACCACTAGACTAGGGGCATGAAGCAAGGTACAGCATTAAGCATTGTTTTTTTTTTTTAGGCTAACCACCAGACTGACAATACACAGCACAATGGACTGGCCAAGTTTATAGCAGGAAAGCTCAAATCAGCTTTATTTCAGCATGAATGTGCATGGTGGTTCTCCAAAGTTGAAATACAAGATTTGACACCCCGTACTCATCAGCCATCTATAGGAGAAGCCTTGTTGAAGGTGGTGTGCAATTATTCGTAACACATGCTTTGTAACCTGGAAGTGGGTGCTGGATCCAGGAGTCTCCTTTCCTCTGTAGCCGTAAGGAAGTTACTACATTTGTAAAGTCAGTTCCCCATCTGCAAAATGTAAAAAACACCTAGTTTTCAGGATTATAGGCAATAAAAATGGAAACAAAGGTCCCTAGTAAGAATGCTTGCACACAGCAGACCTTGCAAAATGACATCTAGATTTTCCTTTTATCTAGATCTAACTAATCTTGGTGAAAGCATTTATTTCAAGACTGTAAGATGTAGATGTAATTATTCACTAGGGAGACTATTCCATGTCAACAGACTGCACACGGAGGAGGCAGGATGCTTATACTTTGAAAGATAGGCACTGAAGATGCTTGCGTGGTCCATCTGTGGCAAAGGTTCTCTGCGAGTGAACATGATACAAAGTGAAAACTGAACTCTTTTCAGTGTCAGAATCCTAAAAGATAGGCCCACTTAGAACCACTCATGATCCTCAGTCAGAGTTCATAGATCCTAGCTTCCACTGTCTCGGATATACTCTTGCTTCTGAAATCAGCATATATAAACGATATTAAGCATACTTTTGAGTCACCATTGTGGTGACTTAGCTGTCTTGCCATTGACTGAGGAGGCTGAAACAGGAGGATTTCAAGTACAAGTCATGCTTAGTCAGTAAACATGAGTTTAGCTTTGAAAAACAGCAAGACACTGTCTCAGAAAAATTTTATATGGCGAAGAGTGGAGGGGCTCAGAATATAACCCACCCCCTAGTATCTGTGAGGCTCTGGGTTCAACCTTCAATACTGAAACCAAACACAAACAAACAAACAAACAAAAAAAAAAACCAGAAAAAAGTATTTTGCAGCAAAATGTTCTTTTTAAAATAAAATCTGCCCCTGGGTATTTAATAAATTGTAATATGACCTTGAAATAAAAAGTAATTACATGAGCTGGCATTTAGTCTGGATATAAAGTCAAAATTTGAGCCATTTATGGGAACTTAGAAACTGAAGAATGTTTTCTTGATAAGTAAATTCCAATCTTCTTGAAAACATTTCACAAAAAAAATACATTTTGAGGGTTATATATGATGAAAGATACCCTAATTTGTGAAGTGAAGACTCTAAAACATAAACAGACCATTAGGAAAAGAGAGACATCGTTTATTTAGCACATGCTTCCCAGAAGGGCTGAGATAAATATTTATCTCCTTAAGGCAGAAAATATTTTCCCAGGAATCAGTCATATACTACATTTTATCAGCTCAACAGATGCGATGGCCTCTTCACTCCACGGCTTGGAATACCGAACAGCAGGTCAGCTTCACACTGCTGGGATGTGGGGGAGTTTGACTGTGGCTTCTCAGAAACAATGGGTGAAGAGAGTAACAGCAACTGTCTGGGAGGACATTCATCCTTGACCTCCATGCACAGCTAGCAGAAAAGGCACGCAAGCCCATTGCCATTCAGCTTTTCTCTGTTTGTCCTGAACTCAGAATACTGAACCTCTGTTCACCTCTGTGTAGAGAGAGCATGGGCCTCACTCTCCACATTTGCAGGCAAAATGCAAACTTAAGATGGAGTGTAAGTAAATAATCACCCAAGAAGCAAACTTTGTGATATAATTGAAAACTAGACCCGGATCTATATAGTGTCAAGCTACATCTGCTGTTAAACATAATTTCTATTAAACAAAATCAATTTCATCATCTTTTTGTCCTGGAGAGTATAAGGCAATTCAGAAGTTATCACGTATTAAAGCCGAGTACAAAGAATTAAAAAAAAAAAAAAAAAAAAAAAAAAAAAAAAAAAAAAAAAAACCTTGACAGATGTGAAAAAAAAAAGTGTTGTAAAGCATCAAATTTTCTTTTTGGGGCTGTCAAAAGCATCAAAGAATTTCTCAGCTATAAAGCATGGATTTAGTTTCTTGATTTCTTAGTGCTGGAAATTGTTTTGGATGCTACCAAATGATGAAAGGGAATCATCACTCTTCCTTAGCCATGAACCTGTGAACTACTGAAATGATCCACCTGGCAAGAAAGCAGACAAGGAGCAAGGATGTCAGGGGAATAACCAACCACTTTCTGATTGAATCTAAGCCCCACCCCACAAACTGAAACCCATTCACGGTACATATATATATATATATAAATATAAAATTATATATTATACTATATTGGTATAAAGTAAGCTTCATACTACTGGTAATTGCTTTTATCTTTCTCTGGAACCTCAGCAAAATGAAGATAAATCTTTTAGGGAAACACTTTTATTCACTGCTTTAAATAAAATCCACATAACTTATAATGGTATCTAATAAGTAATATTATGTGGATGAATGAAGGCATTATAATTACACATAACTATCATTCAAAATCAAACTTTCATTATGTGTCCATATAATTATCTATGCTAATTTAACCAATATAAGTCAAAATATTGCTACGTAATTAATCACTTCAAAACAATAATGAGAATCAATGACTTACCTCCAAGTACATTAGCATCAGAAGAAGATATCGATCCATTTGTAAATAAAGCTGGTTGGGATTCTTATGATCTTCAATATAATTAATTTATAATAACTGTTTTAATTAGATATAAATCTTAAAATTTTAAGTCATGTGTCTATGTTAATGTTTGTCTTTGATCTATTTCAGATCAATTATCTTGACTAAAAAAATTCTTTACAGACAAGTTTTTGATGTACTCAATCAGATTATAAAGAACTGAATCATAAGGCTTCTGACTTACTAACTTTACAAGGACATTTCACAGAAAGCAGAATCCTGTTGACTGATCCTGGGCTAGTAAACACTACTCAAAGCTCATAATCATTCCAGGAAGAGTAAAAGCAATTTTCATGGCAGTTATTTTACAATTTTATGGTGGTATGAATTATATATTTTATAGTTAATTGTTTCTTCAATGAAGAGTTTGATTTTTGTTCATTTATATAGTTGTGTATACCTGACTGTAACTTAATTTTATAATAGAGCCCTTACCTCTAAAAGTTTTGTTCATTTGCAGTTAACTCCTGCTCCCTCTTTAGGCAACAATATATCCTACTTTTAAAAAGAAATTTCACCTTAAAAGGACTCCATAATATGTGGGTGTGTCATTTTTTATTTAGCACAGTTTGGAGATATATTATCTATTTTTCTATTTATTGCTAACCACTTTTCATAACCATTAATTCATAATCTACTGGGAAGATATGATATATTTCTTAAATCTATCCAATGCCTGATGTATCCTTCCAATTTTGGCCCAGGCTGTTAGAAACAACGTTATTGTAAACTTTCATTTACAAGAATTCAAGTGGTCATATATTTTTATTTTCTTAATTAAACATCTAGGAGTTAAACTGCTAGGCTCTGTGACTGAAGTTTATCTTTAACTTTTCTAAAATGTTAACTAACTTCCTTCCAAAGGATGCTTTTACTGTGCATCACAACAATTAATCAGAGATTATTCCGGGTTATGGCACCCTGAAAAATTAGACATTATCAGATTAATTTTGGAATGTAAAGTTTTGTCCGTTTGTAATAATCTCTCTTTGGAATTTGTTGAATAAATATGTTGTCTACTTTCATAGATATTAGCTATATTTCTATGCCTGTATAAGTATTTTGGTGATTTTTAGTTGGTTATATATGACCGTTTTGTTGATCATAAGTTCTTTATTGATTATATAATTTGTGAATATTCTCTTTATGCATTTGGATACAAGTTCTCTCATAGATATATGACTGAAAATATTTATTTTAATTTGTGTCTTGTCTGTGCAATTTGCTTTTTAGTGGTAGATTTCTATAATAAGGTTTCTAATTTTACATATTTATTTAATTTCTGTGTATGCATGTGTACTTAGTGTATATATGTGCACCATATACATATAGGTGCATGCAGTAGCCAGAAAAGTGCATTAGATCTCCTGGGTTAAATAAAATAGAATTATAGGATGCTGCAAAATACCCAGTATAGATGCTGAGAACCAAACTCATGTCCTCTGCTAGAACAGCAAGCATCTTAACCACCTTTTTGGCCCTAATGTTACTAGTTTTTATGTAGCAAAGTTTATAGCCTTTCATAAATTTTATTTTTGGGTAGTAAGAATCTTCTACCTAAGTAAAGATTATGAAGATCTCATGTTTTATTCTATAATTTAGGGTATATTTTCCTACGTGTGTTTGTTATAGCTCTGCGTTCAGTTAATTGTATGTGGATGATTTCCAGTCTCAATTCCTAACAAGACTGTCATTTATTTCATTGTTGTTGCTGTTGTGATTTAGTTACTGTGACCAAATATATTACACGACTACCTTTGGAAAAGAGTGCTTTCCTTGGCTGACACATTTAAAGACTCATGCCATTCTGGTGGACAGCATCATGGCTGGAACAGCTCTATCCCTGCTGGTGGAAACCTTGGACCCATCGTATCATGGTGACAGGCAGGGAACAACATCCTTGGGCCAAAGCTGCACAGTCCATTGCCTTGTTAAGCCTCTCCTCAGTTTATACCCCCTACAGCAATGCCTCCAAACCCAATAATCCTATAATCTCCCCCAAAACAATGTCACCAACCAGGGATTAGATACCCGAAAACAAGAGGTTGGGGGACAATTTCCATTCAAACCACAGCAGGAATTTCATCAGCCGTAAATTAACTCTTACCACGTGTGTTTACTTTTGTTCTTACAAGTTGCTTATAGTAACCATTGGCTTGTTTTCAAGCCATACTTTTAAACTGAGTTTATTCTGCAGCAACAAACTTGCTGTATATTTTGGCCATCTCTGTTCAGATAGCTGTTCTCACCAGCTGAGATGTTCACAGTGGTAGACTTGCTTTCTACTGAACAACTTTAAAACTGCACAGTTCTTAACACAAATCAGTGGTAGTTTTGCAAGAATAAATGCATACAAACTTGGCCAGTGTGTATAGGCCCTGGAATGGTTCTTTTTTATAATGTCATGTAGTGTTATAGATGTTTGTGGGAAGAATGTTCCTAACATAGCCATTGTTGGAATGTTCTCTCAGTTCATATTTTTATGGGGAAAAATATGTTGTTTAACCTCATTTCAGCATATTTTCCCACCGGAGTTCCATCAAATTATATCATAAAGTAATTTTGGAACATCTGTGTCCAGATGGCAGATTGAATCTACGTGTTTATTCCCTGCTCCCTACAGAATGTCCCCAAAATAGCACTCATAAAATAAAGCATTCCTCAGTGACAGAGAGAAAAATGAAAAGACAAAACAGAGAAAGTAACACTGTTATTGTGAAAATACAATCTTAAGTGACCAGTGGGATATGAAAATTATCTGTCATTATGTGTGACAGAAGGCTCTAGGTTAGCAACACACCAAGCACCCAGAAGGCTCGGGATACTGAAGCTACGAGATGCCATTTAGCTTGCTGACGAAATGGGGCTAAATTAGAAGCTAAGGGAAGTCATTAGAGGGTGATTTCGGCTTTGAGATTCCCAGCTTGTTTTGGAAGTCTGGAAAGATGCTCTTCATATACTGGAGCTTAAATAAGACGAAGTTTTTTTTCCCTAAGGACCGAGGCTTCTGCATTTTGGCCTTCCTTCTTTTTGAGCTTCATATGAGCTGTGAGTTGTTTCTGGGGTATTCAGAGTTTTCTTGAACTAGTATCCAATTATCAGTGACTGCATATCATGTCTGTTCTTTTGTGACTGGGTTACCTCACTCAGGATGACAATCTCTAGTCCCATCTATTTTCCTAGAAATTTCCTAAAGTCATTGTTTCTAATAGCTGGGTAGTACTCCATTGTGTAAATGTACCACAATTTCTGCATCCATTCCTCTACTGAAGGACATCTGGGTTCTTTCCAGCTTTTGGCTATTATAGATAAGGCTGCTATGAATATAAGGTGGATCTTTATTATATGGTGGAGCATCTTTGAGGTTTATTCCCAGAAGTGGAATAACTGGGTCTTCAGGTAGTACTATGTCTAATTTTCTGAGGAATCTCCAGACTGGTTTCCAGAGTGGTTGTACCAGATTACAACCCCACCAACAGTGGAGAAGTATTCCTCTTTATCAGCATTCTCTCCAGCATCTGCTGTCATCTGAGTTTATGATCTTAGCCATTCTGATTGGTGTGAGGTAGAATCTCAGGGTTGTTTTGATTTGCATTTCCCTGATGACTAGGGATGTCAAGCATTTCTTTAGGTGTTTCTTAGCCACTCAATATTCCTCAGCTGAGAATTCTTTGTTTATCTATGTACCCCATTTTTTAATTGGATTGTTTGATTCTTTATGGGTCTGAATTCTTGAGTTCTTTGTATAAATTGGATATTAGACCTCTATCAGATATAGAATTAGTAAAGATTTTTTTCGTAGTCTGTTGGCTGCTGTTTTGTTTTCTTGACAGTGTCTTTAGCCTTAAAGAAACATTGCAATCTTATGAAGGTCCCATTTATAGATTCTTGTTCTTAGAGCAGACTGTATAGGACCTTCTCAGAGTGTGGTGTACACCCATAGCTAAGAATGCAGCCTTGTGGCTATCCTTGATTTTTAAAAATCATTATGTTTAATCTTTATATACCAAGAAAACTTTGACTATCTCCATATTATGTTTTGTTTTATATGTACTTTATGCTCATTGTAACTAGTAGTGCATACTATCAAACCTTTAAAAATAATCAAGTACTGATAAAAATATATTCATATAGCTTTATGAAAAAATGCTTTTAAAATCTGTACATTTATCTCTGTTTTTTTTTTTTTAAATCAAGTTGTTTAATTTAAAAAAAAAAAGATGAAGTTTGCCATGCAGAGAGACTGAACTAGAAAAGTCTGTGTTGGGGGACTTCATGGATGACAGAGGTCATGCCAAGCTATAGAAGACAAAGAGAAAGGTAAAATAAGCCTAGAGATACTAAAATCCTACCCATAATCAAACACAATTAGGGAAATGTGTATGTCACTCTGGGCAAGAGAATAGAGTACCCTAAGTGAATTATCTAGGTCAAGAAAAAGCTCTCAAACTGAGGAGAAGGGATGAGTCTTCATAAAGTCTGCATCACCATAATTTGACGGTATCTTACTAGAGTTGCAATATGTTAATGCGCTCGCTTCAGTTTTGTTGGTATGATACAGTCCTTCCTGAGAAACAATTTAAGGTAGAAATAGTCTACACTGGCTCACATTTCCAAGTTTCATAGCATGGAAATTAAAACAGCAAAAATTTAAAACAGTCACATCATGTCTGTAGGCAGAAGCAGAATGAATAAATGAGTGCATTCTTAGTGTTCAGATCCTTTTTCCACTCATATAGTTCAGGACATAAGCCTAGGGAGTACTGCCACCCACAATGGATAGGTCTTCTTACATCAATGAACACAATAAAACTAGATTTCCATCAAGAAGCCCACAGGCCAATCTAATCAAGACGTTACCTAACTGAGACTCTGTTCTTGGATGATTCTTATTTCATTCACAATTGAAATGAACTACCAAAGTCCAGCCAACTAATTCTATTTATAGACATAGAGTTTACATATAACATTCTATAGCTCTTAACTACGAATAGATTAGTGTGGAGTGACCAGGCATTTTAATAGAGCTAGTGATTAAAATACATGAATGACATTAAATGTCTTGACTGCAAAACTCAAGCAATGTCTTTACACATGGGATGAAGATTATTTTTATCCAGGATTCTATATCCAGCAAAACTCTCACATGATACAGAAATACATTGACTCTGAATATAGTCCTCCAAACACTTTGGCCCAGCAGACTATGATAGAGCACACCACACAAACATGTGACAAGGTAAAAATATCAGGAAAGGAGCTGTAGATCCTTAGACAATGACAAAGTGATGTCACAGCGTGACAGGTCTGTGACAAGAGGTCAACCTAAATAATACACCAAAGCAGAGGGCTCCAGAAGAGAGAGAGAGACCTAAGGAACACAGGAGAAGCTAGCAGAATGTTTCCCATTTCCATAGAAATGATGAATCTCAAAGAATCTGTGTGTACATAGAAACCCATGTAAAGGAAAATAATGTAATCATTAAGCACAGGGTACATTAATACAAGAAACCGAATGTAATTACGGTACACTTTGTGACTTGACTGTGAATAATTTTTTTGCCACTACTATAATATACACATTGAATATTATTATAAATTTAAACTATTATTAAGTTACAAAGATAAAACCAGGGGAAATAGGGATGGGTAGATGGAGGGTTAAAAGGAAAAGCATTTTCTAACTTTCATACTCAGAAGCCAATAAATATCTAAAGTTTAAAATATCATAATTCTATATTATTTATAATGCAGAGGAGAGAAATGAACAGATACTAAAAATATTAAAATAGTTTCCTTCTGGGAATAATAGTCTGGAGTAGAAAGGGAGGAGCTATAACTTTTCTGTCTTTATTTTACGGGTCTGCTAACACCCTTTGAGTTTTTAAATTATGCCTTCATCCATATTTCATTTGAAATGTAAAAAGTAAACCAATGATGAGCATATTTGCACGCCCTCTTTTATATACATCGTAAAAGCCATTCTACTAATTTCTTATGCTCTCAAAGGCATTTAACTAAGTCAACCCACCAGAAGGAACATGAACCCAGTAAGGCACTTATAAGAATGGACAAACCAGAGTAAAATACAAAGTCAGGTCCTATAAACTCGTCGGGAAACCCCTTGTGGAGATGAGGTGGTTGCCTAACTTGTGTTTGCTGTAGACATGACTGCCTTAGGATATGCTCATTTTATACCTTGGGTTTGGTTTCCCCTCCAGATACCATCTGAGCTGGATTCATGATAATTAAAATGTGCACAAGAACAGATGTTTCTAGGTCTCCGTCAGGCACTGAACATATGTTTTTGTGTGTCATTTCTTCCAGTAACTGTGTACAAAAAATCACAAGAATGGCATGTCAGACTCCTACAACTGCTTTAAAAAATTAGCACAAACTTAGTGGATTAAAACAACAGGAACTTATTACCTCACATTTTCAGTGTCCAGAGATTCAAACTGAAGGTTTCAGCAGGGTCGACCTCATGTTGATGGCACTTTGTGAGATTTGTTCCCAGCCTTTTATATCTTCTGGCAAAGGCAAGGTTGTTTCTCAGCTTATGGTTGCTTAAGTTCATGCTTCTGTCTTTACATGTGTTTCTACTCTTGACCCTGTCTTTCTGTTTGGGTGTCTCCTATACGGACGCCTGCCATTGGACTTAGGGCCAATTGAGATAATCCATGATCTCATTTTAAAACATCTTGCTTAATGACATCTATAAAATACTTCTGCCAAATACAGTCCTATTTATAGACTGGGGGATTCAGGATATGGGCACATCTACAGAAAGCTGCCACTCAAACCATCAAAACTATACAGGAGAATAAAGGGGGAGGGAGTATTGCATATTATTCCTTTTAGTAGCCTGTGATATTTGGGCAATGCTAAGCCTGAAGGATATTGACCTGGAGAATGGAGGAGAAATGAGCCAAGAAAATGCGGAAATCTAAAGACTGTTCTGTCATCCAGCCATTGGAGCCTTGTCTTTTGGGATCTTCCTTTAACCTCCTTCCAATTTTATTGCAGCTATAAACTTGTTGGGATTGTTGTCTGTTTCAAACAAATGTTAAGAAGTAGAACCAGTGTGGACTTGAATTTCTCAGTTGCTTCAGTCCAGTGGTAAGTGAGAGTGAGGTCTTAGCAATGCTGCTGTGTCCTCCTGGGCAACTTGAGGTATTTTTAGCCTAGTTTTAAAGAAAAACACATTTAACATAATTTGTCACTTTTAAAATTCTTTTCTTTTAAAATCACCATCATCCCATGTTTATTGGGACATCAAAGAGCTTGCATAAGCCTTTTGCAAAATGTTGGTCCCATGCGCATATTTTTCATGTACATACCTGCTCCCTTTAATGAGCTCACAGGTAGACTCCTTTCTACACCTTCTAGTATCGTTATTTTGTTATGCATCAGCAAATGTGCTGAGAAATCGGAGCTGATTCCATTGACTCTTGTCTGTGCTACTCAGGTTTAACTAAATTCTGATTTAAGCACTGTGTTAGAGCCCTTGAGAAAAGAGAATCATTGGCTTTCAGGAGCTGAGAGGTAATAACTGAGGTACTGAGACTTGGAACTATCCAAAGACACCTGCTTTGCTCATCTGTGTTCTCAATGCTATTTCTTACAGATTTCCTTCTGTCTCTCTAAAACAGATACTTGTTTTTCTTTAAAACCTGGTGTTAAGTATTAGAATGCTTGTTCACTGAATTATTTTGACAGCCCCAGTCACATGACAAAAGTTCAACAATAAGAGTTTCTATTACTCGTTTTTGTATCATCGCTGTAGAACATCCAGGCAGAGGATGCTACTCTATGACTGCATTTGTGTGGTTGAAATCATTCCACTGAGTTGACTGTTTCATTGTTGTTCATTACTGACTCCTAAGTTTCACAGCTCACCCTTCATCTCAGGCTTCTCGATTTGATTGACAAGGGTTATATGTCTAACTGTTCTTGTCTTTCAGGTTCCATTATAGGTTGTCAACTGACTCTGTATACACTACTACCTGGATGGTGACTCCTGGAATTTATATTCCACCGTTCTCCCTCAATAGTCTACTTTCATCTGCAGTCTCAGTGTTGTCTCTAGTCTTAGATTCAGACTTGAGACTGACATGGCAAACTCCCTGCTTCTCATCTTCACTCTGGTATTTCCTTAATCACAAAGGTCTAAATGTTCTTACTTCGAAAGAAAGGTTCCTCTGCACTGATGTGTTCTAGGCCCTTTCCCACTTTCTCTTTTATTAGTTTCAGTGTAGCTGGTTTTATGTGGAAGTCCTTGATCTACTTGGACTTGAGCTTTGTGCAAGGAGATAAAAATAGAACAAGTGCAACCTTCTATATCCTGACTGTCAGCTGAACCAGCACCATCTGTGGGAAATGCTGTCTTTATTCCATTGGATGGTTTTGGCTTCTTTGTCAAAGATCAAGTGATCATAGGTGTGTAGGTTTATTTCTGGGTTTTCAATTTTATTTCATTGATCGACCCATCTCTCTGTGTACTAATACCATGCAGGTTTTATCATTATTGCTCTGTAGTAGAGCTAGAGTTCAGGGATGGTGATTCCCCCAGATGCCCTTCTATTATTGAGAATTGTTTCTGCTATCCTATTTTGTTCTTGTTGTTCCAGATGAATTTGAGGATTGCTCCTTCTATCTCTGTGAAGAATTTGCTTGGAATTTTGATGGGGATTGCATTGAATCTTATACCATTTTTGTGTGACTGAGAATAAAATATCTCTTTGAATCACTGTGCCTTCAAACATGTATCAAATAATAACACAACTTATCACATCTGACTTACTGTAAGACCTTAAGATTGCTAAATATTTAAACTCTGAAGAAATGTCGGGGAATTATGGCAAATTAAATTATTAAATCTTTGGTTTTTCGTCAGGCTGGCCTAAACTCACAGAGATCTCCCTGATTCTGACTTCTAAGTGCTGGGATTAAAGATGTGTGCCATGATGCAGGGCAGAGGTGTATATTTATTTTAATTGCAGAATTAAACCCTAGGAAATTTGTGTTCAATTTTATAGAACATATGATTTTTTGATTTGTCACCGAATACCACCAAGTAGGTGTACAATCATAAAGGCACTGTCTTGATTTAAAAAGACAAGTGTTTTGTTTTTTACGTAGTTGAGAAGATCTTGGAGACACACACATACATAAAAATACACAAAAATAAAGCTATGGAAAGATAACAATGTAATAATTTATCAGATTCACTTAGTAGGAATAATAATCTAAGCCCTCCAAGCTGAAGTCGTGAAGTGATTTTGAGGGCAACCTTTTTAGTTGAAAGATGAGATACATCTTTTAGCTAAATGACCTGATACTTGAATGTTTTCTTTGAATGTCATATTTATAAGCTTCCATGTTCCTCAGCCAGAAAGAAAGAAAAAATAGTTTCCAAGTCGAAAATATAAAAATAATCAAACATAAAACAAATGGTATCAAAGAGATGAGTATAACATGATATCATCTTAAGTTGTTTATTTTTATCTATGTTTTGTAACTCCAATGAATTTATGAACCACATATATTTGAGTGACTCTTAACAGTCAGAAAGGGTAGACACAGACTACGCTGCAAAGATAATAAACAAGCTCAATACTGCGTTATCCATACTGGTAACAACAATAAGGTCGAAAATGCTTCTACTACTATATTTGTTAAAGACAGTTTTATTTGTAAAATATTTGAAGAATGTGTAACGACTTAAATTTTTATGTAATAATTCTATTGCTAGATATAAAAAGATGTGTGTGTATATATATACATGTAAATAATATATGTACACACACACACACACACACACACACACATATATATACACACATACACACTGTTTAGTAAAAGGTGGAGATTGGACATAGAAGAAATGAGCTACTAAGGATGCGAAATACTGACCTTTCCTCCAGACTGCTATAAAGTGTATCCCTGTGCAAAAATGTAACAATTCTGCTTTTTCTGTGTTCCTGGGGACCCTGGAAAAGAAACAAAAGAAATGAAATAGATTCAGATTAGGCTACATAATTTAAAGAGCATCAGTTTTCAAAGAGCATTAGATATAAAGTGAAAGCTCACTTTATGTGCTGCAGGCATTGGAAATTGAATCATTTTTCTCTGTCACGTACATACTAGTGACAGATGTGGAATTTGAAGCTTCTAGCATCATTGTGTTTCTCCTCACTATCTTCCTGTCACCATCAGCCTGATAACTGCTTCCACTCTGGACATCCTAAGGGACTGGGAAAATCAGCGCATGCTCAAACTTGAGAGTACTCACCTTCATAGAAACCAAATTGTATTTTAAGAGCAAGAATTTTTGGAGATAGTTTTTATTCACTTGTGTGTGTGTGTGTGTGTGTGTGTGTGTGTGTGTGTGTGTGTGTATTTGCCTTTAGACAAAATGCTTAGCTTCTCTGAGCATCAGCTGCTTTATATCCAAAATGGTGGCTTACTATTTATTCCACAGAGTGGATCTGCAGCTGAAATGAGGTAATTATGAGATCATTGATCTCTTGTATATAATGATATATAATACTTATATATAAGCTACAATGACTTCTATCAATGTCAGTCTCTTTCTTTCCTCTTTCGTATATTTCATAAATATATAGTGAACACTCAACTGTGACTGTTGTTCCTGTGAGGAATTGTTCCCTTCTCACCATAAAAGCACTTCAGCACAAATTTTTATTTCTTAGGCACCCGATTTTAGGCACTTTGTTACTTTAGCACCGACATACTGACACACATACAGTTTTCTTTTTTTCAGGTTGGCTATTACTTGCGATGATGTCTCTTAAGAAATATCTCTCAGCCATACATACCTGTAAGGATTTTCATTTTCAAACTGGAAAATGGGTTCTAAGTACCTTCTATTCAACCCTACATAGGACACCTACCAATATAATAATTCAATAATAAAGAATATAATGCCTGGGGAGATAAATCAGTTGGCAAAACGTTTTCCATGGAAACATGAATACCTGAGTTCAATACCCAACACTCATGTTTTTTTTAAACAATAGGTGGGCACAGTGGCATCCTAGCACCCGGAATCCCAGCGCATGGGTGTGGAAATGCGGACATCTAGGAGCTTGCTGGCTGGCCACCTGAGCCAAATTAGCAAGTTTTAGGTACAGTGAGACATTATGAAGTCTTAAAAAGTAAGAAAGAGAGCAGTTACACCTAAGGTTGACCTCAGGCCTCCACGTGCACACGTGCTTCCTTATGCTCACACCTGCACCCGTGCATGCACGTGGGAGGGGGGATAATAGAGGGGGAGAGGGAGACAGGGGGAGAAAGGAAGGGGATGACATAGAAAGATACAGGGGAACACAGAATTTACAAAGTAGATAAGTGGTCTTTCCAATGTAAATGACTCGTTCTAATTTTCTAATAAATTACAGTCAAACCTAGATTGTTCATAGTAAAACACAGTTATATAAGAATAGAGATACATAGAGGAATACAGAGACTCGATCACCATAATGTCTACATGTCGATATTGAATCTATATAGCCAATATAAAAATACTCTATCATTTGAGAAACATAATTGGACACTTTCCCCACAATTAAGAACTTTCTACAAAGATCATACTCACATAGTTGTATTTAATCATGAACATAACTTGTCAGCTATTACTATGAAGACAGACAAAAATCATGTCCTTTCTCTCTTGTCCAATTTTCCAAATAAAGCTGTCTCCATTTTATGTTATTTTCTTGAGACAGTGTGCTAGAAGGGTAAGTACCAGGCCGTAATTATATGCATTTTAATAGCTTTCACCCTTACTACCAGATTGACTTCCAGAAAAAAAAAATCATTCATTTGGAGCTTACTCTCAGGGTAATTTATGCTCTCAAGACAAAGAGGTATATCATAGAAAATACTAAGAACATCTGTGATCACCTGCCACATTTAGGGAAAAAGCATCACATTTTGAAAGGCTCAAAGCTACGCATGGTGTTTGCAAAATGTGTAGGAATCTCAGGTCCCAACCTCCCCAACACTCCCTGAATGTAATGTTTAAACTCAGTGCAAACTCAGTAGTCAGATGGGGCTCTAAGCACCAGCCAGCTCTATTCTCTCTGCTTATGGGGAGGTTCCCATTGACCTGCACACCCGAGTGTTTGGTTTAGAGATAATTTCCAATAAACTGTTGTCATTTGGAGAGACACAGTCTGGACAATGTATGGTCCATTTGGAATCCTGAGAAAATAAACAACCAGGGAAATGCCTCCTCGCTTGTCTTCGCAGCCATTTCTGGAATGCACGTTCCAGATACCTCCTTCTTTTTCCTCTGTAGCAGAAGGTTTTACTTTAAAAATGATGCTGTTTGTTTCATGTGCCTTGGAGACCCTCTTGTGAAGAACCACAGTCATGAATGGCTTTAGAGCCCTGCGCCAAAGCAACCAGTTCATTCTGCTGCTGGTATTTCTCTTGCACTTTCAGACTCTGGGTCTGGATGTTGACAATCGCTCTGCTGCTGAAGTCTGTGTGACACATACCATTTCACCAGGACCTAAAGGTGAGGAAGAAACCTCAAACTTCATACGCTATATAGGATCTCTTTCCTCACCTCAAACCCACTCAAGCTGTTGTGTGGCTTCACTCCCCCTCCTTCCTGTTTTCTTCTGATGTTCTGTCTAGTTTGGAAATCAGTGGACTTTTGATTATTGACTATAGGCTTCCCTTGATGGTAGGTTAGAGAAGGTGGAATAAGGGGGAATCCTAGGATATAGGTCTGATGTCAAACAGTGAGGACCCTGGGAAACTCTTTTATTGTATTTAGAAGGAGATGAGGATTCATAACCCTTTTGATTCAACTCCCTTCCTTTATTCTAGAGCTGCTGTCCTTCCTGGCTTCTCTCACCCACACTGATTCGAAAGAGAAATGTACCTAGAAGGTCAAAAATAAATTTGTCTGAAGTGCACACTTTATAATTAATGGACTTTTAAGTACCAACATGGAAGATCATTTTTTTAGCTAAAGAGGAAAATTAGTATACAAATGAATATCTTTTTTATTTGAACGTGCAAGCTCTGAGGTCAATTGCCTTCAGCAGGAGGATGAGAAAATATTGCTTCCCTTCACCCAAGTAGAGTCAGGGTCTAAGGTCCAAATGTCCTGCTGGCAGTGGTTGTCCTTGGTATTTTTTCCTTGGGCGGGGGTTGGAAGGCAGTTAAATAAATCTGTTTTCCTTGTGTCAGCTCCTACCCTTTTGTTCTGAGAGTGGCGACTGCACTGCAGATTGGCTCTCTTCTATTAGTAATTCATGCTATGCTTTCTGAGGCTATGGGGTTAAAAAAAATGTAGCTGCTTAAAATCTCAAGTAGAAGAGAGAGAGTGAGAGAGAGAGAGAGAGAGAGAGAGAGAGAGAGAGAGGAGAGAGAGAGAGAGAGTGAGAGAGAGAGAGATTTAAAAGAAGAAAGAAGGAAAGGAAAGAAACATGGCTCCGTACTTGACAGTTATTTAAATTTGTATTGCTTAAAGTGCATTTTTTCCTTAATCATCGAATTAATTTTCTCCTGTGATTGTGATCTAGCTTCTAACCTTTGATACCATAAAATAAATGGAGGGAATCACAGTGGGACCTTGGGGCTTCCAAATCATTTCCTTGGTGAATAAATGAATAATGCAAGGACAAATGTTCGGAGAGGAAAGTGTTGGTTGGAAAAAGTTTACTTAAATCTACCACGGAATTTTTTTTAACAGAATAGAAGGAAATTGTGTTTTCCCTGACATATCCCGAAGACTGGATATTGAAAGTTTCCTCAATTGAGCAACTGAGAGAATTTAGCTGAGTGTTTCTCCCTTGAAAATAAAAAAAAAAAAAAACAACTGCCATTTGCATAACTTTAAATAAATACACACAAGAAGCTCTTAATTAAATACCCAAAACGTAACACATTCCCATCCAACAACTATGTCCCTTGCAAGTCAACTACTATACATTGATTATATATTGTCAGCCCCCATTTTGAATGCAGCAGTACACAAAATAATAGATTAGTGTCACGAGCAATAAAGATAAGTTGTTTTGCGTAGGTTTTTTGAGACGCTATTGACTTGAGGCTCGGGTATGATGTTGCAGAGCAGATGAGGAAAGAAATTGTCAAGACAGGAGCCAGGCTGCAGAACGAACTGAAGGAAAGTGATTCAGTAATGCTAGGTTTCCCAAGACTTCGTGCAATATGCAGTAAAATCTTACATGTTTGCAAAAGCAACCAAGTACCATAGCATTCAGGAGGTTAAAGCAGAGGCATTTTAGTTTCAGAAGAACTCTCATCTACTTGAGGGCACTGAATTAATTTAAGAAACAATGCAAGTCTTTATAATAACAAACTAAGACATCTACCCTTTAAAAATTAAACAACTTTTTTTTTTCATTTGATCACTTCAACCTATAATAGTGTTTATTGAGAAGGAGTAGCATCAATATGTCTTCACCTAGTGCAAAGGTCGAGTCTTCTCATTAGAAATTCGGTCTTAAACTCTGCAAGATTCACTCTCTTCTTGAGCCCAAAGATAACTGTGGGCAGATTCTAATCTGGAGTGGAAGAATGGAGCTGTAAGCATGCTCTGAAGGAGGAGCTAAGAGAGAGAGTATGTTATAGAACACTGCGTTTCAGAATCTCGCATCTTATAGATCAGGTGTGGTTTCTTCTTGTGGAGCATGTGGCCTTTGCACCACAAGCCTTCTAAGTCCCCTTCCCCATAAAAAGATTCCATGATTCTGGAACATGCTGAATACTCCCCAAGTACTAGGCTTCAAGTCAGATGACATAGGTTTGAAGTAACACAAGGATTTCATCTCGGGACTTGTTTCTGGTTAACAAGCTTTGGAGGGCATTGCTAGCTCTGGCTGAGCTTCTGGTTGGTTTGAGTCTTCATGGACTACTTCCACAGAGCAGCAACCTTAGCATGTGCACTGATGCCTTCCTCTGTTCTAGGCACAATATTAGAGGCGAAAGCATGCAAGACCTTCTTTAGTATGTAAACCGTATCTCATTCCTTGTAAGAACTACAATAGACCGTCCCCAACATCAAGACGGCAGGTCCAAATACACTCCTCGTAAGGGGGAAACATAGTTTGACAGCCAAGAAGACATTTATGAGTCCAAATTATAGTTTTTTTTCTTCTTCAGCATCTTTCTTCCCTTCATGGATAATCATCTCATTTCAATGTTTACCAGCACAGCAATACTGTGCTCACAAATTTCCAGAATCTCTAAGAAACAGACAATTAAAGAAATGTAACTCTAACTTTGTTTGGGAGATTGGGAACTAAATAAATTATCCAGACCTGCAGACGAAGCACCAGTAAGACCATCCAGTTATAGAATATGTCTGTCTATCGAAAGACAGACGTGGTTTTCAGCGTCATTTCTGAATTGCATCCTACTGGAGGAAAAGCATGGGATTCTATTTGATCTGCTTAGAGCTCAGCCTCATTATTTGAAAACTTGGCTTTCATTACATATATTTCCTAATTTTAAGATATAACAATCACCATAAACCAATCCTTTGCAGGTACCACAAATGTGTATTTAGCCAGTTTGGCTTCTCTTTCTTTTGCATGCCTCTCGAGTATACCAAGGAACGATTTCCTGAATTATTTGTTCTCTACTGCTTTTGCAAACATGTAAGATTTTACTGCATATTGCATGAAGTCTTGGGAAACCTAGAATTACTGAATCACTTTCCTTCAGTTCGTTCTGCAGCCTGGCTCCTGTCTCGACAATTTCTTTCCTCATCTGCTCTGCAACATCATACCCGAGCCTCTTTTATTTATTTATTTTTTTGTCCCCACCACTGCAGTTTCTTCTAGCAACTTACATGAAAGTCTGACCTCTGGTGGTTTTAGTTCTAAACAACATGGAGAGAAAAAAAAAGTTTTAAATACTTTTAAGCCAGTAGAGGGTATGTGTAGGATGCTTAGCAAACAAGTAGATTTGAATAGACTTTCCTGTTGAATTTTCACAGCATTCATATCTATTATCAATATCCTAAGCATATGTATGAGGAAGTAACCTTTAGAAAAGCCACATGATGCTCCCTAGTTTATTTAGTTATGGCTATTCTTTTACTTGCCTTCTTGTCCAGATTTTGTAGTTGTCATGTATTACACTTAAAAATACAGTAACTGGCTACCTTCTAATAATAATAACTTGTTATTCATTATCACAAGACATTGAACTCAAACCACCTCGTGGGTGGACATTAAAGTATGTTAAAATGATGTATGTACCCTCATTAGTCATTAAAACCAGTGCTTCATTTATTTGGAAGTAAGCATCATTTCTCTCTGGTAACACATGTTAAGTAAGGTTTTGTCATTTGAAACTATGCAAGTACTTTGCCACCGTCATCTCAATAAATTTTGCAAAAGTTATATAATTCCTATTGGCCATATAATGAAAGAAATTGGGGTTCAGAGTTAGTCATTCGTGTGATGTCACTGAGCTGGAAAGGCCACATTGGATTTGTGTTCAACACAGCTCCATGTGTATTCTCCTTCCCAGTCAGCCAGCTCAATGCTTTAGTTAGCCAGAGCTTGGCCCACAAACCATGCTGAGTATGATGTCGTATTAAACGGAGTCAGAAATGAGCTGATTTAGGTTTTACTTTAAATTTCCATAGGTCCTTGTAGAACTCACACATGGAGAGATGAGGACACACAATACGGCATAGGTCTGCCATAGCTAGTTTCTTTTTTATATACTAAGAGAGGGCATAGTGTGAGAAAAGACAGGTGACGATCACTCCCACAAGGAGAAATAAGCTCTTCCAAAAGAAATAACAATAGAAAAGGGACATACTTCTGGTTTGTCCTCTTTATGGTTTGACATTGCAGAATTGAGGCAATTTTGGTCATTTCTCTAAATAATTCTCTACCTCCAATAAGAAAAAGGTTCTTGTCACTTCTTCATCTATACAGTTGGATACTCCCAGGAGGATTTGAATCTCTCACATCCTTAGGTTAGACATACATCACCTGCCAGGCAATTCTCAGTGATCATTTAGTTTGGGCCCAATTTTGTGAATTTGAAATCTAGTGAGACACACTAATGTGGTGCCAGTCTCATGGGCATTGGTGGCCTAGTTACAAGTAGAACTGAGAACCTGGACTTTTTCATCCATCCTGTTTCATTATCCATGTTATCACTGTGTTTGCACTGGTTCTTTAGTTTGGCACATCAGCACATCAAAAAAAAAGATCTATGAGATCAATGTATAGAATGGCATGAGATCCCATTGATGAGGTCATTTCTACACATAAACTGCCTGGTCTTTGTAAGTAACTTTCACAGTGCACGTAAGCAGGTACCTTGGCTTCTTTAACTTTTAGGTTCCACATTGAGGATATTTGGGACCACTCCCCCATTTCCTTTGAGTAGATGCTGAGATAACATCTCAAAGCTCGGTGAGGAGAGGAAGTTTAAAACCCTCATTCATTAAAGTGTAAAGATGAATCAGGAGTAGTGAATGGTAGTGATTTTTAAAATTATTTATCCCATTTTAGTAAAGGCATAACTCTCATACTGTACCCCTCTTTAATTTTGTTATGGAACTATTTGGCTATGTATAAATCTCCGATGGATACCAAAGCTACAGGCTCTTGCATATTAATAAACCTTATGAATTTTGGATGTATATAAATAATTTTATATTTGAGATCTTCAATAATTATACATAATTTACATGTATGAATATAATTAGCCTTGGTGCCTTAAACTTTTGGTGCCCTCAACTTAAAAAATATGGTTATCATATACATTAAAAGCTTATTTTCAAAGTAAAGCAAGTCTAACATGTATCTAGCTATAATTATTACATCTGCCCTCTTCTGGTGCTCTTACTGGTCACCATAAGCTCTCTTTCTCTTTGATTCCATTCAGAAAATTCATAGGCTTGACAAATCACCTTTACAAATGCACCTCCACCTGGGAAGCCACAACTTCCTGTCCCCCTTGGGAACCTCCTATTAGTTTCTAAACCCACTTCGAACTCACTTTTCGTCCTACGGGACACACAGTCCCAAGGCCCCACTTTCATTCACTTGTATTTTCCTTTTCTCTACTTTTCCACCTGGAATTACCATCATTTCTTCCTAAAATGAAAATAATAGTGGGCTTCTGATGGGGATTAAATGAACTTCAGGAAAAATGCTAATCAAAGCCTAGTTGTTCTCACCTGCAACATGAAGAAGAGGATCCTCTCACTATGTCATGGTGTCACTGAGAGGAAGAAGGACCTGAGGTGCATGAAAGATTTAGTATGTATAATATTTGATATGGCTTTAGAGATTCTGTAACTGTGACTAAAGAAAGAGTTT
>NC_137968.1:18627124-18819624 GCF_963924665.1 Micromys minutus
GCAGGCAGAATCATTAGGATCTGCAATCTCCTATCATATCATAAAAGTCTTCTAAATTACATTTTACAGCTATCTTTGCTCTTTTAGGGATGGGTTGTAAATACATGTAGTAAAATTCTGAACTCCAGATAGTCAAGAGAAATGTCGTCTAAATAATTTAATATTTGAGGGTTATTTACTGTGATTGTGCTTGATTTGAGAACTCTGTAAGCATCATTTCAGGTCCCCTGTGGCCACTTGACTACGTAGTTGTATCTTTTTAGTAAATTATTTGCATACCACTTTAGAGTTTACTGAAATGCTCATCCGCTATTTCATTTTTAGTGCTGCTGACACATAGGGGAATCACAGCCCTTGTTTCGAAGATCTTCTCTTTGAAACTCGGGCACTGATTTTGATTATGTTTCTACTGAGCTACTATGGGCATGTGTTTTAAAGAGAAATGAAATCTACCTAATTCTCCTGCCTTAACACCATGACCTATTGCTCATGTAAGCATTACTGATATGGTAGCTATTAATTGAATTGTGTCACATCAAAAGGACTAGCCCTTCCTGATGAGGAATCAGTGGGCCACTGATACCAACTCCTTTAACAAAGTGACAAGTAACTACACCTTGTACTCAAAGTCTTCTAGATCCATTCACTTGTTGTGAGCCAAAGTGTTGACATGGTAAGAAACAGTGTTTGATGAAGTAAAACAATATTTTCAATAGTGGTGGTGTTTTGCCATTCCTAAAATGAACCACTGTCTAGGAAAAACAGCACTATTTAGAGAGTAAACTTAAAGTAACCTTTGTGTCATTGGACCATCTTTTGGGCCACCTGAGTACAAGGCAATGAATGGTATGTGACTCATGTTTCTGCAAACTCAAAATGTAATGAGGTAGGCATAGGAATATTGAAGAAGACAAACTGAAAGTCCCCTCAGAAAATGGACATCTGGCAATATTAATTTACCAGTGTCATCCTATTGGTCACTTCATTCCTCAAGGGGTAAGGCAGGCAGTCTTTCAAGGATGGTGAGGTAAAGTCAGTGCTGAATACATGGACCAAACCACTATCAGGAAGGAAGCAAAGTCACAATGCAGGGAACATGATATATTTTCTATGTTGCTACAGACCTAAGATGACATTTCCTTTTCCAAATTAAGATTAGCATCATTGTAGCTAGCTTTTCAAAAACTTAAAAGTTAACATTCACATATAAGCTAACAAATACCATATTTGTCTTTTGGGGTATAAGTTGCTAAGTCAGATACTTTGATCTCTTCTACACCTATTATCCTTAGGTTTGGTCTTCTCATTGTGTCCTAGATTTCCTGATGTTTTTGGTTATGAGCTTTTTGCTTTTTTGCTTTTTGCATTTTCTTTGACTATTGTCAATGTTTTCTATGCTATCTTCTGTACCTGAGATTTTTTCCTTAATCTCTTGTATTCTGTTGGTGATGCTTGCATCTATGACTCCTGATCTCTTTCCTAGGTTTTCTCTCTCCAAGGTTGTCTCACTTTCTGATTTCTTTATTGTTTCTTCTTTCATTTCTAGATCCTAGATAGGTGTGATTATTGAAGTTCCAGGTTCTGGAAAGTTCTGTGGAGAAGTATGCAGAGAGAAGGGGAGGCCACAGCAAGTGTCTGTTGCAGAAATGAGGATGGGACTTGGGGACTCAATTTGAGGGAGTAGAGGAACAGGTGAAGATCTGCAGTCATCCTACCTGCTTCCCTGGATACAGTGGCCTGTTTGTTTTCTAAGGAAAGACAGAAATCATGTGGATTCAGATGTGTGGGAAAGTGTGGGAGAGAATCTCGGAGGAGTCAATGGAGGAGAAATTGTAATCAGAACACACTGAATAAAAAGTCTATAAAAAGAAAGTAAAATGGAAAAAATGGTGAATTCCCAGTTTGATAGGTTTTATAGTACTTTTCTTACCTTGTCTTTCTGAGGTGAAGAAATACCATATTATACTAGCATGCAGTTTCCTGTTGTTCTTTGTTCTCTAATATCCTTGATTCTTTAATATTTTAATTCTGAACACAGGAGTGTATGTACAACTGATGTCCAGAATTACAGAGTCTCTGTGTCTATCTTCTGAGTCACCCAAAATCCATCCTAACACCGCATATTCCACAATGTCCTCTTCTTTTCGTTCTATAAGTATAGCAAAAAATACAAGTATAGCATGAGGTAGGGTCCTTGGAAAGGAAACCAACTGCACTGAATTCATCTACGATATCTCACAGATGTATGGACCAGTGTCCTCACTCCAGAGTCACTACACAGTTACTTGTTAGACAGCATTAAAAAGACATTGTTCAAAGATTCTCCACCAAAGTCTTAGGCACAGATCAGGTTTTCCTTAATTCAATGTTAAAATCCTTTGAGCTCAATACAAAGCTGGATAGCCAACCAAGCACAAATGCAGCAGATATCTGCTCAATAAATACATAAGTAAAACTGATACTCTGAATGATGTCTGACATCCAGTATTTGACAAAAGCAAAATGTCTAGTTAATTAAGTAGTGGGCAATAATTCCAATTTAAATATGAGTGCGTTCCTTAAATAATATGTCATGGCATCAATAAGAAAGTAGTACTAAGGAACCAGATGGCCTGTTACCAAGGAAACAGTTTTATCAACAAGCTTTGATAATGAAAGAATTAAGACAGAATATATAGGCAGGATTTAGAAAGAAGGGGGAAAGGTGTAGCACTTTTTCGTTATTTTTGGCAACGTTTTCTATCATGAGAGGATTTTGAAGAGGCTCTGTACAAAGAGAAGCCAATAGACTTCTACGTTCTATTTCTGGATCCATATCTCTTGCTGGGGCTTTTCTGTAGATTTATTCACTTACGTTTATTCTTTAAATACTGTCATACTGTATACTCTAGAAGACATAATACTAGAATCAAGATCACCCTCTCTCACCCATAGTTTTGACTATCAGTATAAAACGGCATTGTATTTGAATATTACTGTACTCACTGAAATATAATGTTAATTATTGTTCCAATTGATGTCATACTGACATACTTTCAGGTGTTTGCAGTTTCTGATTTTTAACTCCAAACGTTATTGTGTGTGTGTATACATTTAATTATGTCTATAAAAAAAGTCCCTGGAAGTAAACTAGCATATATTTTTCTGCTTTGATTGGTTTTCTTTTTCAATGCTAGGAACTCAACCTAGTACACCACTCACGTCTAGGCATGTACTCTATCAATTAACCATATATTTAGCTCTCTTTGCTTGAAAAATAATTTATTTCATATCTACATATTTATTTTTTGTATTTATACATGCCATGTGTGGAGGTCAAAGAACAGCTTTCACAAGTCTTCTGTCTCCATTCACATATGGTTTCAGGGATGGAACTTGGACCCTCAAGCTTAGCAGCAAGTATCTTTACTTAGTGAGCAATCTTGGTGGCCTGTCTTTTACAGGGCTTATTAAGTTGCTCAGGCTAACCTTTAACTCATTATGCAGCCTAGGCAGCCTTTAAATTTTTAATCTTTCCCTATTATTCTCCACAGCAGTCAGGCTGACAGACCTGTAGATTCTGTATTTCTTCAGTACATGCACTTTAATCTTATTTCCATATGATTTTCTACATGTATTTCTGTTGTCAAGAACCATGAATGAGAAGCTTCAACACTATATATGTGTTCTTTGGATCTGTTATAAAATATAGCATAAATACTTATAGAGGAATATATAATGTATGATATTGATATGATATATGATATATATGCATACACATACACATATATGTATATATTACATTTTTCATCAAGTATTTGTTATTAAAACTTTTGAGTAATCTTTTAAGATCATTTATGCCTACTTGAAATGGAATTTTTTCAGGTTCTTTGAACATTACAATTACTTATTTCTTATATCAAGTACTCACTTTTATTTGACATTTGTTTATAGCCTTCATAAACTCATGCATATTTACTTTAAACTCTCACCAGGTCCTTATGTCTGACCTATATTTTAAGACTTTCGTTTTCTTTATATGGACAAATTTCACTCAGAAAGAAAGTATATGTGGCATTCAGTAACAGCAAGAGCTCAAGGGCATTTTGATGATCAGGAAACAAACTACTTGGTCAAGAAGAGATTGTACAAGTCAAGACCATAAAATAAGATGGAAGAATTTCCTTGATGTCAATCTGAAAAGCCACATACTAGACTAAGTGTGCCTTACCCTACAGAAACTGCTAGAACATTTAGAATGAGGGAGTAACAGTGAAAATATGACTTTTAAGATTCATTTGCAAGATAGTTTGATAAAGTGAAGTTTGGATTCACATAAACTGGTATTTCAATGGTTTGTGGAAAAGAACCTATTCTAATTGTATTGGGTGTATTGATTGGTCAAACATCTTAAAGGCCATTTATGAATTATCTACAATGGGGAAGAACTGGGGCCTGATAGGGTAAAACAGAGATAACAGAACAAGAGAAAAAAAGAAAGGTAGAAAATGAGAAAACATACAAATGAAGAAGGGCCTGAGGAAGGATAAATTATCAAAACAGGTTTGACTGTTGAGCCTCGGACATTTGAGCATGATGGAAATATTGGAAGAAAAAATAAATTAGAGGAAGAGACAAAAGCACTGCAGGGCAGTAGCAGGAGTCGTGTTCTGTGCATTTTCCTAGGCTGCTTTATTGCTTTATAGGCTGTAACCACAGACTGAGGCCAATTCATTCATCAGCCAGTATAGGGAATGACATTTCAATCAATCACAAATTCATTTAACTGTACTGTCATTAAGCTTACATTTATTTATCTTGTCTTTAGGGATGTTACTCCTTTCATTGCAAGAACACTTATTGAGAAGGCACCTACTGCAGCTCAGTGTTGGTGCCAAGTGCTAGGAATGCAAAGAAGACAGTTTGTCATTTCAGATCTATTCAATATTGGGATGACACCTTATAGTAGGAAGCTATGAGGTGCTGAAGGAATACCCTTCAGGGAACACCATTATTTCCCTGTGCTAAAGTACAATCCTTACATAGGCATACCTGTACCTAGAAGGCTCTTGACCTCTGACTGTCAGAAACCCAATAGAATATAAAAATTCACATGAGCTCTTATTGGTGATAACATGTTAGCACACACTTGTTATAATATACTAACAAAACTATACATTGGTTCATTTTTGTGTACCTGTCTTAGATGTAGATCTACTGGAATCCTTCTCAGAGATTCTACTTTTCCCTAACAAAAGCAAGAGAGAGCTGGGGACGTGGGCAGATGGAGGCGGGTGGCTCTTTTCTATTCCTGTAGCAGATTCTTTTAGCATTTGTTACTGATTTTTGGCTTCCTGCTGCTGTGCCCTTGCCATTGAGAAGGATGTTGTTATCTTAATCATTGTCTAGTTATTATATTATTGAGAAACTTGTATTAGCAAGTGAAAGAATCCAACCCAAGCACAAACAGTGAACAAAAGAAAGAATGCCAATTTACAGACTCCTGTATCAGGAAGAAATGGAGCCATTGTAAAGCCACATGCTTGTCCAACTTGTTCTGGGCTAACATGTCTTGCCTTGGCTTTGTTCTCCTCTGTAGTTCTGACAATGTAAAGCTTCTTCTTTTTTGTGCTGTTAGGATCTATTCAGTATCTTCTTTGGAACAACTAAAGACAAATGGATTCTCCTCTACTTTATGGATGTGCTAATTAAAATCCCTAAATTGAGATTCGTGGTTCATTATAAGGTCACATGTTATCAGAATCCCAGAAAAAATGTACCAAGAGAGTAAAATCAATGGATGACATCAGTATATACATAATATTTATAGATGGAACACATTTGATCCAAAGACTCCACTGTGAGTTTGATGAACCATAATCTCATATAATCTTCAAGTGGTTCCATAATAAAGTAGTTCTACTCTCAATAAAAAATTCTGAATAATAGAAGTTAATTGTTTAATATAATATTTAATTTACGTTTATATGATTGATTAAATTTAACAAGTTATTTGTTTAAATGATTGTAAGTTAATTATTTATTAAATGCAATAATTTAATGAAGTGGAACTATACATTATTTAGCATGTGATTATGGAGCTTTTATTTGGGAAATTTAAAGTTTGAGCCTATCTCATATATGTATATCCAAAATATATATAAATGTACATTTATATGTACATATTTGAATGCATATCCCAGCACTTAATAACATGTGCTTCCCAAAGCTGGAGCCCTTAGCAAATATCATTTTTTTAGACAAATGGGCTTGCTTATTTTTACACAGAAATTTAAAATTGGTTTAGTATTCAATTCCTCAAAACACCATCTTCAATGGATCTCCAATCCAATTATAGAGCAGAGCAAAGCCAAGGCAGGAAGACTCATCCCAGAGCAAGTTGCTCAAGACTGTGGCTCTAGCAGGGCTTCATTCTTTCCTGACACCTAACTCGGTAAATTGGCATTTCAGAACTCATCAATATTTTTAATTTGTTCATGCTGAAACTTTTCATGAATCAATAGTACAAAGTCACATCTTCTTGAAGTGTTACTGTTGATCTTGTAAGCTCCTCTCTGCAGCCACCTTCCTACTTAAGGACAAGAGTCCCGGTTAATTGAGATGCACCTGGCTCTTTTGTACTGTAAGCCCGGAAGAATTAGCTTTCCATGACTGTAACAGAATGCCTGCTATAACTAACATGTAAAGAGATTTACTTCAGTGCTTAGCACCAGAGGAAACCCATGATGTTTGGCCACAAGTGCTGGCAAACATGACAATGGCAGAGGTCATAGAAAAGCAAACTGCTGAGTTTATGGACTAAAAACAAAAGAAGAAGGATACCTAAATCTCCCTGAAGAGAATATTCCAAATGACTAAAGAACATCATGTTAGGCCCGAATTGCTAAAGATTTCACCATCTCCTGAATTTTTAACACATGGACTGCAGGACACTTCTTTCCATCCAAAGTCTAGCAGAAGATTAGTGATGTAATGGGAGGTGAGACTCTTGATGTGGAAGATGGAAACCTATGGATATAATCAGTTCATACCCAACCTTCTCGGGATTATTGCTGTCTATAAATGACCAGTAGAAATTTGTCTGCCCCAACCCCTTTATTCTATTAGTAGTTGTTTCAGCAGAAAGTAAAGATGACATAATTGTTCATGATTAGTTTTCAAAGGGCTCACGTTCACTCCTGTGAATGTTGGCTTCTCTTTCTAACTGTTCATTTCTCCTACTTACTAGATGAAATTGTAGGAGCACAATCATATAGGCAGACTATGAGTGGAACCAATAGAATTCTATGAGGCAGAGCTCATCAAGGACTTGAATAAAGAGCAATATTGTTATAATAGCAATGTGCTTACATAGGCGGCTGTCCCTAGCCTTCAGACATTTGTCAGCATATTTAAAAACCATATGTTGTCATGTCTGTAATTGGATATTTTTAATTCAGCAAAAAGTAGTTAAGGTAGTGACATGAAGCTAATAGCAATATTATATGTGTCCTTCAACTTTAAGTATGTAAAAATTTCATAGTATAAAGTAAAAACAAACATGCAGTCAAGAAAAATGTAATAAAGTAACAGGGTAGAGGTTGAGGTGGTAAATACATACAGATAATCACTTTTTAACTCCCCAGTAAAACATAAACAGTAGAGCACACCTAAAAAGTAGCTGAATACTCTTCGCCCACTGGATGAGATACCTTTAATTTAAAACTGTCCTAAGGTGTAAGTGGGATTTTTCTCCCTTTTAAAGATGAAAAAAATAAGACTCAGAGAGTTGATATGAGAATTTTCAGCAATTCAATCTGTTCCCTGTGCCTCAGGGGGAGCTGTATAGAAAGGATTGAGTTGAAAGAACTCGTGGTAGATGGGGAGGCAGATAAAGGCACTGGGGGAATACATAAATAGATAAACAGAAGAAGGCAAAAACCTGGAGATAGCAAGCAGGCCCTCGTATTTCAGTAACAAATACGTGGAGAAATACCTGGAGAAGAGAAAGTGCAGTTCCAGTATAACAACCTTATTTCCTGAGACTCATGAGCCTTCTCAGTCCTTCTACTGAGAGCTTCAAAACAGGAGACAGAATTGGTAAATTTTGAAACAAAATGCAAGGAGGGGTGAGGAGCTTGCTTTAGGACTGAGTACATCCTTACAGGGGGGTCTCATGCCTCAGGCCCCACCCAGTTCTAAGTGTGATCAGGGGAAATATTGCTAACAACTTCTCTCCTGTCTCTAAGATTACTTTAACAATAGAAAAGACACTGTTTCCAGTGATTTTATTTAGCATTCCCAAAATAATTATAATAATTTATAGTTTAGCTTATCTTGATTTTTTTAAATGTAAGTAGTTTTTTTTTTTTTTTTTTTTAATGAAGGAATCTCATACAATTTTTCCAGGAGACTAAAAGACAACATTGAGATGTGGGGCTCCTTCCCAGTGCTTATTTTTTTATGTCTCCCTTCTGTTTTCACTAAAGTAACTCAAAGATTAAACAACCAGGACCCAAGTGGAAGCTGAAGACACACATTGTTTCCTTCAGCTCTAGCAGGCAGGCTGGTGCCATCATATAGGTCACAAGAACCATAATCCTGAGACTGTCTTCCAGAAGCTTTCATCAGAAGCCACCAGGGAGCAGCAAATGACTAAATCACTCACCTTGCCTCCTCCAGTGAGACACTTGCTTGGAGATGAATGGGAAAGATCCCAGGGAGGGGAGGAAGAAAGGGGAAAATAATGGTACCAATATCCACATCCATGTGGCTTTATGATCTTAGTCTTTCCTGAGCAGGTGTCTCTTTAGTCCCATTGTGTGTATCTACAATCCAGGTCCTGGGAATGTGAGAATAGAAATCCATTTAAAATCACTCCACCTGTGCAGAACATGGGCTTTGAGGAAAGATATCCAAAATATAAATCCCAATGCTACCATTCCACATTCTATAACCAAATAGATGTTACCTCACCTCTTCTTAACCTCATTTCATCTGTAAAATGGAGCTGAGGATAGCATCCTTCTGAAAGGTTACCATGGGGATCAGATAACAGAGTACATGTCACATAGAAAGACACTTTGCCTCATAATATTCAGTAACACTATCATAACATTTGTAAAGTGTCATATGGCTCATACAAAGTGTAGCCAATCCCATCACATTTGGAGCATCAGACCGTGCTAAATTCTCTAAGTGCAAACAAAAAAAAATTGTTTCAGATGGCAGCCTATCCCTCAGCTCTCAGAGGACTGAATGTGAGATCTAAGCAGAGATGAGCTGGCACATTAAATATAAAAAGGTAGCCAGAATTTAGCTTAGTCTTCCAATAATAGAGAAGACAATCGCTTCCTATATTATGTTACATTGGACATTATATGAGGAAAGAAAGGAAAGAACAAATAAAAAGTTGGGGGAGTGAGTCTTCTGGAAAAAACACATGCATGTGCCCTCACACACAAAGCACATTCTACCACTGACTGAAACAATGCTGGAAAAATAAAGGAACTCTCAGAATTTAGAATTGCTCACCATGAAAATCAGATCATACAAATTCTACCTCTGGGGTACATTCTGTATGAATTAAGTCATTTGAATACTGACATAATCCCTGCTGTCTTTATTGTTCAGAAGGTAGTGTCACTTTTTTTCCCAAGTAACTTTCTGTTGTCTCTCTACAAACTAAGAAGAATGCATCAAATTCACATGGGGAGGATAGAAACAGACATGGGAGAATTCTTACTTGATACTCAGAGTCCTGCTATAATTCAGAAGTATCTTAACCACACAGCATCTTGGTGGGTATTTTGTTGTTGGTATTTTTGCTGTTGTTGTCTTTTTTTTGTTTTAATTTATGAATGGAGTAAGAATAGCTTCTACATCCTGGAATTACCATAATGCCATGTCAAAATCCTTAGCTCAAGTGCACAGCCCATATTGACCTTGCTAAATAAACACCACCCCGGCCACCCTGTCACTGGAAAAATACCATCCAGTTCAAACTCAACTCCTTTAGTCTGACCACAGAGATCATCGAAGCACCTTTGTAAGGCAAGTTCTAGAAGGATCTTGTAGTCAGTCTTATAAAACAGCCAGATGCTTGGATGATCTCCATCATTCTTCATGCTTTCACTACCCTGAGATTGCCATGGTGACAGTGTGGGTATATAGTCACAACATGGTATGTTTTATGCTCTTTATTTCCAAAGCACATTCAAGTGCTTACTTTGTTGATTATAAAACAACTGGACCAGTCAGGGCGGGCAGGTAATACCCCACACTGATGATAAGAAAACACAGAATACAGGATAGAGTAACAGCAGCCGCCATAATTACACAGCAGTTGTGTTCCTGCCTTCTGTGTATATTGGTCTATGGAAATTTTTTAATGGCCCACACGTTATTATCAGAAAGAAGAGCCATTTGTTTATGTTTTTCCAGGAAGGTAATAAAGGAGCTGGGACTAAGTATGGACTCATCTTCCTCCAAAATCTATAAGCTGTATCAGCAATTTACCAGGGAATCAAACAAACTATTAGTCAGTAGCATGATATGATAATCTGTGCCTTGGGAATCATATTCCATTTCAGTAAAAGGTTCAGTAAAATATCCATTCAATCAGTTTGAGTTGTTAAGGTCATTGGTGGCTGTGGCTGTGACTGTCACATGCGGCTGCTTGTCAGCTGTTTGCTATTCCTAGTCTCCTATTATCAGCTTCCCAATCTATGCCTCAAATTGTGTGTCCCTCTAATGCTGAAAGAAAAAGATATACTGCAACGTTCTTTTACATCGATTTATTAATTAATTATTTAATAATTTTGAGGACAGAGATTATATGATGCTGTAATGAAACACTGCCCTAACATCTAACCGCCTTCCACCCCATCACCTCTCCTTTTCCTCACAATTTTCTTCACACATTCATTTCTATTTCCTGCAAGGCTTTCTGGGTGACCGCAAGTTTATGAATTTGAGCCTTGTGGGCTCAGCAGTGGCTTCAAAGGTAAAAACAATATCCCCCTTCTGAACTCCTAGCATCTACAAATAGCCAAGAGTTTAGCAATGAGGGTCAGGAATCTACGAGCTCCTCCCCCAGCCATGGCATATTGTTGACAGTCACAGTTATGTAAACCCAGTGCAGGTAACCACAACTGCTATGGTGATTACAATGGACATCCCTTCTTTCCAGCTGTCCAGTCCTCGTGGCCTAGGTACATTCTCATATCCAAGTTGCAAGGGCATTTTGATATGGTCTCCTTCCCCTGGGGAGATTGAGCTTAGTCCTCAGTTGAGAAGACCTACTCTCTCTTGCTTTGTTTCAACAGGAGACGATGGTGAAAGAGGTGACACAGGAGAAGGAGGGAAGGATGGCAAAGTGGGACGCCAGGGACCAAAAGGTAGGTGAGCCTGTCAGACATTGCCAGTCTAAAGTGCAATGTTTTCTGTCTATCTGTCTATCCCTCTATCCCTCTATCCATGTATCCCTCTATCCATCTATCCCTCCCTCCATCCATCCATCCATCCATCCATCCATCCATCCATCCATCCATCCATCCATCCATCCGTCTATCTGTTCATTCATCTGTCTGTATATCTATCTATCTATCTATCTATCTATCTATCTATCTATCTATCTATCTATCTATCTATCTATCTATCTAATCTCCTCTCTCTGTGTCTCTGTGTCTCTATCTGCCTCTGTCTCTCTCTCTGTCTGTCTCTTTCTCTCTCTCTCCCCACCACTGCTCATGTCATAGAAATTAGCAGTTTCACAAGCTCTCTGCTCCAGAGTTAGGTATTATGTGTTAGAGGTATAAGTTACCTGACCAGCCAAGGCCCTTATGGACTTGTCCGAAGGCTGGACTCTGGCCTATTTCTCAAATGTATCATTAAGGCTGTTCAGACTCTGTGGCTCAGTAGCAGTCTCTGAGAAAAATCTCAGATGACAAGTTCTTTTTTTTCTTTTCTCTTTTTAAATTTATTTTTGTGATATTCTCTGTATTTACATTTCAAATGTTATTTTCCCCACTCCAATACCCCCTCCCCCCTCCACTTGTTGCCATGAAGGTGTACACTCCCCCAATCACCCACTCCACCTCAGCACCTTGGCATTCCCCTACATAGGGAAAACACACCTTCACTGGACAAAGACCTCTCCTCCCATTGATGACAGACAATGCTATTTTCTGCTACACACACAACTGGAGCCATGGGTCTCTCTCCATGTGTACTCAATAGACAAGTTTTAAGAAACATAGGTGTTATAGCTTCGATGGCTTCTAGCTATCGAAGGCTGCAGGATACAAAAGAGGGACTCAGTTCTTTTTATAAGAGGCTGGACACTGTGAGTTTGTCAATGTGACTAGAAAAACAACATAAATTAGGTGTCATCTTTACCTTTTTGAGGGGGGTCACAATGGTTGAGAATGACATGGAAGGAGTAGAAATTGAGTGCAATGGGGGGCATGATGGGAAATTCCCAAATAATCAATGAAAATATATATCCTGGGAAAAAATAAATGTGCATTCATGGAAAGGGCTGCCTGGTCCCTTGAAATGCTTATCTTTTCCCAATCTCTGTATTCCTTTACTACTTTTTTTCCTTATAATAAAGAATTATGTAAAAGGCCAATGGAGAGTCCTGTAGGAAGAGAAAACAAGTCAAACAACAGTAACACAAAAGCTACCTGGATGTTTTCATGAATAAACCTAAGAGTAAACCTTAGTAAAGTAAGTCAATAAACAAAGGCTTTGGGTCACCACCATGAATCTTCTAAACACCTGAGTTGTTCCCTCTCTTACTGAATGGTACCCATAAACCACTTGTTTTAAATTTGAGTTCATTTAAAGTGTGGAACCAACTCCTAAGACCTTATAACCTCAGTCTGAGAAAGACTGTGTCCTTCTAGAAGTTCTTATGTTCATTGCTAAGTTATTCTCACAAAAATAAAGATTTGTCACTAGTGAATATTTTATAGTATCACTTTTTGTTAATGATTTGTTAAGTTTCTGTCTTTAATTTTTGGTTCAGTTTGGCTTCATTTTCTTTTATGCTTTTTGACTTTTTGTTGTTTTGTTTTGTTTGTTTTTCTTTCTTCTTTAGTTAGTTGGTTGGTTTTTGCTTGTAGTTTACGAGTGTTCTCATAGTAACTTTGGCTAGTCCAACATTTGCTATCTAGACTATGCGAGCCTTTTGCTTATAGACATTTTCGTGCCTCTGCTCCTGAGTAATGGGCTTAAATGTGAGCACCACTGTAGCCATCCTTTAAACAACAACTTTACAATAGTGTAGGGATTCCTGATGATTATTTGTTGTAAGACTTTAAGCTCAACAGTAAAGCAAGCTGTAATGGGGCACATCTGCATTCCTACCATCCAGACTTGAGGCAGAACTGCTGACTTTGAGGTCAACCTGGCACTCTAAGTGAACTCCAGGCCAGTCTGGGTTACAGTGTGAGATGCTGTCTCCAAAGACAAAAAGTAAGCAACAAAACTTTAGCAAAAATATTTCTAATGTCTCTTTCATCACTAGGCTCCATGGCTGAGCATCCTCTTCCCTGTTCTGAGGTAGCTAAAATCTGTCAAACCTTGTTTGAAAGCAGAGAAAGAAATCAATCCCAAGGCAAAACCAGAACTGTGTCTAGAGGCAAACCTATCTAAAACAAAATAGAAGCTTACTCTGCTACTCATCTACCTTTTATTTTATAGACCTTCTGCTGTGGACTTTAACATTTCTGCAGAAAATATTTTAACACCAACATGCCCGGAATTGTCAGAATCATCACATTTCAACTAATAGATACCTTCTAACTCTGTTTAAACATAGTATATGCATATTAGTATTGGATATATATATATATATATATATATATATATATATATATATATATATATATATATCCTTGGGTTCATTTTCCATATTATGATGAAATATTTTGACAAATGCCATTTTAAAGGGAAAGTGTTTTTGTTCATGGTTCTAAATCACAGACTATCATGGGCAAGAAACCACAGCTGTTGATGCTTTAGAGATCTTAGCACATTACATTCATAATCAGTAACAGACAGCAAGGAATGCAAGTGTGTGTGTGCCCAGCCAACTTTTTTCTTTTATGTGTGTTTATACTCCAAGCCTAATTCCAAAGAATGGTGTAATCCACAATAAATGAGTCTTCCTCCATCAATGAAGATAATCAGAACAACACCAACAGATATGCCCCCAGGTCAACCTAATTGTTGAAAAAACTAACCATCTCAATTAGGCAGCTTATGGAGAGAGAGAGAGAGAGAGAGAGAGAGAGAGAGAGAGAGAGAGAGAGAGAGAGACAGAGAAAGAGACAGAGAGACAGAGAGAAGGAGGGAGGGAGACAGAGAAACAGAGAGACAGAGACAGAAAGAGATAATAATATACATATATATTATATATGGGAGAATTATATATAAAATATATGATAAATTTTCTATGTAGAATTCTATATAATATACATTTTGCCTAAGATATTTAATATCTTAATATATGCCTAATATATAAATGATACCTAATATAAATAAATATAAATGTCTGTTGCTATTTCTTTGAATTACAGATTATGATAGTCATCTTTAAAGGAAGGAGAAAGCTTCATCTCTAATAATGGCATGCTTTGTTTTTCAGGAGTTAAAGGAGAGCTGGGTGATATGGGAGCCCAGGGCAATATTGGCAAGTCTGGCCCTATTGGCAAGAAGGGTAAGTTGGCCATGATATTTGGCAGTACAAACTAAAGCCATAGAGGAGCAATAGTGAACACATTCTTTTAATGTTTTATGTCATGAAAGTTATCACTTTCCTATTTTAAAATAGTGTTCATTCTATCCTCTGAACTTGAGTCTTATACAACTAATATATTCCATATCTGAAAATCAAAATAAAGTATAGAGTAAAATTACACAATATTTCAGAACAGAATCAAGTGTAAAGTTCTGGTAGGTTCTATATTAAACTTTCTACCTGGATCTATGGATAACTACTAACCCTTGCTACAACCCAACGTCATGATTTAAATACTGTCATGATTGCTCATAAAACACAGTGTAGACAAGTATAGAGTACAAAAATTAATAATAACGTTTCTAAAACCTATTATCAAGATGGGAAACTGAAGTATATAAAAAAATTCCCACCTCTTCATACATATTCTGTTCCAACTGCAGCCTCAATAAGTTGCTTTTTATTATCCAATCTCCCTTTCCCTGACCTCTTCTCATAAAACTTCATAATGCAACAAGTCACAATTCTTTTCAAATTCATTAATTCGTTTATATATACATGCCTTTTCCCACTTATTTGGAAACATGGAGCAGAAGGAAAAGTAAAAAAGCTTTGCCAGAAACTCAGAGATCATTCAGATTGATGAAATTTTCCTCAAGAAGAATTATCATTCTGAACAACACTAGTACTAGAGGCGCCAAATGGGAAAGGAAGGCATGACTGAGATGGTTAGAAACTGAAGGAGGTCTCAAGGAACGGCAACAAGTTTTCACGCACTGGGGAAAGACATCTGAGAGAAATGCATGAAATACTTCTACAGAGGTTCAGATTAGAAGCTTGGTGCCCTGGGTGTTCTAATAATGCATCCTTTATGTTATGATGAATGCCTAGTTCATAAATATTTGGCCCTTGTCAAAACTAATCAAGAGCCTAGTGGTTTCCAACAGAGGATTCTTATAGGCAGCTTGGCAGAGTAGGGTCTGAGCTGAGGCTTGTGGCTTCCAATCTCACTGAGAGGCTTTGTGCTTCCTCTTGTCCATCTCAGCCCACTTTCCTCCATGTTGATCCTTAAGGAGTTTCCTTCAGTTGAACTGTGAGACATGGATGGGTATTTCTCTTGTATGTTCACTACTGGTTGAAATCTTTACAGCTGGGGAATGCTACACAAGCATTTTATAGTTGGGGCAGGTGTTGTTGCTGGAGTCTGGTGGTTTTTATCAAAAAGGCTGAGAACTAGCTTCAGATCTCTCCATTTGCACAAGTCCTACCCAAAATCCTGAGAGGATACTTACCATGGGTTTACACAGTTAAACATCTTAGTAAATGTTGGAAATTAAGACAGATATTTTATATCTACCAGCTGAAATAGTGCTTTTCTATATTTTTAAATTATTGCCCCTCCAACAGTACACATATGTAATATATTAGTATGTATGATATAACCACTGACAAAGCACGAGTTAAGACCACTGTCTCCAGCTCTATATTCTCTCCGTCATCCTTCTTGCATTGGATCGTTTGGGAGTGGACACAAGTATTCAAGAAGTGAACTGGGACAGGCTTAAGTGAAGAAAAACATTTAGTTTGGACTGAAGATGATATATTGATGTAGTTTGAAGTTACCTTCATAAACAGTTAAGTTATTGCTAACAAGTATAACATAGGAATAGCCTCCAAGAATATTCCCACCACCTATTGTGTGGGCCAGGACAAGTCCTGAAACAAAAGTGCTGACTGTGCCCAGGCATATCTAGAAAAAGAAATGTAGGGAAATAGACAAGGAGAAAATGCTTGACCAACGTAGGGCTGGAGAGAATTTGGAGTTTTGCAAATCAGACAGCTCAGGCATCTCATGACCAAGGTTTTACCAGAATGTGTTCTCGAACATGATGATAGTCTTGAACATGCATTCCTATCAAGAACAAGTTACAGCAGTAGAACAACATTAATATCATTAATAATCACACAATATTCTGACTTTAACTATAGGGCAAGAGGCTGGAGCCTAAGTCAAGTTAAACTTTCTGAAAATTATGACTGACTAGGTTTAAAAAAATAAGTGTACTTACACTGAAGGCATGAGAGAATGGCAGGCATGTTCTAGAGCACTAATAGTCAATGTGAAATTAGCTTGTGGATTCTTCCTAGGATATAATCAGTTCATATACAGGACCCAGTACACAAGAGAGGCAATACTAAGAGACTTGAGTGTGACTAGAAACTTGCTAATTCTCAACTGGCTATGAAGGATTTCCAAAGAACAGAGAAGCCCAGAAAAATGCTCCGTAGTTATAACTCCAGAAAAATCTGAGAAGCATTTAATTAAGCATATACCAAATTGTGGTTAGCATAGCAAACTAAGTGTGCAAGAAAATACTTGATCAAAATGAATCTACTTTAAAAATATTCAATTAAGTAAAAGCAAAACTCAAAATGTTCTCAAGATTGGTACCTAGGTTAGTATCTACCTCCATCACCAATTCTAATCAATGTTTAGCATCTAGCCAGAATACAGATAAAAGAAAAAGTACACAAGATACAGATAAAAGAAAAAGGAATCACAAGACTAGAACCAGATTGAGATACATTACATGTAGCTGATTTATAGCATGAGCAGAGAAATCATAAAGAAGCTGAATATAAGCTACTTGTATAGAGAAGAGTTTTAGGATGCTAGATGAATAAAATAAATTTGACATCTAAATATAAAGAATGAAATTAAGATAACAGCATTTGTCACACTATCAAAGTTATCATATATCTAGTAATAGATTCAGTAAAACATGTATGAGCCCTCCACAACACACACAACATGGTAATGGAATCAAAGGCTGCCTGAGGAAATGGAAGTAGAGTTACTACATCTGAAGTTGTTTTATGCGGGTTGATGCTATTTTTTCAATAGAAAATCAGCTGCCTGTCTTCAAATATTCATACTTAAAAGTAGGAATAGAATAGCTGCATTAGCTCAGTGTGTAAAGGCGCTCACTGTTTTGCACAAACATCAGCACAATTTACAGAAGTCTGTCTAGGTTCATGTCAGAGATCATTGGGAATTCCACCCAAACCCCAAGCCAAAGTTCCCTTAATGATACTCTCTGAAATTCAAACAGGAATTTGAAATTTCACAGCGTGCGATACTATGGAATCAAAAGCTATGCTAAATTGATACTTATCTGCTAATGGATGAAAATAGGAAAATAAGATCTTTGCTTATCTAACGTTGTGTATGCAATGGAAACACTCAAACCCATAGTACAATCCTCTTGACATGTACTACTTATGTGGTAAGGCAGTACACCTTACAGAGTGGGCCTGCTCTATGCTCAGAACCAAGGCTGCAATGAAGCCACAGAATGCAATCTGGGTAGACATTGACACCAGCACCTCAGATTGAGTATACGAGTAATTTTAAATTGGCTTCTTCTTGTAGCATTTTCAAAAATTTTTACTGTTGCCAAGTTTCTCAAAATATACATATTTACTTATTCAGTCCCAAATGTGGTCATAACTCAAAATTTAAGGAACTCAGTATTGGGAGACTAAGTAAAGGAAGAAAAATAAATCTTTATTTAGTATGAATTGCAGAGCCCTAAAGTGGATAGATTTCATAAATGTTGAATAATTAAATTTGTAAATAATGGGTTAACTAAAATTTCTCTTTCTGGTCAATTCCCAATTCCCCTTCATCACTCAGAGATGCAGTGTACAGAGTGATATACCTCTATCACTGTCCTCGTGGTATACCTGAGTTTTTATTTGCCACTGTACAATATTGCTTTCTGGGTGTGTCTTCATTGGGGTTTCTATTGCATTGAAGACATTCCATGACCACAGTGACCCTTATAAAGTCTAACACTGAAGTGGGGCAGGTTTATACTTTCAGAGGTTTGGTCCATTATCACCATGGCATCATGCAAACAGACATGGTACTAGAGACAGAGCTAAGAGTTCTACATCTAGGTCTGCAGGCAGCACAAGGTGAGCTCCCTTGAGCTTCTGAGACCTCAAAGTCAACCACCACAGTGACAGACTTCCTCTAAAAGGGCTCACCTTCTCCTCCAACAAGGCCATAACTCTTAATGGACACATTCCCTATGGGCCAAACTTTCAAACACATGAGCCTATGGGTGCCATTCCTATTCAAATCACCACAGGAGGTAAGAAACGAATAAACTGTTTATTGGATCTGTTGGCTTAAAACATAAATAAGAAGCTAATGAGATAACATTGTAGGCAAAAAATGCTTGTTGGGCAAACCAAGGACCTGGGATCAAATCCTGAAGACCAGTTTTAAAGATGTATAGTAACTGGCACCATTAATCCTGGCATCGTGGTGATGAAAAGAGAAAGTAGCCACAGGAAGATTACTGGGACTTGCTGGTCACCAGTAAGGTTTTAGGTCTAGTGAAAGATCCACTCTAAAAGCATAAGCCAAAGTGTGTTGTAGAATGGAACACTCAATGTTGTTCTCTGGCTTCTGCAAGCACGCATATTTATGGGTATGAATGCCTACGTATACAGGTGATCTACAGTCTCAAACATAAATAAACATACATCCACAAAATGTGTGAGTGTGAGTGTGTGTGTGTGTGTGTGTGTGTGTGTGCACGTGTGCATGCAGGTTTGTGTGTGTGTGTTCCCATAAAAACTGAGGACTATAATTTTACCTTTATGTCTATAATACAGTAAAAACGTTTTAATAATTTGTTGTACTAAGAATACTGAAAACTTAGCTATTGATATAGTAGAATATTAGCAAGTTTATCTAGGACAAGTTCAGGGTATCCTACACAAGAACACACACATGCTTACCCATACATAGATATTTATGGGTGTACGTAGGTGTGGTAGAAACAGAAAGTTACAATACACTATTTCCTACAAGGTAGCCTAAGTTTTCACATTTTCTTTTAAGAACCACTTTTCTATACTACCAGTTCTAACACTGGCTGCTGAGATTTTCTTCCCTTCTGTTGATGTAACATAAAATTTATGTCTTAAGGAAAATGGAGATGCAGTATTTTTGGCTTACCTGGATTAATTTCATTTTTAATCAGCACTTGGAAATTTATTGTCCTCCTTTGGCCATGGCCCTCCTAAGTTTTCCAGTGGCTTGGATTAATCTTGACTCTTTCTGTAGGCTGACCTTAATGCTGTCACCTGCTAGGTTAAGGTAGCTTTCCAGATGTCAATATTTCATTTTAAGAATAAAGAATAAGAATGATTTAGTGTAGGTAAATCCATTCTCATAGCAAAGTAAATGTTTTCACTTCAGGCCAATATTATTTTTCAAGCTGAAAGCATTCTGATTTTTTTTGTTCCTCTGAATGTGACCTCCAATTCTTTACTTAAGACACTTGTTATAAGCATATTCCCACTCACAAGGTCAAATAAGGTTTTGCGGGTGACTTGAAATCGTAATTATGAAGGATAGATATGCCAAGCCCAGATCTTTTGTAAGCAAGTAAAGGAAACGGCTTTACTGCTTTACTCTGAGCTCAGATTGGCTCAGCATCCTCTGAGTGGAGGCAAGTGGGAATACCATAAAGAGATGGGAACACTTCATTTACTCTCCTGGTAACATATTATTTAAGGTACAATTATTCCCATCAAAGACATAAAAATACAGACTTAAGAAAATTCAAAACCCTGTCCACAAAGCAGCAAACACAGAATTCAAACATATGCACATTCACTTTCACAGCTGTATCTTCCATTTTTTCACAAAAGGAAAGGACTTTCATGTCAAAGCATTAAAACTTTGCCACAGTGCCTTCATTTGCACCCAGACCTAGGGATCCCCCACTGCCACTGAGCTCAAAAAACATGCCCACAGAGAGCTGATAACACAGGAGCACTCTCATCCCTAAGTGCACAGGCTCACAGACCCATGGGAGAGACAAGCTCCAGTCAGAAACTGCAAGACTAAGTAACATCACAGATAAGATGGCAGGAGGCAATCGCAAAAACCTAAGCAACAGAAACTAAGATAACCTGGCAATATCAGAAACCAGTTCTCCCACCATGGAAAGCACTAGATATCACAACACAACAATAAAGCAAGATTTGAATTTAAAATTATACAATATGATGATGATATATTATTTTAGAGAGACATGAATAATGCCCTTAAAGAAATATAGGTGAACACTGGTAAACAAGTAGAAGCCCTTAAAGAGGAAACACAAAAATCCCTTTAAAAACTACAGGAAAACACAAATAGGTGAAGGAATTGAACAAAACTATCCAGAATCTAAAAATTGAAATGAAAACAATAAATAAATCACAAAAAGACTCAAACCTAGTGATAGGAAACCTAGTAAAGAGATCATGAGTCAAAGATGCAAGATTCACCAACAGAATACAAGAGATAGAAGAGAGAATTTCAGCTGCAAAAAATAGCAAAAAAAAAAAAAAAAATCCATAGACACAATAGTTGAAGAAAATGCAAATAGCACAGAGCTCCTAACCCAAAATATTCAGGAAATCCAGGATACAGTAAGAAGACCAAATCTAAGACTAATGGGTGTAGAATAGAGCAAAGATTCACAACTGAAAGGACCAGTAAATAATCTTCAACAAAATTATAGAAGAAAACTTCCCTAACCTAAACAATGGCATGCACATGAACACACAAGGAGCTTACAGAACCTCAATAGACTGGACCAGATATAAGAAGATTGAAATAGCCCCATGCATCCTATCAGATCACCATGGACTAAGACTGGCATTCAATAACAATAAAAACAACAGAAAGCCCAGATACACATGGAAGCATTGGTAAATGCTCTACTCAATGACAACTTAGACAAGGAAGAAATAAAGCAAGAAGTCAAAGACATTTTAGAGTTTAATGAAAATGACGGCGCAACATACCCAAACTTATGGGATACAATGAAAGCAGTGCTAAGGGAAAAACTCACAGCTCTGAGTGCCTCCAAAAGAAACTGAAGAGAGCATACACTCGAAGCTTGAGAGCAGCAGAGGGTACATAAATGGTATAAATATTACCAAAACCAGAAATGAAAACAAAATCATAGCAACAGAAACTGAGAAGATTTTAAAAATTATCAGATCCTACTACAAAATCCTATAGTCAACAAAACTGGGAAATATGGAGGAAATAGACCATTTCTAGACAGACACCAGATAACAAAGTTAAATCAGAATCAGATAAACCACTCCCATAACAAATAAAGCAATAGAAGCAATCATTAAAAGTCTTCCAACCAAATAAACCCCAGGACAAGATTGGTTTGGTGCAGAATTCTATCAAAGTTTCAAAGAAGACCTAAGACCAATACTCTTCAAACAATTCCACAAATTAGAAACCGAAGGAACACTACCCAATTCAGTCATCAAACCCACAATTATGCTCATACCTAAACCACACAAACACTCTACAAAGAAAGAGAACTTCAGACCAATTCCCTTCATGAACATCAATGCAAAAATAATCAATAAAATTCTTGCAAATGAAATCCAAGAACAGATCAAAACAATCATTCGATATGATCAAGTAGGCTTCATCCCAGGGATGCAGGGGTGGTTCGATATACAGAAATCCATCAACATAATGCCCCATATAAAAAAACTCAAAGAGAAAAACCACATGATCATCTCATTAGATGCTGAGAAAACATTTGACAAAATTTAACACCCCTTTATGATAAAAGTCTTAGAAAAATCAGGAATTCAAGGCCCACAGCTAAGCATAGTAAAAGCAATATACAGCAAACTAGTAGCCAACATTAAACTAAATGGTGAGAAACTTGAAGCAATCCTACTAAAGTTAGGGACTAGACAAGGCTGCCCATTCTTTCCCTACCAATTAAGATAGTACTGGAAGTTCTATCCAGAGCAATTAAACAAGAAAAGGAGGTCAAGGGGATACAAATTAGAAAGGAAGAGATCAAAATATCACTACTGCGAGATAATATGATACTATATTTAAGTGACCCCCCCAAAAAATCTACCAAAGAACTCTTAATTCTGATAAAGAGCTTCAGCCAAGTGGCTGGATATAAAATTAACTCAAATAAATCAGTATCCTTCCTCTGCTCAAAGGATAAAGAACCAGAGAAAGAAATTAGAAAAATGACACCCTTCACAATAGGCCCCAAATAATGTAAACACCTTGGTGTCACTCTAACCAAGCAAATGAAAGATCTGTTTGATAAAACTTCAAGTCACTGAAAAAACAAATTGAAAAGATCTCATAAGATAGAAAGATACCCAATGCTCATAACTCCCTTATTTATAATAGACAGAAGTTGGAAAGAGCCCATGAAAAATGGGTACAGAAAATGTTTTAGATTTACACAATGGAGTACTTACTACTCAGCTATTAGAAACAATGACTCCATGAAATTCTTAGGCAAATGGAGGGAACTAGAAAATATCATCCTGAGTGATGTAACCAAGTCACAAAAGAACACACATGGTATGCATTCACTGATAAGCTGATACTAGACCAAAATATTGGAATACCCAATAAACTACTCACAGACTTTATGAAGCTCAAACGGAAGACCAAAATGTGGATCTTTCAGTCCCTTCTTAAAACAGAGAACAAAATACTCACAGGCAGAAATACAGGGACAAATAGAGGAGCAGGAACCAAAGAAAAACCATCCAGATACTGCCTCACCTGTGGATCCATCCCATATGCAGCTACCAAACCCAGTCAGTATTGCTGATGCCAAGGAGTGGTTACTGGCAGAAGCTTGATATCGATGTCTCCTCAGAGACTTTGCCAGAGACATACAGATACAGATGAGGATTCCTGCAGCTAACCATTGAACTGAGCCCAGGAGCCCTAAATGAAGAAGCTAGAGAAAGAACTAGGGGCACTTAAAGGGTTTGTAACCCCATGGGAAGAACAACAATTTCAACCAAACAAACCTCTCAGAGCTAAAACACCAGTCAATGAGTACAGAGACCCATGGCTCCAGTTGCATATGTAGCAGAGGATGGCATTGTCTGGCATCAGTGGGAAGAGAGGCCTTTGCTCCAGTGAAGGCTCATTTTCCCAGTGTAGGTAAATGCCAAGGCACTGAGGTTAGAGTGGGTGGTTGGGAGTGGAAGCAAGGGGAGAGGGAAGGGGAAAAGGAGGGTGGAAAGGGAATAACATTTGAAAAGTAAATACATAGAATATTCGATAAAAGTGATAAAAACTTGGCCATGGTGATTACAGCTTCTCAGGAGAGAAGAAGCTACATATCAATCCGAGAAACTACGTCACAAAAATCGGACCAGTGTGATGCTGCCTTGCAACCTTCTCTACTGTGACTCGCAAGGGTCTTTTTCTGTTCTGACCACCTACCAGGCTTTTGGCAGTACATCTTGATGCCAATGTTCTTGTTCTCTTGTGGATTTTTATTTCCTAAAAGCCTCTCCTTCTTCCAAAGCAAATATGGACATTTCTTATTTCTGGCAGAAAATTCCAAGATCTGCAGTGGATGCCAAAGCTTGCAGAACTCACCCAGAGCCTTTAATCAGCATTAATTTTTCTCCCCAATTCATACATTCTTCTTTTGTTTTTACAATCCAGCAATTCCCACCTCTCAGCGCCCCCACCACAGTTTCTCATTTCATTCCTCCTCCCTTATCTTGTTTCCTAGAGGATGCTTCCCCCAACCAAGCTTCTCCCCTCCCTGGGACTTCAAGCTTTTCCAGGATTAGGCACATCTTCACCCATTTCGCTCAGACCAGGCAGCCCTCTGCTATATATGTGCCAGGTATCTCTGACAAGCTCAAGTATGCTACCTGGTTGGTGACTCAGTGTTTAAAAGCTCCCAGAGGTCTGGATTAGTTGAGACTGCTGGTCTTCCTATGGGTCCACCCTCATGCTTAGCTTCTTCCATCTTTCCCCTAACACAGGGGCCCATGACTTCAGTCCAGTGGTTAGGTATAAGTATGTATGTCTCACTCAGCTGCTGGTTGGGCCTCTCAGAGGACAACCATGCTAGGCTCCTGTTGGCTCTCTGGGCTTCTCTCTCTGCCATTCCCATCCATATACCTGATCCTGTTCGCCTTTTCCCCTTCCCTTCTCCCTTTTCACCCAGGTCCCTTCCTCCCATTGCCTCTCCTGGATATTTTCTTCCCCTTCAAAATGAGATTGAAGCATCCTCACATGGGCCTTTTTGCTTGCTAAATTTCTTAAGGTCTGTGGGTTGTATCCTATGTATTCTGTATGTGTGGGCTAATGTCCATTTATTAGTGAATACATATCTTTTAGGTCTGGTTTACCTCACTCAGGATGCTATTTTCTAGTTCCATCCATTTGCCTGTAAAATTCATGGTGTTCTCATTCTTGACAACTGAATAGTATTTCATTGTATAAACGAGGCACATTTTCTGTATCCATTCTTCATTTCAGGGACATCTAAGTTTGTTTCCAGCTTCTGGCTATTGCAAATAAGGCTACTATAAATATAGTAGAGTATGTTTCCCTATGGAATGGTGGAACATCAATTGGGTATGTTCCCAAAAGTGGTATACCTGGGTCTTCAGGTAGATCTATTACCAGCTTTCTGAGGAACTGCCACATTGATTTCCAGAGTGGTTGTACTGGTTTACAATCCCACCAGCAATGGAGGAGTGTTTCATTTTTTCCGCATCCTCTCTAACGTGTGCTGTCGCCTGAGTTTTTGGTCTTAGCTATTCTGATTTGTGTAAGGTAGAATCTTAGGGTCATTTTGGTTTGCATTTCTCTGATGACTAAGGACTTTGAACATTTCTTTAAGTGCTTCTCAGCCTTTCAAGATTACTCTGTTATGATTTCCCTGTTTTGTTTTTTCTACCCCATTTTTAATTGGGTTATTTCTTGAATTTTTGGGTTTTTTCTTGAATTGTTCATATATTTTGGATATTAGCCCTCCATCGGATGTGGAATTTGTGAAGTTTATTCCCAATCTGTACGTTGTTGATTTGGTCTATTGACTGTGTCTTTGCCTTACAGACAGTTTTCAGAATCATGAGGTTCCATTTATCAATAGCTGATCTTAGAGCCTGAACCATTGCTGGTTTGTTCAGGAAATTGCCCTCCTATGCCAATGAATTTGGAGCTCTTTCCCAGTTGTTCTTCTATTTGATTCAGTATACCTAGTTTTATGTTAAGGTCCTAGATTCATTTGGACATGAGTTTTGTGCAAGAGGATAAATATGAATCTATCTTCATTTTGTTACACTGACTGCCAGTTAGACTAGCACCATAAATTGAAGATGCTTTCTTTTTACAATTATATGTTTTGGGATTTTTTTGTCAAAGGTCAAATGTCCATAAGCACGTGCATTTATTTCTGGATCTTCAATTATATTCCACTGATCAACCTGTCTGTCTCTGAACCCATACCATGCCGTTTTCAGCCCCATTGCTCTGTAGTGTGGCTTGAGGTGAGGAACAGTGATTTCGACACAAGTTCTTCTATTGTTAAGAATTGTTTTCGCTATCCTGAGGGTTTTTGGTTTTCCATATGAAATTGAGAATTGCTCTTTCCATGTCTGTGAAGAACTGGGTTGGAATTTTGGTGGGAATTGCATTGAATCTGTAGATTCCTTTTGGTAGGATGGCTATTTTTACTTGTTAATCCTACCAATCCATGAGCATGGGAGATCTTTCAATTTTCTGCAGTCTTTGATTTCTTTCTTGAGAGACTTGGAGTTCTTATCATAGAGATCCTTGACTTGTTTGGCTAGAGTTACACCCAAGGTATTTCATACTATTTGTAACTATTGTGAAGAGTGCTGTTTCTCTATTTTCTTCTTAGCCCATTTATCATTTGTATAAAGAAAGGCTACTGATTTGTTTGAGTTCATTTTATATCCAGCCATTTTGCTGAAGTTGTTTATCAGCATAGAAGTTCTTGGGCAGAATTTTTAGGGTTTCTTATGTATATCATTATATCATTACATAGTGATTTCTTGAATTCTTTTTCAACTTGTATCTCCTTGATCTCCTTTTGTTCTCTTATTTCTCTAGCTAGAAGTTAGAGTGCTATATTAAATAGATACAAAAAGAATGAGCAATGTTGTCCTGTCCCTGATTTTAGTGAGATTGCTTCCAGTTTCTCTCCATTTTATTTGATGTTGGCCATTTGTTTACTGTATATTGCTTTTATTATATTTATGTATGGGCCTTGAATTCCTATTCTCTCTAATAACCATGAAGCTATATAAGTGATATTGTAAAACCTTTTAATGTGGTGCTCCATCTGATAACTGAGATAACAAATAACTAGTTGGTGGATAGGAAGCATCCACAGACTGAACATAATGAAATGGAAGACTCATTTTCCAGGCAGCTAAAGTGAGATCTTTTTATGCTACTCAGAATAATATGCAATTTATGCTCATTAACTGTTTATCAATAATTTTGCATATGGTTTATCCAGGGAACTACAACTACAGAAATCAGAAGTCTGTAAGAAGAGATTATTGTTACCTGTATTTATTTTATGCCTCTTATAAGACTCATCCAGAATAGATTTTATAACAGAGTTAGAATCAATATTCGATTCATATCTAATTAAAAGGTATTTAAATGCAATCAAGATATAAATTATAAAAAATAAAGTACTAAGCCCGCATTTATAGAATAGTGTTATTACTCTAATTGATGGTGCCTTTGGGTCTTCTAAACACATATTCATGATATTTTATGTTCATTTTTATTAAAAAGACTGCTATTTCCTTCAGAAATGTTCTTGTTTATGTTTTTAAACTTTCATCATTATACAGACTTAAAGAGTCTGACATACTTTGATACATATACATATTGCATATTTATCCCCTCAAATATTTTTTTCTGTTGCACTAAAATAGTCCAGATCTCTCCTAGCTATTAGGAAGTACAGAATACATTACTATCAAGAATAGTCACCCTCTTGTGCAACAGAACACCATGGCTTGCTGCTGCTAAGTCTAATTTTATTCCCCTGGACCATTCATTTCCAACTTCACCTGATCTTTCTCTACCAGCATCAGCGAACTATTTTCCTACTGTCTTCATCTACAAGACTGACTTTTCCCACTTCCATATATGAATAATATCATGAAGGTTCTATCTTTCAATACCTGAATTATTTCTCTCGGATAACATTTTCACTTCATTTGGCTTCATAAGATCATCAGCCAACTTATCTGTAAAGTCAGAAGTGGTTGGGTTTGAACAAAAACTCTGCCCTTCAAATTGTTGAATAATATTATTCACCTACAGGAACCCAAGTTTCTTCCATTCTAAAACGAAGGCAGTCATATTGGCCACCTCATAGGCTTTAATCTGACAGTATAAGTGAAGTGTGCAGAATGGTTGGCAACTCTATATTTAGTGAACGTATGTGCTCTTTCTTCTACTAACTCATTCCCACAGCCTCTTTAGGACACAACTAAGATGTGAGCAGTCTTCCTCAGCAGGGGAGTTGACATGTTCTCATGTGTGTGTTGGTTTGTTTGTTTTTATTTCCACCTCTATGTTGCCTGTGCCTTCTGCACACACTGTCTTATACAACCTCTGTCTGCTAAGTGCTTCTCACTAAGAGATTCTTATATGTTGAAGAAAGTCTTTTTATGGGATCCTATGAGTTTTTTTTTCTCTCTTACAACTTTATTTTTAAAAAAGAGAAATACATATACAGATTTTAAAGGCATTTTGGCATAACACTATATGAATATTTTTGTCGGTACTTAATTCTTTTAGACATTTGATAGCATGCCTTGAAATCCCAGTAGTTACCATAAGCATAAAGTACATGTAGGACAGAATGTAACATGGAAACAGTTTTCTTGGTGAGTATAGATTAAACATGGGTTTTAAAAACTGATGTGTGCGGACACCTTCTTTACGATGATGTCACACATATTTAACAGCAACTGCTGCTGAAATTCTTGGTTTCCCGGTTAAAATGCAAAGTACTCCATCTTTTCTACTACTATCCTACCTCTCTGACTCTCTTAGGTGTATCATATTTGGGAGAGGTGTCTCTCCAAGACGTACCATGTTATGTGATTATAGAGTTTAGCATTGTCCACTGGCAAGTTCTAAGTCTCCTACTGTCACAGCTAAACAGCACCCTGGAAGTCAAGGGCCACTTTCTATTAGCCAAGCACCTGCATGTGTGACATCACCGTAAATAAAGTGTCCATACAGATAAGTTTAGAAAGGCATCCAAAATCCGTGGGATCCCATTTAAAAAAATGCTTTGTTCATCATATAAGAATCTTTTAGTGAGAAGTACTCAGCAAACAGAGGTTGTCTAAGACAGAGGGTATTGGCAGAATGACACCCTCAGAGCAAATCACAGAAGGAAACTTCAGGGTTTACAGTGGCCTTGTGAGAGATAAGTTCATGCAGAACCTGTTGGATCATATGTCTTCCTGCCTTCCCTTCCCTCTTATCCAGTTAGGACTGCCACCTATTCCTTCAATCTAGGTGACCTTCAGCCTGTGTTTAACCTTCATATTTTTTCTTACATTGGAAAATCACCTTTATTGTTTGCAACCTTATTTCATCTGCCCAGTCTCTTCTCTTTTACTCCTCAAATACCTCAGCCAAACATGTTCTCCTGGAAATCAAAAGCCTTTTCTTTCACTCACTCCGTCTGATGTAGGATTTCGGAGTTATTTTGAAGTTTTAAAAAAAGAACCATTATTATCTTTCTTTCTTTCGTTCTCCCTGTTTCAAAAGCCCTGTTTCTTTGAGAATTATTTTTGGAGGCTTCAGGATGAGTAATATTACGGCCCCATAGAAAGAAGAACAGAAAGAAAACTTACTAAGGTTGACATTTCAGTCTAATGTGATATGACTCTGCAGAGCAGATATTTGCATGTGTTATGTCCTCCCTAAAATGTGTAAATGCTTTAAAGTCAGAAGTTTAATCTTATCCCTCTGTGTGTTTCTCCAAGAACCCAGCTGTTAGTCTTGTACAAAATAAGTGGTGTTTGTTATAATCACTTGAAAAAAAAAAGACCTGGTTTATATATATATTGTTTGTTTGTCTTGTTTTGTTTCTGCCAAAGTCAAAGCCAAACAGAATAACCTGGGAGAGAGTAAAATCAGGCATCTCGGTGTGTTAAGTAGCGGATACAGATTTGCCAGACTAAAACCACTCTGCTCATTTGGTTGGCATTGTTATTCAGGTGAAGGCCATACATATCATCAGCAAGACCAACACCACAACTTCTGATGCTCTTGATACATCCTGCAGGAATTCCAGTGGTCAATCTGAACAAGTCATGGCCTACCTGATTACTCACGCCTGTGAACAATCAAAGCAAATCAGTGGGAAAAAGCCAAGGGATATGAATTGGAGAGGATGAAGATAAAATTTGAAGGCTGTTCCCTTCGGTGTTAGAGGTATAGGATGTTATCGACTTGAGACGACTCACTGTTATTTAGTTCTTGTTCTCTTCTGCTTTTTCTATTTAGGTGACAAAGGGGAGAAGGGCCTGCTTGGGATACCTGGAGAAAAAGGCAAGGCAGGTATGAATGGCATGGTTATTTTCTTTTTGTTAATTTTTGACAACACTCCAAATGTGTTCAACTCAAAACTACATCTTAAAAGAAAGAAAGCCTTTCCATGCATTCAACCTTATTTCCATGGGCTAGAGGACAGGGAGAAAGAGAATTTCCTGTCTGCACACTGGTGACTTTCCAAGCCCCAGGGAAGGGAATAGGGGCACGTTCCACCCCTGCTGTGCTCAGGGTGATGTGGTGTGCCCAGCACACCAGGGAGCAAAACTCAGTGTCTGGAACCAAGAGGAAAGTCCACACCAGAAACTGCATCTGAGGCAAATGCTGGCCTGAGGTTGGCCTCCAGTGCTGGTCTTTTAAGGTTACCCGGCTACAAAGTCTGCCCTGCGTAAGATGGAGGAGTCCTCAGAGGACTCAGCTTGTAATGTTTGATATGAGGGAGGAAAGTCAGTTATTTAGGGGAAATTCCCATTGTTTCTATTCACAGTGGTTTTGTGAAGACTCATTCAAAGAACTGTGAGATATTCCCTGTGTTTATCTGTGGATGTGGATTAATTAAAGTATTGGATTAATGCTTCCATTTGCCTAATAAAATCAGTTTAACTTTTTAGACTTCCAAGCAATAAAGAAATGGAAAACTAGAGGCAGCACCATTAATCAGAAATGAAAGGGAGTCATTTGTGTTTACGACCATTTTCTGCTTCTCACTACAACACAAGACAGGTAGAAAGCTGGGAGAGCACAACAGATTAAAATAATACTTACCCAGTAAACCAGACAGCTGCCTTTTACATTTTAAAAGACATCTACTCACAGTATTTAAACATAGGCTTGGAAACGGGACAGCTATGCTTTATGTGGGTAATCAGAGTTAACATGTGATTGAATCATGAAAAGTTTCCTCTATCTTGGGAGATCTGGGTGAACTCATGAATAATGCAGTAACAGAAGAGAGGCCCGGCTGCAAATACATTCTGAGGGAGCTGATAAAAGTTTCTCCTGAAGTTGAGCAGACCATTTCATACTCAACCAAAATGCCAAATGGCTCACAGCCTCTGTACAACAGCAGCTCAACTCATTCATCCCCTACAAAACCATCGTTTTGTCTTGTTTTGTTTTTAATCCTCGTTATAAACACTTAATTCTTTAATCTGTATGTGTTTATTTCATCTGCATTGGTGTTTTGTCTACATGTATGTCTGTGTGGGGGTGTCAGATTTTGGAGTTAGAAACAGTTGTGACCTGCCATGTGGTTGCTGAGATTTGAACCTGGGTCCTCTGAAGGAGCAGTGACTACTCCTACGAACTGAGCCATTTCTCCAGACCCCCCACCCTCTCCCCAGTTTTAAACATTTCTAAAAGTTGCTTTATTTTTAAGAGAAAATAATAAATTAGTCAACGATAAGCCCCTTGTTTAAACACTTAGTGATGTATAGATATGTAACCAAGCTATAAAATGATAGATTAAAAAAAATAGAGAAATGGCTCTCTCCAAATGGTGAGCATCAACATGAACTGATGGTTCTGTCACTGTTTACAAGGTACCGTCTGCGACTGTGGCAGATACCGGAAAGTAGTTGGACAGCTGGACGTTAGTGTTGCTCGTCTTAAGACATCAATGAAGTTCATCAAGAATGGTAAACGTGCTCAGTGCATTGTTCTGTCTGATACCTACCAACCTGCTCTTTCAACACTATATCCCATAGTGAGATATACTTGGGTCAAGCAAAGTATCACAGTTCAAAAGCCTCTCAAAATGTTGAGTGCCCTCTCAGATTTCAGTAGTTTTTAATTTCATGGCACAGCGTCAATCATATGTGCGTGGTGTTTTAGTAGGAAAGGGAACTTTGTTAAAAGTCATCTCATCTGCTGGGAGTAAAGATCATTGCTCAATTTGATCAAATTAAGCAAGTTTTATTTTCTGTCATACAAGTAGGGTTGGAGGAAATAGTATCAAACACAGGAAAAAGTTGAGCTTATATAGCCTGAAATACTACAGAGCTAGGGGGTTTCCAAAAAAAAATTTTTATTATGTAATAACTTAGGAGAACATTTCAAAATTAATTTTTAGAACATCTTATTAGGATGGAGGGCAGTCAGGATATAACGTGTGGAAGATGTCAAATTCCAGAAAATGGGTCATGACCTGGTCAAGTCCAAGTTTTATAGAAACAAGAATGAACTTATTTTGACCTCATCACATGATGGCTTTTAATCTTAAGATGGAGTGAAGCTGGTCCATCAGGGAGAAGGAGAAACAAGGGAAACTGAGCAAGCCATGCCAGAAGAAGAACGGACACAGATTGAAACAGATACAGAGTCTCTGAAACTATCCCAGTAGCAGGGGCTGCTTACTTGAGTGCTTGGGAGAGCACATGACTACTGACAAGATAGCATTTGGTGGTTTTCAGTGTTATGTTACACGTGCTGTGAGCCAACTGAAGCAGGAAGAATGTCCTGCCTGGGGACACGGAGAACAGAGTATCGTTCTCCTGATCCCCTTGTCAATAATACGTTCAATACAAGTTTTATGTGTCTCTACAAATTTTTCATCTTGATCACTTTTTATGCCCCTTGTCCATTTTCCCATACTAATGAGTACTAACCTCTTCAACTTAGAAAGGACTTTGCTGAGAGAGGTTTATTGAAGAATCAGCTGCAGTGAATATGGTCAGTTTCATCAGGCTGAACGTTCACTCAACGTAATACAGATGTGTGTGTTGCACATTAGTAGAAGCAAACAAATACCCCCGTTTTCCTAGAGTCACCATGTAATGATAGAGGCACAGGACATACAAAAGCTTAACTAAGCAACTTCATTGATTATAAGTTCTAGTTGGAATTCATAATGAGATTCTGTAGCTTGCAGCTGGAGACATGGTGGCTCAGCACTGAAGAGCTTGCACTGTCCTTTCAGAGGATCTTGGTTCAGTTCTGACCACTCATGTCAGACAGTTCACAACTGTCTGGAACTCCAGTTTTAGAAAATCGAACACCATCATATGATTTTCACGGGCACCCTCATATAACATTCCCTACACAGAAATATACACACATAGTCATAATTATCATCAAATTTAAAGATAAAATTCTAATTATAAGACTCAGACTGTCATGAACACATCACAACCAAAAGTTAAAACAATTCAGCATCCACAGATTTCTTAGTGAAATTAAAAACTCCAAAATGAATACAAACCCCAAAGATAGTATTATGAGTTGAAAGCCCTTTTCTAGTTGTATCAGTAACAAAATCTCCCTAAAACTGTGTGCTTAATCTCAATTATTGTGTATGCCCATATTCTAAAATATCCTAAAGTGGACAAAACATCTTTATTATTTCTATGTTGTCCAATGAATTTGCTTGTAATAAGAATTTGGTATTTCTTAGGGTATTCTAGACACTGTGTTGAAGTACATCAGATAGGATGACTGACCTCAAGACATTTAGAGTTCAGTGGAAGATATACACAAGGAGAATTAGATTTGCTGTATGTTGTATAAAGGAGATTAGAAAGGACAATGGGGACATAAAAGACCCCATGTCCACAAAAGGGCATTGAAAAAGCTTCATATGGAAAAGCTTGTTTTCTCTGAGTTATAAAGACCATAAGGGTCTTACCAGGCATGAATGGTGTGAGTAGGGAAAGAAAGTGTCACATGTACCTGATACAAAAGTGCTGAGATGCTCCAGGTAGCTGCTTGTGTTTAATTGGCTTGGTTACCGGGATGCTACAGGACAAGTGTGTGTGAATACAAGGAGCAAGGGAGGAAAGAACAGATGGGAGACTCCCATTTTGTACCCATTAAACAGAAAGGCACAGAAGAAATTAAATGAGTCATTGCCTCATTATAACCTTGCAGAAAAGAACTCTTGGATAATCTGAATACATTGAAATGTGACAATATTACATAGGCATTTGCTACTTCTTGTATTGAGACATATTATGCTATTCTTCCTCTCCTTGTTGCAGTTATAGCAGGGATCCGGGAAACTGAAGAGAAATTCTACTACATTGTGCAGGAGGAGAAGAACTACAGGGAATCTCTGACCCACTGCAGGATCCGGGGAGGGATGCTAGCCATGCCAAAGGATGAAGCTGTTAACACTCTGATCGCTGACTATGTGGCCAAGAGTGGCTTCTTCAGAGTGTTCATTGGGGTGAACGACCTTGAGAGGGAGGGGCAGTATGTGTTCACAGACAACACTCCATTGCAGAACTACAGTAACTGGAAGGAGGGGGAGCCAGGTGACCCCTACGGCCATGAGGACTGTGTGGAGATGCTGAGCTCTGGCAGATGGAATGACACAGAGTGTCACCTTACCATGTATTTTGTCTGTGAGTTTGTCAAGAAGAAAAACTAATTTCCCTCATGTGACACAATCACTTTCTCACTGGGTCTCCTAGCAGTTACCTTTATCCATCTTTGCCTTCCTAATTACATTGTCCATGCTAAAATGACATAAGGACTCTGGTTCCACCATCTTCTTCGGGGTTAAATGTGATGTCTTTGTACGTGATGTTTACTTGGACCATTCTTGACAGTCTTTCAATTGCATTTGTATTTGACCCTCTGGCATATTAGAAGGAAGACGCTAAAGCTCAGAAGGGGAAGGAGAAGGGTAGCTCTGAAACAATCCAAGTTATGGTCCTTCTGTTAAAACTGTTCCTTGCTATTAATGACTCAATTTTATTTCATGAACGTATTTATGTAGACATTCTTCACCTTTAGCATAAGTATTCAAGAGGAAAGGGTTCAAACCTTCAGAAAACTCTAAAGGTGCTAAAGTACTACCCTCTCTAGGGCTCCTCCCCTTCCATCTTGTAGGTCACACATGGAGAAATTTCATGGGAGGCCTTTCACTCTGTAAATTAGTGTTGCTGGAGACGCCCTTTCTATTATTTTGACAACACAGAGATATGTGCAGCACAGCATTTGGAATGTGTTTTGAATCCTCCTTTACTGAATTGGCAACAGTATACCTTGAGCTGCAGATCAAGCCTCAAAGCAGCTTTAATCTGGCATTTGAAAAGAAACAGTTAAGTAAAACTCTAGCTTCTCTTCTTATAAATGTATGCCCTATTATGGGTTGTGACACATGATTAGATCGTTTTAAATGCTGGCAAAACAGTTAATAAGACAAGGGAAACAAATCAACAACATACATTCTCCATAAACCATCTGTTCACGACTTCGCCCATAACTACCCAGTGTTAAGATGAGATTGGCTATGTGAGTTCACCAGGAGTCACAAATCCTACAGAGTCCAGAAAGATGACATAGATCATCTGGAAGGGGTGAGGCTCCTGATCCACTAGTCACAGCTTGCTCTTTGAAGGAGCAGCTACTTCTTAGTCACTGCTGTTGCTGCCACCAAAAACCCAGAATCACTGCAAACCAATATCTTGACATTTAAACTGAGGTCGAATAGCTGAGACTTTGAAACTCTGTCCTTCTAGGTGTTGACAATTCATCAGTAGCTAACCTGGATTGTAAGACCTACGAATGTCTGTTAAGCAAATTATGAACTTTGCATTTCCATATTTGGGGAAAGTTCTGAATGTTCTAATTGTGCCAGGTGTCATTAGGAAATGATGATGTCATCGTCAGGTCTCCCATGAATGCCTTATTCAGTTCAGCTCCATAGGAGAAATTTGATAAATCCTTGACATTTACCAGGTTATTACAGTTACAGAGTCTCTTTTGAGAATGTGGCATAGGGTATTTGGAAGGCCAATCAGTTTAATATAATTACAAATCAGGGGATCACGCCCAATGCCAGCCAAGATCTCAGAGAGTTAGAACACTCAGAAACACATGGAGGAAAAGAAAGGGCTGAAAGAAGAGAGAGGCAGCCAAGAGCAAATACAGACTAGGGCGGCTTCTGTTGGAATCATGTTCTCAATTTTAAGTCCCTGAAGTCTGAATATTTTGAACATATGGCAAATGCTATCATTTCTATTATTAATTTATAATGCTAATAATTACCCTCTCAGTAACTCATCTCAGTTTGGAGGACGGTTTCAATGAATAGATCCATCCATTCCTGCCTGGAAGAACTTCTTAGCCATTACATATTTAACCAGAACTCCATGAAAATGGAAACCTTTTTTCTAATGGTCTTTCGGGTGAAGGTGTCAGTTTATAACCCAAGTTGTCCTTGAACTTGTAGTCTCCCTGCCTTAGCCTCTTGGATGTTTGGTGACAGGTATGCACCACTATGCCCAGCTTAAAATATACCATTCAAATGCTATATGTTTTAAGAATGCCTCTATATCTCCTTCCGGAAGGCAGGAATTTTTACTGCCATATTTCCCAGTGAAAACACTGACTGCAGCCCTGGGAAGCAATGATATTAACAAAAATGGCACATTTGAGAGAAAAGCAAATGTCTATCCTGGTCCAAGATGAAAGGATGAAAGTTCCCTGTATTACATGCTTTGTAGGTAGCAAGGTCAGTTTGGGTGGCAGGGGGGATGAAGTGAGAAACATCACGTGAGGTACTGTCTACAGAGACTGAGATTTGTACGATTATCCCTGATGAGAAGGTTGGTAGTGTGGGTTCATTTAGAGTGAAACGCCTTTGTCAGCTCTGCACAAAAGTTCAAACTTTAGATCTGGCCATTACAGCTGCCTAAATGTCATTGCTGACTATGACTCTTTCTAGCTATGTTATGGGGATAATTTGAATGGCTTTTATCTTGTGTCCTTATCATGTTCTCTTCATAGAGAACCCTGGCGAGCAAGGAGGAGTTATAGTGGGGTATTTGGAAGGGTATAAACTAGACATGGTATATGGGTACCACAAAACTCAGACATTACTACTAACTACATGTGATAAGGAGTGCATGAGAGAAACTGAATATTTGAGATATATAAAAATATTTTGATATATATTTACTTAAGTAAATGTGCATCAGCACGTAAACAGGAAAACCTGTATTTAATTACGTAAAACATGAGTTTTAAAATCAGAAAAGTAAAATCACTGGCATCTGGAGAGATAGTTCAGTAGCCAAGAACCCATGGGGACCCCAGTTAAGTTCTCAGAATCCACATTACATGGTTAGCACTTGTCTGTAATTTCAACTTCAAGGGATCTGACACCTGAAGTGGAAGTTTCTGGTTCCTTTAAAAACACACTTGTGATGTTTTTCTGGAAGCTGTCTTATGAGAAGAATATTAATGAATCCCCACAGACAGTGAAGGGTTGCTCTTGCATTGTGCCACTGCCACAGTCTGCTGGTCTTCAGTGGACGTGCAACACTTTGCTGGTCTTGGGTGGTCTTCACCTGTCTTGACTTCATTGAGTGAAACAAGCCAAAGGTCTTCTAATGGTATTCCGTCTGATTTGGGTCATTTTTTTTTTTCTGACTTGTGGTGATTCAGCGCAGCCTTGCAGTTTCTACTGGACTGTGTGACCACTACTGATCTGTGTTTGATGTATGTTATTAGACTGAACTGCTGGTATCCTGACAAAGAAGAGTGTAGCCACCCTAAGGAACTACTTTTTAACAGGTCCACAACCCCCCTATTTCTGTCAACCTTTTTTCTCCCATACCTCTGGTTTAGGGGGCTAGAAGGAAGGTTGAAGCCTTTAAGAACTGTAACTGAAGTAGACTATGAAAATAATCTAAGCCTACAAACACTATTATTTGGACTCCATGGGTACCTACACCCATATGTACACAGTCTCACACACAGATACACATATATGCATATAACCATTGAAGTAAAATAAATACTTTTAAAAAATAAAACTGTTGTTCTACCTTTAGATTATCAGACCTTAACACTATGGCTGAATCCCTTCACATAATGGGGGAGAATATCTGTTCTCTCATTTCCATGAGAACTAAAGAACTACTTTCCGTTGATGCTTTATACATAATCCTTTGTGTTGTATAGGGATGTGTTTCACTGTAATTCTAAGAGATTCTCATCCAGGTTTTGTATGCTTTTGGTAATTTAATAAGCCTTTGTGACAAATTAAAATACATTTCATCTAATTGCACTCATTATCTTTGTTCTGCATTTTGCTACTTATAATTGAGAATTCTAGCCCTAAGATCAGCTGGGGAACTGACAGCAGGCTCTGAAAAAAGGAGATACAGGAACTGTCCTTACCATGAAAAACATCATCAAAATAATATCATAATACAATAATACCACAACATTCTCAAATACTAAATAGTTTCCATCACAACCAATTTACCTGAATTGTCTTCTTGAAACACAGGAGGCAAAGATAAAATGTAGAGGTAGTACTCAATCAACTGGGAAATCTCAATCATAGATAACTTACTCAATGAGATGGAGTGAGTATATTTTACTAGATCCAACATCTGGGAATGACACTATAAATAGATGCTTTGCAAATCTCATAGAAAGGGTTAAGGACAGGAGTCTTGTAGCAATTGGAAAATGAAGTAGAAATTAGGGTCCATGTTCACAAAAGCATGATGCTTCCATGTGGGGGTAGTTAAAATAAGCTGTATTTAGGATAACAACAAAATTTCTTAACTTCTATATCAATCATCTATAGTATGGTATATTGATTATGTTCCTAGTAGTATCATGTTGAGAACTTGGAAAACCATGGAGAAGACAGCTCAGATTCCCTGCCTCATGAGCAGAACTTAGTTTGGGTTTTTTGCACATCAAGTCTATGGTAATGAGGTTCAAGATCGAAGGCATTGCCAAGATTATATAAAGGCATGCTGTGTTTACATCTGTGTTGTGCTAACATAATATCTCTTCTACAGTATGCTAAAATAACTTGGCTGAAGAAATTTTGTAGGAGGATTTACAGCACCCTTTCTCAAAGAGTAACACTGACACATCTGTTCATATATATTAATTCATCTATTTTGGCTTACTCATTTTTATGTGAACAAGATGTCCTGTGTCAATGTGTACATCCACCCACATTATTTCCTTACAAGTAGATATATCTTTGTGAATGTGCATGAAAGAATATTGACAAGTGGTTTCTTGCCTTATCGTTCTGCTGAGCTTTACCTGACAGTAGAATTCTGATTTTCCCAGACCATCAGTTTTATTGTGAAATATGAAGGGGATAACAAAGTGATTGCCTCATTTTATAATTGGCTGAATTGTGATTTTAATAAACCTTACCTATCATTTGCAATTCCTTTTGGAAAATGAAGGTTACAGTGCATCAGCACAATTTAACTTTTTGCCATATGCATTGTTCTCATTTTGAATCTTAGCTTAATTTATTAATAATTAATTGTTTATATATCAACATATATACATATACATCATATATGTGTGTGTGTGTGTGTGTGTGTGTGTATGTGTGTGTGTGTGTGTGTGTTTGTGTGTATATGCTCAGTATGCTCCAAGAGCTGGGCTGACTGAACATGGACACTGGCTTCAGTTAACCCTTTGATATATTGAGAGAATTCTAATCCTGAAAAGAGACGCATAAACTTCAATCACGATGTGTAAAATACACCACAAGTCACAGAATCATAGCCAAGTCTTGAGAAAATACAGTAACATTCGCTTATTCACTTTCAATCCAGTAAGGTGATTGTAAATATAAAACTGAGAAGTGTGGTCTATGTGGTATGACCTTAAGGAGTGAGATGATTTTCCCTGAAAGGTCCTAACTTTTCATATTTACTGAACCAAATCACATAATGAAGCCTGTAGAAAGCTCGTTAACATAAAGGGTGTGTTTTAGAAGTGAACACTTTCAGAAATGTTAATGCTTGACTTTTGTGACGATAGCACATTTGGGGGATGCACATCCTTCAACTATTGAGGAAATGTCCTACTGGCACTTGAGTTCCTTGTATCTCCTTTCCACATAACATAGACCCTTGCATGCCCCAAAGAAGCTTAGCAAACAGTCTATAAACACAGGGGATATCTGACTTTGCTCCTAAGTGTGACCAAGAACCATTCCATGTAATTTATGAGAGGAAGAATTTATTTGGGCTCACAGTTTCAGCCCACGCAGGCCATTACATCAGCAAAGGCATGATGTTGAATAGCTGACCAGCAGGAGTGTAAAGCAGTTGATTACATAAGACCTCAGGTCAGTTGGGAGATGAGAAAGAACAGGATGCTTACAGGTGTACACTTCCCAGTATGTCTGCTTTAGTGTCACTCAAGCTTTGGTCCAGAACCCTCCCTCAGACTCCATAAGTAACCCTAATTCAGTCCTCGAGACGGAGGTTTAGTGGAATTTAACCTTGGTTTCTGTCTGGAACTTTAGAAGGAGGAGATAAAAGTTTTCCCAACCCCCATCACTACTATGACCTAGAACTAAAAATTTTACCAACAATCAGTAAATCAAATGGGGCAGAATGTCAAATTGCTTTTCACCTAGGTGATGTGGTTGTTGTCTTACTAGCTCTTTTTCATGTAGATATAGTTGAAGTTTCAGAAGAACTTTTCAAGAACAGATGAAAGATGATACAGAAAAGGGATCAAATTTGACAAAATCATGAATTTTTAATTTTCCAAGACTTTTAATGCCCAGTGAATGTCTAAGGGCTTCTTCTGTCTCCACTACAAGGAGTAGTTGGTCTAACTGCTCTTCTTTGCAACCAGTAGCTTCACCAGTTTTTCCGGAAGGAGTTTACAAATCTGTCTGACAAGAAATATTTGCTTTCTTCCCAGACAACTATCTCCAGACACTTGTTAAAGTACTACCAATCCAGGTTGGGTAAATTGAGATAAACTTCATTGAATTCGTTGTGAAAGAAACCCATTAATTTAAGAGTTTACACTATGAAAAGCCATTTTTAGTCAATGAACCTAAATGAGGAGATGATATATATATATGTGTGTGTGTGTGTGTGTGTGTGTGTGTATGCATATGTATATGTATATATATATATGTATATGTATATGCATATGCGTATGCATATGCGTATGTGTATGTGTATGTGTATGTGTATGTGTATGTGTATGTGTATATGTATATGTATATATAATTATTATGACAGGTGCCCTTTATTCTCTTTGGCAATCGATACCAACAAAAGCAATTGTGTCAAGAGTAAAGGAACTGGGAATCTATTGTCCCAGCATGTTCTTGTAAAGACTGAGAATAGTGTGACTGGTTATGTCTAAGAACCAGTGAAAAGAAAAGTTTTGATCAAAGGAAGAATGATTCAGAACTCCAAACTCACAAATGACTCAGGGATGAAAAGAATTTGACAGTAAAGACTACCAGAGGTCTCAAATAGCAGGAACCAGGTACACGTTGGTTTCTGTTCCCTCGGAACTGAGAGCTTGTGTGTAGAGGGCACAGTCTTTGCATTGTGAGTAATATCACTGTACAAACATGATCTTAATGATTTGTGGACTGGGAATTGATAAAATCCAAACATTTGGTATGAATAAAATTACTGAGTTTTCTAAAATGTAGGTGTTATGGCTATATCACAAAAGCCTTTTTGTAGACCACCCAAGGACACAATGAACACCCCTGCATTAATGACACTGGTCATGTGAAGGGAGAGGGGACCTATACCATCTTTTCTGTATTTTCAAAGAGATTAACACAAAAATTATTATAACATTTTAAATTTATAAATTATCTCACTATGTAGAGATATCTGAGGTTAGCAAATTTAGAAATAATATTTTCACACTTAGAAACTGCTGTTTGAGTGTGTTGTATGTGTATCTGTGTGTGTCTCTCTGTGTGTAAATATATGGCTGAGTGGGCACAGCGCATGCATGTGGAAACCAGAGGACAAACTGGTATGGTTCCAGAGGGGCCAAACACATTGCTGACAGGTTCTCTAAATGTGGCCAATAAGCTAAGCATGTTGGCTGGTGGATCCCAGAACTCTGACTGTCTCTGTCTCCCTGTGCTTGAATTATTCGTGTATACCACCAAGCCTGGCTTTTTCGGGTGAATTTCAGTGACTGAGGGACACAGCTGATTTGATAGAGGTGGCAGCAGTTTCACTCGTCTGAACAACACTAGTGCACTTTGAGAAAACATGGCTCTCACTATCTCAAAGCCTTATCTCTGTGCTCCATTCTTCTCTCCACCTATTCTACATTTCTGATCCACCTTTCAAGAGCAGAAAGAGAAATTCTCTTTTGCCTTCACTAATGGAATGTGCCCAGTAAGTCTTTGCGCATCTCTCACCACACCACTCTGACACAGAAGGTATGTTATTCTTATTTCCTTTCATCTCCAATCAGCTATTGGATTATTTTTACTGTATCACTCATATGCTAAGAATATCTTAGACCTAGATCAAAGAAGTAAGGAATAACTTAAAGTGCTGAAGAAATAAAAGTCCTGTACATTTGATTAATTAATCAAGAGTGATATCTACCAAATTATACATCTAAGCTTATACATCTAAGTTTCCTATCTATTACTCATTAGGATTCACTCATGTTGATGGTGCTCAGCAAACCCACGTGAGATGAGAATCACACTATGATAGAGAAGCCCTAGGCAAACAAGTTTCTTCTTCAAAAGACCTTGTCAAAAACAACTTACGTTACCATCTAAAAGTCTTTGATTTTCCTACTCAGCAACCATGTCACACATAACTAAAGGCCACGTTCTAAGATTCATACTTTTCCAGTGTCAACTTTGCAAATGTACATTTATCTGAGGCTGTGTCATAAAACTGAGATGTTTTCCTCTTACATTCTTTCCTGTACTTTCCAAGTTTGGCCGCAGACAACTATAGACACTGTGAACGTAAATTAAGACTTGATGGTACAAATGAAAGTGTGATAACTTAAAGAAAAAAAAACATTGAATTTAAGAAGTGCGTTGAGATCTAAATGTTTATTCTTTAAGAGTTAAGTCTTTGAGAGTTGAGATTTTTATCATGGTTGCCTGTCTCCCCAAATTCTTCCTAGATCCACCCAACTAACTCTGTGTCTTCCATTTTAATCCGTCAAGACCAATTTGTGCTGCGGAAATGCTTCTGAGTATATGTACTTCAACTGGACAGTAGTTGACCTACCAGGGGCTGCATTCTTAGAAAATACCGTCTCTCCCTCTCCTAGCAGCTAACAGTTGTCAATAGCTCTGTGTCTAAGGGTGGGGCTGTGTGCCTAGCTCTCCTCCCCATGCTGGGAAATAGTTCAGTCTATATTTTAACAGATTTGTGTGCGTTGCTGTTGCAACTTCTGTGTATTCACATGTGCAGCTGGACTTGTAGCCATCCACTGCCTCTGTTTCTTACACACTTTTTGGTCCCCTCTTCAGCAATGAGTCTTGAGCCATGGATGGCAGAAGACAGTATACGTATCATTTTTAGAGCTAAGCAATCTGTGGTTTCCTATTCTCTGCATATCGGCCATTTGTAGGTCACTGTGTTACCATCTACTGCAGACATGTTTCTCGGATGAGGGTTGAGGGACACATCGAAGCTCTGCCAGGTATGTGAAAGCTTAAAAAGGAAAAATGAAAAGTATTTCTTCAGAAAGACATGAAAAAAAAAAAAAAAAAAACCCAGCCTGAAATGTAGTGCTATATTCAAAATTGCTCAAAGAGGAAAGAGTCACATGGGATGTCTCTGGAAGTTTAAGTATACAGATACTTTAAAGTATTTATTTGGTTTAAAAATATAACAATGGAAGTGGAAGGAAATGGAGTAAAAAATGAATGGAGGATGAGTTTTAAGAAGCCAAAGATAAATGCATGAATAGTATTTGATCCACCCTGCTTGTGGAGAGTACAGGAAGTAACTATATCAAGAATAGTGTCTGCAAAGTTTCCTTTCAACTCCAAAGTTCTTCAAGACATGCCTCAATCTAAAGATAATATCTAACCCAGTGTATGCATGTCGCTATCACATGCTTCTACAAATGCCATCCCTTTTTCTGTTCTCTGGTAGTGACACTTGCAGTCTGAGGTACAGCAACAAAACCAGTATTAGTATTTCAACTTCATAGGAGAGTGATTCTCACCAATGCTACTTCAGCATACAGTTTTTTGTTTCTTATTAGGCACTGAATTGTCTTCTTTTTACAGAAAAGTGCTGAATCACACTTTCTTCTTGTTGTGTCCAAATTTCCAGTATTTATGACCTGGTGATGTGAAAAAATTATTAAGTGGAATAATAATTAATTTAACGCAAGTAGTGACAGTAAGAAAACCAAGGAAGCTGCCAAGTAACAAATGGGCAGATAGTGTTCTGGGAGGACATACCTTACACAGAGACTGTTCATGTCCTGGGAAGATACTATAGAGTATGGATGTATTACTTTACACTGGGGTTATTTATGTCCCTGTTTTGGAAGAGAAAGAACACACAAAATATCATTTTTCTACTCAGAACAGTAAACAGTCTTAAATTATAAATATCTATGAATTGAAAGTTTCTGGGTAGTGTCATATGATACAGACTCACATAGTGTTTTACTAAGACAAATTCACATGGTATTTTGCTCAAGTCACTTTGTTATACCCTACAGTCACCTTGTTCTACCCTAAGATTACCTTGTTACACTCTAAGGTCATTTTGCTAACATTTCAATGACCATAATGATCTACTGCAATTTTAGTTAGACATTGCACTATTTTGTTCCATCATACAATACTGGCATTTGCAAGGTTTTCAATTTATACTATGGCTTTCCTACTTCTGTTCTATGTGATTTTTTTCAGCTCTTTCTAAGCCTGTTATTTGCATGTAGAGAAAATCTATTCATGGATATATGGGGGCAGAAGAAAACTGCAGAAAAACATTGCTATTTCACGACATTCCCATCAGTCATGGGTAGGCTTGAAACTTTAGAACATTTCATACATTTCTCAAAAGAAACAAACAGATATTTCAAGAATTCTGAAATTATTCTTTTCCCTGTCCCTCAAAAGGCAAGGAAAAATACAGCCTCACATAAAGAAATTGATTTTAATAGAGATGGAGTGTTCTGAGGGGACTTAGTTGAAAACACTTAAAGTCAGACATGATAAAGTTTCCGCAAAGAACTTGAGAGGAAGAGGGAAGATGATGTATTGGAGTCCCCTGGGCTACAGCAATAAGATATTGGAATAGCATGATAGGAACATGGAGAGCACAGGGGCCTCTTTAAGAGCATTAGAAATGCTGCTGGGAAGAAGCACAGACTTACAGCTACACAGTGGTAAGGATGTGAGGCTCAATCTTTAGGATTCTACAAGTGACCCTAGCAGAAAGGCTGAGGAGTGATACTTTGTTCAGACATAAAAAACTATGTAACTCCTTTACTGTAGAAATTGTATTCTGGTGCACTTAATCTTTGAGAGACTTGAGAAGGGAGAGGCTGGAGGGTAGGGGAAAGCCACCACTGGGAAACAGGGAGGAAAAATGGGATGAGGAACTGTGGAGGGGGTGACTGAAAGGGATCATAGCTGGAATGTAAATACATAAAATATTTTTAAATTCAGAAATAAAAAAATGATATTCTGGAATCAAAAATGACCTTCATTAGTCTAAAGTGATGTTGGTCTTCCTCTCTTACTAGTGTGATGTATATACCAGCTTATGTTACTTCTATTCAATCTTTGAAGTAGGATTCAATTTATCCATGACAGCAATTATTCTCTCCATATTGGCCTTACAAAATAAAGCTGTGAACTCTTAAAATCTGCAAAACCTGCATTTTAATGAAGAAATGAGTAAATATATATTTATTCTTCATGACCTTTCAAGTAAGTTCACCCCCATCATTTGCAATATTAGGTACACATTTTCAAACCTATATATGTATTGGTAGTTTTCACATAAGGTTCACCTCCCTGATTTATGCATAAACTTGGAGATTTGTTGCCTAATGTCCACTCTCTTAGTTCAAGTGGGTTAGTGTCAACTTGACTCAAGCTGGAGTTATCACAGAGAAAGGAGCCTCAGTTGAGAAAACGCCTCCATGAGATCCAGCTGTAAGGCATTTTCTCAACCAGTGATCAAGGGGGTGGGCGCTAGCCTATTGTGGGTGGAGCCATCCCTGGGCTGGTAGTCTTGGGTTCTATAAGAAAGCAGACTGAGCAAGCCAGGGGAAGCAAGCCAGTAAGTAACATCCCTCCATGGCCTCTGCATCATCTCCTGATTCCTGACCTGCTTGAGTTCCAGTCCTGACCTCCTTTGGTGATGAACAGCAATGTGGAAGTGTAAGCTGAATAAACCCTTTCCTCCTCAACTTGCTTCTTGGTCATGATGTTTGTGCAGAAATAGAAACCCTGACTAAACCAGTTACTATAAAGAAATGTCATAAATTATGTGGCTTATAGCCATGCATAGTTTCACAAGACTTAAATCCGAGCACTTGGGAGTCAGAGCCAAGTGTACTTCTGTTTTCCAGGTCAGTCTGGTCTGTAGAATGAGTTCCAGAGCAGCCAGGACTACACAGAGAAAACCTGTCTCTGAAAAGGAAAAAATTCTGTGGTTTATAGATGACAGATACTTAATTCTCGTAGTTCTAAAAGTTGTGAAGTTCAAATGCAAGGTCTGGCAGATTTGTGTCTGTTGAGAGTTCATTCTGAGTTCTTATGGTTGACATCTTCTGGTGCCAAATCCATCTTTATAGCACAAATGTCAAGCTAATAGATTGATGTTTATCCAATATCTATTTCCTAAGTGGTAAAGATGGAAATAGAATGTAAACTCACTGCTACCTCTCCATCCGTCTTTGTTCAGAAGATTAGGAAAGGTGATACGTTTATGAAGGTGCTGAAGAGAATTTTCACTGGCCAATGAATGCATTAGAAAGTCACAGCCTCTGCAGCTAGTGGTAGAACAACTTACAGACCCTGACAGACATTCACACAAGAATTACCTGGCAAGAGCTGCCTGGGACTTAAGAAGATACCCTGCATCCAGTCAGGAAGGGCCTAAAGCTCAAGAGTTGTCCGGAATTCTCTGTTTTGTTTCTAGTATCTCTGCACATTGACCAACCCAAACTATATGCCAGAGGGAAATACATCCATTTCTTGTATAAAATTTGGTGTCTTGAATATCTAAACATGAGCCAGACAGTGACAAAATCAAATGGGCAAACCATATGCCAAAACAGAGTAAACTCCAAGCATGCTTCCTAAGCCAGCAGATGAAAATTTTTTGCCTATGAAGAATATCCCTATAAGAATCAGAAAAATCCAGGAAGTTTGAAGACCTTAAAATTCAAAGAGCAGGAGGCAGTGGAAAACGAAGATTACTATGTGTCGTGCAGATGTGGCTTGGAGTTGAAAACTGTGAGGAATGATTAAAAGCCTGATGTGATAAAAAATGTCTGAAGCCTTATTGAGTTAGGAGAATTACAATTATAAGAGTCAGTAATCCAACTCATAGGAGACAGGTCCATGATTATATTATGACAACTCTGGATTCTAGGAGACGGTCCATGATTAGATTATGATAACTCTGAATCTTAGTGTTTGTTCATCTCCCTTTTTGTTTGTTTGTTTGTTTGTTTTTCATTCTATTAGTGGGAAAATTTAAAATGACACAGTTCAGACTCTCATTCTTCCTTTATATCAGCTCAGAAAAAAGCAGTGCATTCTACACAATGACATAATGACCTGTGTGCTAAGGACCAGCCTCATCTTGGAGAGCATCCTGATAAAAGAGGTGTTTGAAAGCAGCAAAAAAAAAAAAAAAAAAAAAAAAAAAAAAAATGACTTGAAGTAAATTGTGGGGTACAATCTAATGGCCTGTGATTTGCTCAAGACAGCTTTCTTTGGAGAGTTCCAAATAGCTCATGCAAATATTTCAGCTCTCACAAACCAAAGCCCAGTATTTTATTTATACATCAATATAGTAATTTACTCCAGTTTCCTTTTTAATTATCTCATGAATCAACATACCAGGACCCCATGTCCCTGATTCTTAGAAAAAGACAGCAAACACATTTTTTCCCTTACTGATTTATTTTTAAAAAAGAAGGATACATTTACAGATTTTAAAGGCATTTTGGCATAACATTATATGAATATTTTTGTAAGTCCTTAATTCTCTTAGAGGTTTGATAGCATGCAAAGAAATCCCACTAGTTACCATAAGCATGAAGTACATGTAGGACAGAACATAACATGGAAACAGATTTCTTGTTGGATATAGATTAAGCATAATGATATGTGAATACCAAAAATTGCCACAAATTATCTTAGCTCATGGATTATTAATGATTTGAGTTCCAGGTGTACCACACTCTGAGAGTGTGATAAACATTTATTTTTTCCCTAAGAAGGACTGAGGCTTTCTTTTTTTTCACCATAAAAACACAATATTGAAATCATAATATATTAATGCCATAATATCTTAAAACCACAATCTTGAAATATATAAGGGAAAACAATGCCCAAGTCAAGCTATATGAAACAAGTCTACAAAACTACAGTTGAGTACATTTTCTGTTGGCCACCTACTGCTGGGGATGGCTGGGTACTGACTACTTTTTTTTTTAATTGAACAACTTTATTTTTAAAAACAAAGATAAATATACAGATTTTAAGCATTTTTGCTAAAAGTATATGAATACATTTTTGTCAGTACTTGATTTTTTTAAAGGTTTGATAGTATGCATTAAAATCTTACTAGTTACAATGAGCATAGCAAGTACTAGTATTTGAACTGTGCTGACTTCATCTCTATCTAGAGACAGATACATTAATCCTCATATGAAGTACTAGTATTTGGACTGTGCTGACTTAAATTTAAACAAAGAACTGAGTAGGAGGAAGGGAAATATATAAAATTCAATCAGTTTGTATATCTAGGCTATGACTTCACCGTCATAGCTATTCAGCACTTTCTATCTTAAAAGTCCCGATACCATCTAGTTCTTCTACTCGGTGTCCTAAGACCAGTGGGACTGTATATATAAGTATCACAAGGCATTCCTAGCCATCTTGTTAAATTGGAGAATGCCTCCTACACTCCTTATTTCCTTCTGTTCTCTCTCATCCCCCAGTTCTCAGTTAACTTGCCAAGTGATTCAGCACAGAGACACTTGTCAGATATGACTGCTCTAAGCATGAATACATTTGCAGTTACGTACCTTATCTCAAAATTTCTTCTAAAAGATGTGATCTGTTATTCCACAGTGCAGAGCATTTGTTTTGCTGTAAAAGGATGAGTCCTCTCAGCCTTAAACTAATGCTGGTCATAAGAGAAACATAGGTAACATTTTCCTTGAGAAAAATGGTTTTAACCTCAATCCAACCGACAAAACTATGTATGCACAGAAACCAAATATGAATAAGACCATAAGGATATAATTGCGGGCCAGAATTCAATCTTATAATGCCATGATCACTTTCAAATTCAGTGAAATTTTAGGTTTCCCTGAGTGTTTGGACAGTTACTGGAAGTTTCCCAAATGGGGCGCCAACAATTGCAATTTTCCACAGAGCAAGTATGCAAGCTCCAGAGTGCATTTCACATTCTTACAATGCCCATCATTATCTTACATTTATTTCAAGCTTAAATAATAAACGTTCAAGTGTAAATAAGTATTTACACTTATTTCAAGCTTACATTTCATAAAATGATGTTTGTTTCTGTTACTTGAAGCACCAAGTTTTCTGTTAAGATTGTTTATTATATCTGGAAAGTTGACAAGACTATCAACCTGAGAACTGGAGCTTGTTCTGGGAGTTAGAATAAATGCACATATGCAGTTTTTCTTGCTGACACCCTCAGCAAGGCTCATCTCTGGGAAAAGAGAATGCCTTTGACCAAGGCATTCTGACAACCAAGGTTCTGTGGCAAGGACCCTTTGTCTATTGTTCTCCCCAGCCACATTTAACGTGGCTATTGGAGACCATGCTTTATACTTAAACTATGATAGTTTTTGCAGCTCAGCTTTTTTCTTTTTTATTTTCTTCAAAGGTTTTGGGACCCAAGAATACTTTGACTTCAGAAAAGTTCAAATGATTTTTTTTTTAAGACCAGGATTGTAGTTTCCTTAGCAATGTAAACCCTTCAGAAGTTTGTCCGTTTCTGGTCTGCTTGTGTTTGGCCTCATGTGCAAGTGCCGAGTTCTTTGACAGAAGGAGTTCTTAAACCCTATGTCTATCTGTTTCCTGGATCAGTACCTGATTCAACCATCCTGTCACCTCAGTCTCTCCTAAGCCAATGCCTTTTTCTTGGCCAGTCTCTGGAACCACAGGTAATAAGTCTATGTCCTGCTGAGATTTGCTGTATTAAGAACTTATTCAATTTCTTGGGGCCTCTCATAAAAGATTTATTATCTTCTTACATGGCAAGACTCTGATTTCCACACTTTGCTTCTCTTGATGCATTTGTAAACTGGCCGGTTCCTTCCTGAGCCATGCATTTATAATCACCTTGCCAAGGCAAGCAGTAATGACCTAAAATACTGACGGTTTTGTCCTATCTAGACATTTCCAAAACCATTGGTTAAAGGAACCTATTCTGCTCTAGTTAGTAATGGCATAGTCTTTCTAGTTATGCATCACAAAGTAACAAATTTTATTTTTACTCACTTTACAGTTGAGAACAGGCTAGAGAATCTTTTCCATTTCATAAGGATACAATAGGACTCCTTTAATCTTCTAGGCTGCCACAGTAAAGGAGAAAAAAGTCACAGCATGTTTTTATAGGCCAGAGAATGAAGGGGTTTTTGTACCATTACATCTGTTCTTCCATATAGTGCTTCATAATTGGGTCCCGCATTAGGATATTCCTTAGTTAAAGTTAAATTATTCCCCTATACACTACTAAGGTGACACTTCTTTACTTTTCATTTAAAGTATAATTACATTATTAATTAAATTATTCTCTCTCTCATTCTCTTTCTAAAACTTTTCCAGGTACCATTCCCATATCCCTAATCTTTCTCAAGTTCATTACCTCTTTTTTGTTTTGTGACACACACACACACACACACACACACACACACACACACACACATACACACACACACACACACATGCCAATGACACTTTTTGAGATGAAAAGTATTTATTCCTGTCAGTTGAAATATTGTTGTTTAAATGATCCATTATGCCCAGCAGTTGAAGTACATTTTTCACTGAAGAGAATTGAGTCTAAATTGAATTATGTGATCAGGTATGATGGCACACAATTTAATCCCAGCACTGGGGAGGGCAGAGGCAGGTTTATCTCTGTGAGTTTGAGGTTGCCCCAGTAAGTTCTAAGACTGTCAATATATACAGTAAGAACCTGTCTCTAAATAAATAGATAGGATACAATGAATCACATGAATTTTAAATGAGCAAAATTAAGTGTTCTCAATAGAGAGTGTACCTATGCATAGCTAGACACCTGGCTGAATAGATAAAGTTATAGACACACGGATGAAAGGATTAGAAAAAAATATCCTTCATAAGTTATTCAATGACTTAAAAACCCAAACTATTTAATGAGTTTTGAATAAAATGTATCAGTAAGTCTCACCATTCCCCATCTCAAGTTGAAAGACAGAGCTTTAGTAATATAAACCACATGATATTGGTACAAAAAACAGACATGTTGATCATTGGAACCTAATAGAAGACTTGGGAATGAATCTAAGCACTTACAGACACCTTATTTTTAATAAAGAAGTCATAATACACACTGAAAAAAACAGAGCATCTTCAAAAAAATGATGCTGGTCAAATTATACAGTTTCATTAAAAAATCCAAATAGACCCATACTGATGACCCTGCACAAAATTCAACTTCAAATGTATTAGAGACCTCTACACAAAACCAGATACATTGAACCTAATAGAATAAAAAGTGGGACATAACCTTGAGTTCATTTGCACAGAAAACAACATCCTAAAAAGAAAACCAATGACACAGACACTAACATCAATAATTAATAAATGGGACCTCATGAAATGCTTTTGTAAGGCAAAGAACACCATCACTGTGTACAGTGGCTGTGTGTGAAATGGGAAAAGATTTTCATCAGTTCCACACACCATCAAGAACTAATTTTCAAAATGAATAAAGAACTTAAAAAGGTATATATCAAAAAATAACAATCTAATCTAAAAGTGGAGTACAGATTTAAACATAAAATTTTGAAAAAAGAAAATTAAATGCCTGAGAAGCAATTAAAGAAATGGTCAACATACTTAGCCATCAGGGAAATGCAAATCAAAACTACTTTAAGATTCTATCTTGTTCCTGCCAGAATGTCTAAGATCAAAAAAAAAAAAAAGTGACTTTTCATGCTGGTGAGAATGTAGAATAGGACAACACTTCTCCATTGGTAGTGGGTGTGCAAACTTGTACGCCACTATGGAAAACGATGTTAGTTCCTCAGAAAGATGGGAACAGATATACTTCAAGATCCAGCGATACTACTCTTGGGAACACAGACAAAAGTCACTCCATCCTACCAAGAGGACACTTGCTCAACCATATCCACTGCTGCTCTACTTGTAATAGCCAGAGTTTGATTATTTCCTATTTCTATTTCTCTTGGGTATATTTGCCTATTTTTGTTCTAGAGCTCTCAGTTGTGCTTTCAAGCTGTTAGTGTATGCTCTCTCCAGTTTCTTTTTAGAGGCACGCAGAGCTATGAGTTTTTCTATTAGCACTGCTTTCATTGTATCCCATAAGTTTGGGTATATTATGCCTTCATTTCCATTAAATTATAAAATATCTTTAAGTTCTTTATTTTTTCTCTGAAAAAGTTGTCATTTAGTGGAGCATTGTATATTCTATCTGTTGAGGCCTGTTTTGTGACCAATTATATGGTCAATTTTGGAGAAGTTACCATGAATTGCTGAGAAGAAAGTATATTCTTTTGTTTTATGATTAGATGTTCTATACATGTCTGTTAAATCCATTTAGTTCATAACTTCTGTTGGGTTCACTGTGTCTCTTTTTAGTTTCTGTTTCCATTCCCTGTCCATTGACGAGAGTTTTAAAGTCACCCACTATTACTGTGTATGATGCATTATGTGCTTTGAGCTTTAGTAAAAAAAAATTTTATAAATGTGGGTGCCCTTGCATTTGGAGCATAGATGTTCAGGATTTAGAATTTATCTTGATAGATTTTTCCTTTGATGAGTTTAATGTGTTCTTCCTTCTTTGATAAGTTTTGGTTAAAAGTCAATTTTATTCAATATTAGAATGGCTACTGCAGTTTGTTTCTTGGGACCTGTTGCTTAGAAATTTTTTCCCCAGCCTTTTATTCTGAGGTAGTGTTTGTCTTTGTCACTGGGATGAGTTTCCTGTATGCAGCAAAATGCTGGATCCTGATTATGTATCCACTCTTTTAGTCTATGTCTTGACTAAGAGTTGAGTCCATTGATGTTAAGAGATATAATAGTTGTTTCCTGTTGGTTTTTTTCTTTTTTGTAGAGGTAGAATTATGGTTTTGTGGCTATCTTCTTTTGGGTTTGTTGCAAGATTATTTTCTTGCTTTTCTTATGGTGTTGTTTTTCTCCTTATATTGGAGTTTTGCATCTTTTATAAGACTGGATTTCTGGAAAGATGTGTAAATTTGGTTTTGTCATGAAATATCTTAGTTTCTTTATTTATGTTTGGAGTTTTCCTGGATAGAGTAACCTGGGCTGGTATTTGTGTTCTCTTAGAATCTGTATGACATCTGTCTAGGATCTTCTAGCTCTTTGTCTAGTCTAACATAGTCTCTGTTGAGATGTCTGAGAGTTCTGGGAGATCAGGTCTCTCCAGGCAGTCTTTGAGTCCAGAGGGCAGTGGGATTGCTTCATCTCTGAGTTCAGATGGAGACCTGAAGGGTCCACTCACAGGCAGCCCCATAATTCCTGTTCCTCGTGAGCTCCTGGCAGATCTCTCTTCGGACAATCAGGGGAGAGAAGGTGGGGTCCCAGATGTCAGCTTAGGACTCAGAGCACTCCTGGGAGATCAGCTCTCCGCCGACAGGTTTTGTATCCAGATGGCAGTTGGACTGCCCCAGCTCTGTGCACAGATCACGATCAGAAAATTCTGACTTCCTTTTACAGAAAATAAAAGCCGGAATACAACTAATATCTAAGCTCAGTGACTATTTAAATGAGAAGAGCCGGCAGGTGGGAGCTTAGAGGATGGGAAGATAAAATCATTTATAGGATGAGCCTAGTCCCTGAGTGTTATTCCTTCAAAGTGTGGTGGAGAAAATTAACTGACTCCTAAATGCTGGCCTTTGACTGCCACACGTGCCACAGTACCGGCAGCCCCACAAACACATATAAAATGCTAACCGTCAGTAAAAACATTAGACGACATTAGCTTTGGATGCCAACTTGAAGAAAGAGTAATATTTAACCATTATACATAACACACAGATGAGTATGAGTGTGTGTATATTCTTCTATGTGCTCAATATACTTATAGAGAATAATTCAAAATAGTTAGTAGAAATGCTCAAACGAATCAGACGATGTGTGCTGAGTCATCCAAGTACCCAAAGCACCTGGTATTCATGGTTCTGGTTTCCTCGTTGCACATACATGAGGAAATAGAAGCTAATAACATGCTCAAGGTTACATATCATAAGCAGAGAATGCCATCTGATGTGGTCTGACTAGGGCCCGCAATGTCTCATAGCTCTTTTTCCTACTCAGAGGCCAACTTGCATTTGATAAAATGCCTTTGGCAGTGGGCCCAATGCAAACACAGTGAAGGTCAAGATGAGAGCAGAGAAGCCAAGCGGGTGACTGACTACAGGTTACCAGCTAATATGAGAGGCTCTTTTATGGTCACACTTTACAAGTGACCACAGCCTGGCACAGGATGGGTAAAGATTACAGTAGTAAAGGAGGAAACAAGGGGAATTGTTAGTGCTATGGCTTGAAAGATAAGCAAGCGTAGACTAGAGGGCAGGCCTCATTAACTATTTCTAGTACAAGAATGTACAAGAATGTAGAGAAAGAGGAACACTCCTCCACTGTTGGTGGGGTTGTAAGATGGTACAACCACTCTGGAAATCAATCTGGTGGTTCGTAGGAAAATTGGACATAGTACTATCAGAAGACCCAGCTTTTTCACTTCTGGGTATATACCCCAAAGATTCTCCAACATATAATAAGGCCATATACTTCACCATGTTCATAGTAGCCTTATTTATAACAGTCAGAAACTGGAAAGAACCCAGATGTCCTTCAGTAGATAGATGGATACAGAAAGTGTGGTACATTTACACTATGGAGTACTACTCAGCTATTAGAAACAATGACTTTACCGAATTCCTATTCAAATAGAAAGAACTAGTGAATATCATCCTGAGTGAGGTAACCCAGTCACAAAAGAACAGACATGATATGCAGTCACTGACAATTGGATACTAACCCCAGAAAGCTCTGAACACCCAAGAAACAACTCACAGAACTTATGAAGCTCAAAAAAAAAAAAAAAAAGGCCAAAATGTGGAAGCCTCATTCCTTCTTAGAAAAAGAAAAAGAATTGTGTATTCATCACATATTATTATGTAACAAATTTTGTGAACTATAATAATATTTTATAAAATAAATAAATTAATTTTAAAAAATAGGAAATTGACCTTGGAAATCACTGACACTTTTGGTGTTGCCCTCCTTCCCAAGACCAGTGTTTGATTTAACTAAGGCATTCTTTACTCTTCTGGCTTATTAAATAATTTTTATTTTCCTATGGTTTGTTTGCTTTGACATATGTCTGTGCACCACATGTTTTCATGATGAACACAGAGGGCCAAAGAGATGATTGGATCCTCAGAGTTGCAAATGAATTTAGACCACTGTGTAGATGCTGGGAACTATCAGTCTTTTGCAAGAACAAAAGGTATTCCTAGCATCTGAACCATCTCTCCAGCCCAATGAAATTCTGTTTTCTTTAATAAAATGTTATTTGAATACCTGTAAGTAAGCATGAATTATACATATATAAACAAATAAAATAAACTTGTGTTAATACTTTTCAAGATACTTGATTTGAATTTATTTTAAATCATATTATTTTATAAATTATGTTTTGTAATTGTCTGTTGCTCAATATTTGTATCTTCTGTGTCTCTTGTAACTCCTGTGTTCTGCTGAATGTATTCGTTAGTATCCCTAAGGCTACATACAGATCCCTTCTACATTCTGTTTACTCTAGAGTTTGTTAATAAAATTTTACATCTTCTTTCCTAATCTCTGTGGCCTGATTTCTATTCTCAGTATTTTGGCTATGGTTTCCACTGCAATGCTGAATGGAAGTACTGAAAATAAACATCTTTTCCTGGTTCCTATGCTAAGAAAAACTAATAATTACATAATCAAATATAATAATTATAGTCAACCATTCCATCTTTACATGATAAGTGCTAGTTTTATGAGTCAGTGTGTGTGTTGTGTTTGTTAAGCAAAGTACAAACTATTCTTCCATTTCTTAAAACAAAACCTATGTTGTTATCTTTTTGTGTGTCTCCATGTTTTTGCTGCAAGTATGCACGAGCACAACCATGTGCGTGTCTTCTGCCTTCCAATGTCAGAAGGTGAGTAGTGTGACAGATGTCCTGAAACTGAGGTTAGAAACAGTTGTTGTCTGTTGTGTGGGTGCTGGAAACCAAGCCCACATCATCTGCAAGAGCAACAAGTGATGCAGCTGTGCAGGCCTGTCTCTCTGCTTCTGTGGAGGAATTTTTGTAGCACGGTGGTACTTTCTCCCTAAAAGTCTAATAGAATTCAGACATGATCTCAACAAATGTGGCTGGACATTCTTTATTACAAAAAATAGTTTATCTTTCTCTTGTATTTAATTCATTCAATGAGTAAAAGCTACAGGATTTGTTCTGTTATTAATTTTAATGTTGATATTTAGAAATTTGTCTAGTGCAAATTTTCGAATGATCTAGAAAATTATTCTTCAATATATTTCTTTATCCTTCCTTATCTGGAAGATGTGCTATAAGAGCCCTGCATTCTTACTGAATATCAGTATTTGTGTTTCTGTTTGCAGGTGTCTGTATGAGTCTCTGCCTTCTATCTTTCCCTCCTTTTGAGCAGTCTTGTGACTGTTTTATCTGGTCTTTTTGTTTGTACACTTTTTCCTCATGACTATAAGGCCTCTTATACAGCAAGTACCTGTTCTCCCTCTGACCTGTTCTCCAAACCCTTGAAGATCCTTGACTTTTGACTATGTTGATTTTTTTCTGTTGTTCTTATCTTTTCTATTAAATTTTTTTCCTTTCTCTTTTCTTTGGCTTAATTTTATCTAGGTGCAAGTGATTAAAACTTAGCTCATTTGGTCATTTTTTATAATATTAAGTATTTGACCTGATACATTTCACAATAAATCCTATTTCAATGACAACACATTATTCTTATGTCACGATTTTATTACTCTTTTTAAAATTAAATTCCCATCTCTTTTACTTTCTAATATTCATGTGTCATCTGAGATGCTAGCTTTCTAATTTCTAAAATGTAGAACTTCTATTTAGTATCTTATTTTTACTGAATTATGATCTACCTGTGCTGAGCTTATGAATATCATCCAACTTCTCTGTTCACAGAACACAGTCTGTGAGTTTTCATCTCTTTGAATCCAGTAAGACTTGTTGCATGTCTAGAAATATAATCAGCCTTGACAACTTGCCCTGGGCTTTGTTGGGTGTGGTACCCACACATGTCAACTATTTCAGCAGTTTGAGAATGCTTTTGGAATCATCCACATCTTTAGGCCTTTTGTAATGGTTATCCGTAATTGTCACTTTGATGAGATTTATAATCACCATGGAAATAAATCTCTTGGCGTGTAGATGTGGAATTTTTTAGATTGTGCTAATTGAGGTGGAAAGGCCCATCCTGAACTATTCAGTGGTTTGGGTCCTAAACTAAATGTAAAAGAGAAGGCCAGAGAAGCATAGGCATTCATCAGCCTGCTTCCCGGGTGTGTGTGGATTGTAACCGGACATCTTTGCCCGCCATCACACTCGTCCAGCCATGACAGATTGTTTTTCCTGGAACTGTAAGCTATCATAAACACATTCTTCTTTCCCCTAAGACAAGAAACTACTACAACTCTCACCTACTTTCATCATATGAGATTGTTATATCTCATGTAACAACCATAAACAAGGAGTGTTCTAGACTCTTCAAGTCTTCATATATCCGTTGCCGTCTGTCTGCTGCAACAGTTATGAGGAAGAAGTTTTTAAAATCTCTGTTCAGTCATTCACCCTTTTCCTGACTGTTCTCTCTTTGTCTCATCGGTCAGAAGAGAGGGGTGAGCAAATTATCTAGGTGTGTTGTTGTGTCTTTCTCCTTTTATTTTTGTCCATGTGTTCTTTGTGTACTTTGGAATTCCTCTCTTATATATGAGTATAATTGAAGTTCTTTTATCTTCTTGAGTTAATCTTTACCCTTTATAGTGAACTGATAAACCCTTGTTTTACTCTAGTATCAGATTTTTGTAACTGTATTAGCTTTCTAAATCTGTTTATGTTTTGTAGCTTTTCCACCATTTTTAATACTTTGTCTTATTTTACAAAAAGAAACCTTCATTTTTATACACAATCTCCATAAAACTAAAAAAAAGACAAAACTGAGGATTTTCATCTAGACCCTTGAGAAGAAACAGAGTCACAACGTGAGATGTAACCCAGGGAGGCCTACTTCAAAGCTTTGAATTTGAAACTGGAAACTATTAAGTTCCTTCTGCATTAGTTAAATTTGTTGTGATGTGTTGCAGGAGCAGCTGGACACTGATGTTTTCCCTACCATCTTCAGTCTGACTCATTCTCATAATGCCTTGGCACACTTAACATCATGTGATCTCCCCAGACTCAGTGTAAGTGGACACGGTAATTTTTATTTACCCAATGAATTGTAACTACTAATGACAAGATACAAAAGACTCTTAAATAGATTGTTCTTAAAAAAAAAAAAAAAACAGATATGGGGCAAAAAAAGACATGTGTTTGTGTGTACATTGAAAGGCACCATGATCAAGTAATAGCAAGCACAATTTTTCTTTTTAGCGAGCATTTATAATGAATATCATTTCAAATAATTTGAAGATACGCATTGTTATGAAGCTTGCTCATTTTCTTAGAATTAAAATATGATGAAATAATGATACAGTTGTGTTATCCCAACCATTCTTCAGACAAGTCTACGCCACAGCAGCCTTCTTTCCACTTATACAAAACACCCATCCCAGCCCCTCCATATCAGATACCTAATTTACTGTGTACCAGCTTGAGGCTCTCCCTGCTCCGAAAAACTGTGAAAGGCAACCCACTGACTTTTCTGTATTGCTCCTCCTCGAGCTTACACTAAACTTTTACTTTTGTTTGCAGGTGTTATTAAGATCTTCATTCTCTCAGTCTAATGGATGAAAACAAATGTGTAGAAAGGGGTTTTCTGGTCTTTGGCTTCATGATACAGGAAGGGCAGTAAAGAACATGCACTGGATCCAATACAGCTTCATATATGTTAGGTATTTTCACTTCCTTGTATCAAGAAACAAGCAGTGCTTGACAAAGAATGCAGACTAACTGGTTCAATTAGTTTTATGTAGTCTATAAAATTTAATGAAAGGGAACTGAACGCAAATGTTTGCTTTAATTTTGGTTTCTGTAAAGCCCACATGTGAGGTACCTGAGTTAAAATTTTGAAAACACAATTTTAAATACTGATTCTCCAGATGAGGATGCTTGCATCTAACCACCTGACTGTGCAGGGCTACCCCAACAAAGGAGTTAGAGAAAGGATTGAAGAAGGTGAGGGGGTTCACAACCCAACAGGAAGAACAACAATCAGCCAACCAAACCCCCAGAGCTCTTAGGGACTAAACCACAAGCCAAAGAGTACACGCTGAGGGACTCTTCGCTCCAGCCACATATGTAGCAGAGGCCTTACAGGAAAGTCATGAGCTTTAAATAAGCTTTGTTGTGATAACACAACCCCTACTCTAACTGAGAAAGTATTTGTATTACCCATAAGTTTCATTTGGCTCACACAGCTTTTGTATTAGCTTAGACTTGGAACTTAAATTTTCTCACACATTTTCTTCCAAGACTATTCTATAAGCTTATATTACAGTGATTTTTTTCCATTTTCATGTAAATTTGAGAACCTGGTATACAGAGAAAGAAAATGCCTTTTACCCTGACTTTTGCTGCCCCTATTTTCTTGACGAATCCCCACTCCGTGACATCTACATACAGAGAGCGGGTCCACCGTGTCCGTGTTCCTAAGCTACTAGTCACATAAAAAGCATGAGTCACTGTCACTATCCAGCCTGAAGCATGTATAAAAAAGTGAGAGATCACTGATTTTTTAAAAGACAGGCATTTGTTTTATCTCTCGGCATTATTGAAACATGGTCATACCCTGTAACTAAGGCTGGCTGCCCTCCAATGTGCCACCCTCCTGCCTTTGCCTTCCGTGTGGACATAATCAATTATTCATGTTTTAATTGATTTATGTGTTCGCTTAGTTTTAATTGTGTTTGAGTGGTAGTGGTGGGAATATATGCACATGAGTACAGTGACTGTCAACACCAGCAGAAGGCACTAAACCCCTTGGAGGTAGAAATTGAGGCTCTGTGGGCTGCACAATTCGATTTGGGGGACATGACAAAGCAATACAGATTCTGTGATGATTGTCAACATGGCTGGACACATCTATGTAGATTGTTTTCTTAATTAAATCATTTAAAGTAAAAAGATTGACTTCTAATTCACATCTTTGAGGAGGGGAAGACAAATCTTTAATTTATATATATATTTTAGGTACAAAGATACACTTTTCACCTGACCTTTTGCTGGCAGCCTATACTAAAGGACATGGAAGAAGGAGGCTTGATCCCTTTTTGCCTGCCCACTCTTGATCTTGCTAGCAAGTCCTTCAATTGCATTAGAGCCTATGTCTTAGAAATTCCAATGAATTTCAAACCACCAGCCAGGAGAACTGAAGAATTACTGGATTCTTGGAACTTCTATTAATATATTGCTATTGTTGGACTAGCTAGACTGTTGTCAACTAGTATGGTTTGAAAGGGATTCTGATGAATCCTGTGCACATATGTGTGTGTGCATTCATTCTATAAGTTCTTTACCTCCAGAGAATCCTGACTAATAAATGTTCTTAGCTGATAAATAGTCTTTAAAGCTGCATGTTCAATTTTTAAATGATGTTATTAGAGACTCATTATGTATCATAGATTGGCTTTGAACTCACAATCCTCCTGCTGTGGCCTCACTCATCTTGAGATTACAGGCATATGATACCTGGACAGTTCTTTTATTGGATATCTTATGTATTTACATTTCAAATGTTATTCTCTTTCCTGGTTTCCCCTTCAGAATGCCCTCTCTCATGCCCCTCCCCTTGCTTCTATGAGGGTGTTTTGCCTCCCACCAACCCACCCACTCCCACTTGACCACCCTGTTATTCTATAACACTGAGGAACCAAGCCTTCACAGGACCAAGGAATTCTCCTCCCATAGATGTCAGATAATACAATCCTCTGCTACACATGCAAGTGGAGGCATGGGCCCCCCATATGTACTTTTTGGTTGGTAGTTTAGTCCCAAGGAGCTCTGGGCGGTCCAATTAGTTGATATTGTTGCTCTTTCTATGGGGTTTTGATCCCCTTCAGCTTCTTCAGTCCTTCCCCTAATTCTTCCATTGGAAACCCCATGGTAAGTCCAATGGTTGGCTGCTAGCATCTGCATCTGTATTAGTCAGGTACTGGTAAAGGCTCTCAAAAGACACCTATACCAGGTTTCTGTCACCAAGCCCTTCTTCACATCAATCAAATGATGTATGTATGTATGTGTGTGTATATATATATGGAATGTTTCCCCATAAGGAACAGTCTCTGATTAGTCTTTTCTTCAGTCTCTGCTCTAATATTTGCCCCTGCATTTCCTTTTGATAGGAACAATTCTGTGATAAAAATTTGGAGATGAGGGTGTGGCACCATCCTTCAACCAGATTGGGGGGGTCTTGACTAAACTCTAGATAAAGTCCCAACAGGTTCTCTCTCCCATTTATTGGGCATTTCAACAAGTCTCTACCCTGTTGGGTCCTGGAAGACTCTTGCTTTCCAGGCATCTGAGACTTGCTGGAGGTTACTCCTTGTCCTCCAGCCCCCATTGCTACACACCTCTGTTCAAATTCCTGAACCTCTGTATATTATTCCTGACTTCTCCCATAACTAATCTCACCTCTTTTTTTTTCCTCCCCTTCCTTTCTTCCTTCTATATCTCTAACACCCTCTAATTCCCTTGAGTATTTTGTGACCCCTTCTAAGAAGGACTGAAGCATCAACACTTTGGACTTCTTTCTTTCATAGCATCATATGGTAAATTGTATCTTGGGTATTCTGAGCTTCTGGGATAATATCCACTTATCAGTGAGTGCATACAGTATATGTTCTTTTGTTACATCACTCAGAATAATATTTTCTAATTCCATTCATTTGTCTAAGAATTTCATGAAGTTATTGTTTTTAATATCTGAGTAGTTCTCCATTGTGTGAATGTAGCACATTTTCTGTGTCCTTTCCTCTTTTGAAGGACATCTGGGTTCTATCCAGCTTCTATTATAAATAAGGCCTCTATGAACATAGTGGAGCATGTGTCTTTGTTATATGTTGGAGCATCTTTTGGGTATATGCCCAAGTGTGGTATAGCTGAGTCCTTAGGTAGTACTATGTTCAATTTTATGGGGAACCACCAACTGATTTCTGTAGTGGCTGCTTGCAATCCCACCAACAGTGGAGGAGTGTTCCTCTTTCTCCACATCCTCACCAGCATTTACTGTCATCTGAGGTTTTGATCTTAGCCAATCTGACTGGTGTAAGCTAGAATCTCAGGGTGGTTTTGATTTGCATTTTCCTGATGACTAAGGATGTTGAACATTTCTTTGGGTACTTCTTGGCCATTCAATATTCTACAGTTGAGAACAATTTGATTTAGCTCTGTACCCATTTTAATAGGGTTATTTGATTCTCTGGAGTCTAATGTCTTGAGTTCTTTGTATATATTGGATATTAGCCCTCTACTGGATGTAGAATTTGTAAAGATCTTTTCCCAATCTGTTGTATGCTGTTTTGTATTGACAGTATCCTTTGCCTTACAGAAGCTTTGCAATTTTATGAGGTCCCATTTGTCCATTCTTGATCTTAGAACATAATCCACTGGTATTCTGTTCAGGAAATTTTTTCCTCTGCCTATATGTTCTAAGCTCTTCTTCATTTCTTTTCTATTAGTTTCAGTATATCTGGTTTTATATGGAGGTCCTTGACCCACTTTTACTTGAGCTTTGTACAAGGAGCTAAGAATAGATTGATTTGCATTCTTCTGCATACTCACCACCAGTTGAATCAGAACCATTTATTTAAATTTCTGTCTTTTTTTCCCCCTCTTGATGGGTTTAGCTACTATGCCAAAGATCAAGTGACCATAGGTATGTGGGTTCATTTTTGGATCTTCAGTTCTATTCCATTGATCTACCTGCCTGTCTCTGTACCAATACCAGGCTACTTTTATTACAATTGCTCTGTAGTGCAGCTTGAGGTCAGAAAAAGTGATATCCCCAAAAGTTCTTATTTTGTTGAGAATAGTTTTTGCTATCCTGGATTTTTTGTTATTCCAAATAAATTTAGAAATTTCTCTTTCTGTCTCTATAAAGAATTGAGTGGGAATTTTAATGGAGATTGTATTGAATCTGTAGATTGCTTTTAACAAAATGGACATTTTTACTATATTAATCCTGCCAATCCATGAGCATGGAAGATTTTTCCATCTACTGAGATCTTCCTTGATTTCTTTCTTCAGGAGCATGAAGTTCTTGTCACATTTCACTTCCTTGGTTAGAGTCACAACAAGGTAACTTACATTGTTTGTGACTGTTGTGAAAGATGTTGTTTTATTAATTTCTTTTTCAGCTTGTTTTCCTTTGAGTTGAGGGAGGCTACTGACTGGTTTGAATTAATTTCAAATACAACCACTTTGCTGAAGTTGTTTATCGGGTTTAGGAGTTCACTGGTGGTGTTCTTGGGATCAGTTAAGTAGACTATCATATCATCTGCAAATAGTGATATCTTGACTTACTCCTTTGTATCCCTTTGACCTCATTTTGTTGTCTAATTGCTCTGGCTAGGACTTTGAACATTATAATAAATGGGTAGGGAGAGATTGGCAGCCTTTTCCAGTCTCTGATTTTAGAGGGATTGCTTCTAGTTTTTCACTATTTAGTTTGATCTTGTCTACTGGTTTGCTGTATATTGCTTTTATGATGTTTAATTATGGGCCTTAAATTCTTGATATTTCTAAGACTTTTTTAATTTAAAAAATTTTATTGGATATTCTCTGTATTTACATTTCAAATGTTATCCCCTTCCCCCATGCCCTCTCCCCCTCCACTTGCTTCCATAAAGGTGCTTCCTCTCCCAATCACCCTCTCCACCTCAGTGCTTTAGCATTCCCTTACACTGGAAAAATGCTCCTTCACTGGACCAAAGACCTCTTCCATTAATGCCAGCCATGGGTTTCTCCATGTGTTTATTTGTTGGTGTATTAGTTTCTGGGAGTACTGAAAGATTTGGTTGACTAATAATATTGTTCTTCCCATGGGGTTGCAAACCCTTTCAGCTCCTTCAGTCCTTTTTCTACTTCTTTCATTGGGATTCCCATGTTCAGTCTAGTGGTTAGATACAAGCATCCTCAACTGTATCTGTATGGCTCTGGCAGAACTTCTGAGGAGGTATCCATGTCTGGCTCTTGACAGTAAGCATTTCTTTGGGTTTCATGGCTGCATATGGGGTGGATCCCTTGGTGAGACAGTCTCTGAATGATCTTCTTTTCAACCCCTACTCCTCTATTTGTCCCCGTATTTCCTCCTGTGAGTCTTTGGTTCTCCCTTCTAAGAAGGACTGAGACATCCAAATTCTTGTCATTCTTCTTTTTGAGCTTCATAAGGTTTGTGAATTGTTTTTTGGGGCTTCAGAGCTTTTGCAGCTAGTATCCACTTATCAGTGAGTACATACCATGTGTGTTCTTTTGTGACTAGGTTACACCAGTCAGGATGATAGCTCCTAGGTCCATTGATTTGCCTAGAAATTTCATAAAGTCACTGTTTCTAATAGCTGAGTTGTATTCCATTGTGTAAATATACCACAATTTCTGTATCCATTCCTCTGTTGAAGGACATCTGGGTTCTTTCCAGCTTCTGACTATTATAAATAAGACTGCTCTGAACATGGTAGAACATGTGTATTTGTTATATATGTTGAAATTTCTTTTGGATATATGCCCAGGTGAGGAATAGCCAGGTCTTCAGGTAGTACTATGTTCAATTTTCTGAGGAGCTGCCAGACTGATTTCCAGAATGGTTGTAGCAGCTTGCAATACCATCAATGATGCAGGAGTGTTCCTCTTTTTCTACATCTCACTAGCATCTGCATGAATCAGTGTTGAATTTTGTCAAATGCTTTCTCAGCATCTAATGAGATGATCATGTGTTTTGTTTTGTATTTTGAGTTTTTTAATATAGTGAATTATGTTATGCCTTCATTTTCATCAAATTCTAAAAGGCCTTTAATTTCTTTCTTTATTTCTTTCTTGACTAAGTTATCATTGAGTAGAGTGTTGTTCAACTTCCATGTGTATATGGACTTTCTGCTGATTTTGGTGTGATTGAAGGCCAACCCTATTTCGTTGTTTTCTGATTAGATGTGTGGGATTATTTTAATATTCTAGTATATGTTGAGGCCTGTTTTATTACAAATTATATGATCAGTTTTGGAGAAGGTACCATAAGGTAATGACGTAATAAGAAGAAGGCATATTCTTTTGTTTTAGGATGAAATGTTATATATATATAAATGTTCATTACTTCTGCTAGGTTAACTGTGTCTCCCACTATTATTATGTTAGGTGCAATGTGTGCTTTGAGATTTAGTAAAGTTTCTTTTATGAATGTGGGTGCCCTTGCTCAGAATTCATAGTTCATCTTGGTGAATTTTTCTTTTGCTGGGTATGAAGTATCCTACCTTATCTTTTTTGATACCTTTCGGTTGAAAGTCAATTTTATTCCATATTAGAATGGCTATTCAAGCTTGTTTGTTAGTTTCTGATGCTTAGATTCTTGTGCTTCCCTCTGGCCACCTGGTTATCTTTGGTGTTAGTCGGTTCTGCTGTGTCTGACTGCAGCCTGTCCCTCCTGTGGTCCTGTGATCATGTGATCTTAAGTGCGTTGGCACTCCTGGGAGACCAGCTCTCTCTGGGATAAATTTGGGTGTGGAGGACTGTGTCATATGGTTAGCTCCAGGACGCTTACGGAGACTGTAAGGATCTTGCTCTTTGCTGTTTCATGATTTCTGTGCCTTGTGTGTTCCTGACAGGTCACTCTTTGGCCAGATTTTGGAGGAAAAGTGGTAGTCTTACCTGTGAGCTTGGGAGTGACCGCACTCCTGGGAGACCAGATCTCTCCAGGTGGGATTTGGGTTTGGAGGACTGTAAGACATCCTGTCTCAGGCTGCTCCATGGTTTGTGTCCAGGTACCTGGTCAATTTTTAAGTGACTTTTATGGAGATTTATAAATTTTAACACATTCAAAACAATTATTTTCTACACTTAAAGACCATAATTAAATCAGTTCACTTGAGGAAAGGAAGCATCCTATCCTCTTTGGGCCAAAGCTGTGCTAATTTTAATTCCAAAATGTTTATCCCCAAATCACCCCAAATCCTACGCAATCTGGAACAGATGTTCACCCTCTTTTCACATGGCCAGAATCCAGGTAAGTTGAATTTTAAACATACTTAGTGAGTTTTCTCATGTCGTTGACACCCTGCTAGGAATAATCCGCATTAAACGGGAACTACTCACTTTTTAAACCAAGAACTCAGTCTTTTTACAGTGCATAGAGTAACCAATTATTTGATGAGTCATGTAGGTAGCACACATAGACAAATAGTACATTTTCCTTTCATTTACCACTTGATTTTGAAACAGCAATAAAAAATTTAATGCCTTATAAAATCCAAATGACAACCTTCAAATCCTTTGGTTCTCGGGGATAATACCTGAGCAATCACCTTGGCCTTTTATCCACAGTTTATTCTAATCATTCTAGAAGTATAAGCAGATACATGTGACTATTATTAGTAGTACGAACACCCTCACAGCTTATTCCTAGGATACAGTGTCCTTGATTTTTCCCAGAGACACCTCAAATTTAACTCTCTCAAGAAAAACAGATGACTCCATGTTATTTATTCACACATCTGCCCTTCTCCTAATCTACCTTACTAACAACCCTAACCCTAACACTGTTCCTGTAGCCTTTTTCTGTTCATTCATACAATTTGACACCAACTTCTATTTATTTTATCATGAATATACTTCACCTCTATGTCTTCAGTATAGTCTCTCTCCCTCCCCCTCTCTCTCCCACCCTCCCTCCCTTTCTCCCTCGCTCCATTTGTCTCTATCTTGTCTCCCATATCTCTCTCTCTCTCTCTCTCTCTCTCTCTCTCTCTCTCTGTCTCCTCTTTCTCTTTCTCTCTTTCTCTCTCTCCCCCTCCCTCTCCCTCCCCTTCCCCCCTCTCTCTACAACAGCCTGATGATCTAGAACCCTCAACTCTTGTTCAGTCTGAATTCATACACCTTATTTAAATTATCTAAAGGACACATTGGAATGGATAGCCTGTTTTGCTTGTTTTGTTTTGTTTCAATAATTTGTTTTTTATTTTCTTTGTATCCCAATCACAACCTCCCTCTCCCCTCTCCTCACAGTCCTCCCTTACAAGTTCCTACCCCAATTGCCCCTTCCCTTCTTCTCAGAGAAAGAGGAGCCCCCCTTGGGTACCATTTCTCATTACACTTGAAGCAGAACCCAGACGTGGCTAAGATTGGCCTGTAGTGCCTGCTTTGTTCAGATCACTCACTTTCTCCTGCCCTCACACTACTGCTACGGATAATTTCACCGTAGCCAGGGACAAGACAGTGCTCCTCCCAGGGCTTTAACAAATATTCCTTTCCCATGAAAGTTTCTCCCATGTGGAGAATTTAAGAAAACTGGAAATTGTGTAGTGATATCATAATCTCAAAAGACCAAAAAAAAATTTTAAAAAATGCAACTTATAAACGATTGCTTCTTAATTAGTTTTTACTTGTGACTCACTTTACCTTGGATTTATGTGACCCCAGATACATAAAAATATAGCATAAGTTTATAAATCAAAAATTTAGAGAAAACAAAACCTAAAATAAATTTAAAAGCAATTCATTGCTATGTGCATAATTTTGCCGTGTATTAAAGATTAAACAAAATTTACATATTTTTAAAAAGTTCGCCCTTTTAATTTGTTTAAATCAGGATGTCAAACTCACTCTGCAGCTGAGGATGACCTTGAACTTCTGACCTTTCTGTCTCTATTCCTGAGGGCTGGAATTATGAGCATGCACCGCCATTCTTAACACTTACTGCTTTGGGTTTCAAACACCAAGGAACTAGTTCAAGCCCCTTCTCCATTTCTATGCGTCACTCACATACCATCTTTTCATGGACTTCTGACCTGGTTACTGTACCCAGATAGTACCGTTTCCTCTTACCCTCTGTTGCCAGTTAGCATAATCTGCCTTTGTACTGTTTTGGGTTGTTCTGCTCTAGGAGCATAAGCTCCAGAAGACAGTGTGTGTCTTCTATACATGTCTGCTTTCGGTCCTTAAAGCCACGCCTACAACAAAGTGGGTGCTAAATGAGTTCATGTGCAAAAGAAGCATTTCTAAATGTGAATGAAAATGAAACAGGCTATGCCTTATAGCATTTAACTCCTCATTAGAAACTATTAACAGTTTAATAGAGGGAAAACTGACAGGGAGTATCTATATCAAATCACTAAAAGATGGTGGTTTCACAGTTAAACCGTATCTGTCTGCTCTAGAATGCAGCTTCTTAGAAGCCCCGAGGAGACTAACTCTGGGAATCAGGGACAAACAAATATGGCCCCCAAAGAGCTCTTTCGCCTGACTAGGAATTATACAACTGTGATTCCTCTAATTCTACCATTTCTTCAATCCCACTTAGCTAAGCCTCTCCTACTATACTATGTGTATTTGCATCCTATACTTGTTGAGGGGAACTGGAATTAGTCAATAATGTGGATTATATGACAGGGATTTTGAAGACAATGAAATATTTTCAGAGTAACAGAAAGGGAAAAATAAATAATTCTCAGTTATGCGTCTTTCCTCTTGTATTTCAAAAATACTTCTTCCCTACATTATCTATGATATTTATGTTAGAAAGATAGGTAAATGTTCTGTAATAATTGAATTGAAATGTAACAAATTTTCATACCTAGGGGTACAGCTCAACTGGTAGAATACTTACGTTGCATACACAAGGGCCTGGGTTTGTTCCCCAGCAACATATAAACTGGTTGTGGTCATGAACACATTTAAGGCCAGCCTGGGATACAAGAGACCTTATCTCAGATACCTAGGTAAGTAGGTTTCTCAGCATTATAGGTTGAAACCTTACCTCTAGTGTGATAATGTTAAGAGGTAGAGCCTTTGGAAGGTGATTGGCCCATGAAACCTGCATAAAAACCCGATTCTAATTCAATATGTTGTATTTTTCATCATTGTGATAGTCTTTCTGACTTAGCTCCTCAGACACACACACGGGAACATACATACGAATGCACACAACCGACATAAAAACAGTCTTTCACTCTCCACAGCCAAGTTTCATAGCATGTACCACATTTGCTCCTTCTCAATTTCTTGCTTTTCACACCAGATTGCCGTCCCGCCGCAGCCGTCCTATTGACCCTGTGATTGCCGAGTCACCAAACTTGAGCTGTTGATAAAAAGTGGGGTTTCTAAAGCAGTCCATACTAATGCATACTGTCGGCCCTCTCATTCAATCTCACAGCCCCATCCAACTGGGGAATTCTTTCACCTTGAAATATGTATTTCTGTTGGAATTCTTGGCACTTCTGCTTTTGATGGTTTTTTTTCCCTCTTGGATCTATTTCTCTACCAGATAGATAAGTAAATAACGTTTTAGAAACAGAATGTTTGCTGGTCTAGTTTTTCTCATATGCTCTATCAGAATGTTTATTTCCCTCTGTATCTGTTTCTACCCTTCATGGCCTCACAGAGAGAGGCATGAGAGGACAGGCACTCAGTTCATTTAGTTGTACCTCTGAAATGTCTCTTGATTCTTCATTTCCATCCTATAGCTTCGCCCTACTTTTCATCTTCATCATCTTTGGGTAACAATACAATGAAGATACAAAATTCTCCTAATTGCTCGTTTGCATCCTAACGGTGCCTCTTTGAGTCACTAATGATTTCCTCTCCTTAGAATCATAGCTTTTAATAGTTTCTGATTGCTTTTCTTTGGGTCCCTGATGCTCACATTTTCTAATTCTTTGACCCTCTTAATATAGTTTCTCCTGTTGTGATGATCCCAAACATAAAGTTATTTTCATTGCTACTTCATAAGTATAACTTCGACTTTGCTACTGTTATGAATTACATACATATTAATGTATATAGCTGATGTAAGGATTTTCTTAGGAGACCCCAGTGGAAGGGGTTATGACCCACAAGTTGAGAACTACTGCTTTGGGACAAAATCCAAACCATATTTACAACCTTCAATGGATTGTCCCAGAGTTATGTCTTGCTCCTCCGATGCACTTGTCTTTTCAACCTTGTGCTTTCTTAAGATCCCTCAACCCATTCTGCGTGTTTCATGAGATACCTGTGTTTAAGGGCCTTTCCCTTTTCTGTGCCAAAGGTTAATGAGCCCTTTCATGATAAGATTGCCCTTGCTCTTCCCATTTCTTGGAATCAAGGTTTACACACTTTGATATCTTAATACCCTACATTTTCCTTGCACATCATAAAAATTCAAAGCTATTTGTTAATTGGCTTTTTAAATTAACTCGTGATCCACACTTTAGACAGTGTATTCCTGAAAACTGGTACGAATTGAGAGGAGTAGAAAAAAGATGATGCACCCAAGTATTCACACCAATCAGCCTCATTCTAAGAAAGCACCGTGGTGAACATTGCAGCCTCTCTACTACTTACTTGTCAACAGAGGCCTGATAAGATTGCTATGCAGCTAAATGTTGTCCAAATTCTCGGTTTCCCCTCTGCTGGAATGTGGTAGCTAGGCAACTTTGTTAACATTTGGAATCCAACCCACACATATCTCATTGCAAGACAGAGTGCCAGAACAGGATGGTTTTCATTGAGAGTCACCCACCTCAAGGCCAGGAAGATGGATCCAATGTGTGTGTGAAAAAAAAATTCTAACAACCAGAATACACTAAACTTGAATGACTATAGCATTTTACCAACATCATTCTGTAATTAGAGAAAGTATCTGTCTTGATAGCTGAACAGCTTAGATTGTCTACCTAAGATGAAGTTAGGTATAAAGTGTATTGTGCTGAAAATATGACGTGTGTTTGGAAAGTTGTCTGCACATTTCAACATGGGAAATGAAGCAAAACCAAGAGATAATGAAAAGGCTTTTCAAGGCGTTGAACTCCTGCTGTTCAATTAGTCCAGTAAACAACTCTAAAATGAAGTCATAAATCAAAGGTGTGCTCGTATGCACCACCTGAATGAGAGTCCCATGCAAACAGCTCTGCAGACAGTGAGGTGATATCAGAAGCAACCATTACAACAAGACTATTCTTACAAACTCTTTTTTATCTTCTCACTTATTCATGTTAGCAGGAGATAAATTACACCCATTAAAGAATTCACTAAGGAGCCCTAAAATTATCATGATTGTATTATCATAAAACTTAGACATCAGTGGCTGCTGAACACTGCCCTTCAACACTCTTTGGTATGAAAGTAACTCGGTGCCTTGTTTTATTATTTGGGGCCTATGAACATGCATATATAACTATATAGAATATATGTTAACTCTAACTGTTTCCTCATTCAAATGGACTCATCCATAACCAAAACCCCTCAGTTGAGAAAGATGAGTTGGTATATTGAAATTGAATGACTGAAAACAACTTCTTTCCTTGTAGCTATTTATTAAACAGTCTAGCTAATCAACAATTTTGCTCATTCTCTTTTGTTCCTCTATGAAATTATGAGACCATTCAAACTTTCTCCAATGTTGAGTAGCCCAGAAAATTGTATTTCTGACAAGGTTGAATGGATTTTGTTCTTTCCCAAATTATCTAAAATTGAAACAAAGGGATCTCATGGCACTATATGATTATCTTTAGTTTGCAGTGGATATATTTTCAGCCTATGATTTTCTCAATAAAGCAAACATACAATTATAAAAGTAATAACTATATATTTTATGTTACACATAGTGATAATCTCTAAGAATTAAATAAAATACCCATGCTCAGTATTTTCAATATCTTTTCTGACCTATCCATAAAGTAAAACTCAGAGCTTCTACTTTCAGTATATAGGCCAGTCAGCTATAAAATAGACAAATTCTGCTAGATATGTTGAGTTAACAGTAATAGCTAACTATGAAACAGACCTTGATGAGCATCTTCCACTTAGCTGACACCATGACAAGCCCCAAGAGAAACCTCATGCCAAGTGATTGAAAATCCGGAGGTGGCTCTGTGGTGCAAAGGACAGTACATTGGACTTCTAGTGACAAGAAACTGCCTGACTTACACTCTGGGCTTTGAGTTCTGAATAATTCTCAAGAAGCTCAACCCTGAGCCAGGTAAGCTAAATCTACTTCCCATTAAAGACCTACTTACTGGCTTTAACTAGTTTTGCATGTGTGATTGTGTTTTGCTTTTAGTTTTTATGTTGTTGTTGTTGTTGAAGTTTTTTGTTTTTTGATTTTTTTTTGTTTGGTTGGTTGGGTTTTTTTTTTGGGGGGGGGGTTGCTTTTGTTTTTTGAGACAGGGACTTTCCATGAAATCCTGGCTGTCTGGAACTATGTTAACCAGACTGTCCTGGAATTCACAGAAATCCTCCGGTCTTTACCTACCGAGTGCTGGGAAGTGCGTGCATGTATCATTACACCTAGCAGTGCCTGTTACTTTTAATGCTGCCTCTGACTGTCTTACAACAGCCACCAGTTTCACTTGTGCATCCTCCTGGTTCCCAACCTCTCTGCTTTTCTTATTTTCAACTCCTTCTAATTGAATTTTGAGTGGAGTTGGTCAAGGACAATATCTGCACCTAAACTGGAATCAGCTCCAACTTCAGGATCTTCCATTTAGACGACCTCTACCTGTTTGACTGGGTTATGAAGTCTTTCCTTTTTAAAATGTTCCCTAAACCAACCTTCTTTCCCAAATGCCAGCCAGAAACCAACATAGAGAATAAAACGCACTGTATTCTAAATGCATTGCGTTTCTTCTCTATGTGTCAAGTTCATTTTTCTTACAAAAGACTTTTCCACGGAGAAGAACAATGGTCTCTTCAACCAACCTGTGTCATCATAAGAATATGACTGACCCCTGCTGTCTTTTTCTCTGAATTAAAACACCATGATATTATTCTCACTATGACCAGGTTGAATGAAGGACTCCCTTCTTATTATCTAAGGTCAGGCCACGGTGTCACTTTAGATATCTTTGGTCACATTTTTAATATATTACATATGGAAAACTAACCATTTCTGAGAAAGAGAACATGATGTTCCAGAACCTAGTCCTACAAACAGGAAGTCAGGACTTCCCAGAGAGACAAGGAAATATTTATAAACTAGGACAGAGAGCTAACTGACATCTTACTATTGATGATCTAATCTTTCTTTTTAATCTGTTAAATACCCATTATTTTCTTTTTCATATCAAAGTTTACCTAATGCCAAGGTGATGGGTGTAAAGAAAAAGAAATATATATATATACATACATACATACATACATACCTGAAAGAAAGTTTGTGGGAGAATCGAGACTATGTGAAGACTAGTCAGATTTTTGATATTTCTTCTATAATCATTTATTTCCTCCCCTGAAATTCTCTAAAATGAGAGGTCTGCAATTTCAGTTAGACCACAGACTTACTAGGGGATAATAAATCGTAACATCAAAACTATACAGATAGTAAGAACTGAGTTAGAAATAAAACCCTGTTTATTTCCACTTGGAAAGGGAAGGCTAAAGAAACAGACAGGATTTGTGAATATGACCATGTGGAAGTGGTATGTGGTACCCAGGGCTCATCTTTGCCCTTCTCCTGAATAAAGGAGATTTACTGCTTTACAAGAATCAGGTCCAAGAAATTCAAACCATATTACTATTTTTTTTGGTACAAGGATAAATATATAAATGTTCTCTTTTCTTTCCTTTGGGTCAGTTTTATACACTATCATATTTTAAGATGGAAATCGAGGTTAGGGTGTATATCTAGGGAAATGAAGCCAAAGAGACCAGCTATCCAGCTGAGCAGATTACATGCTGACAGCATCTGAGAGCATCATGTAGTTTGAAGACACTATGGGGATTTGGTGGGAAATCTTGTAGAAATGAACAGCATATTTTTTTCCAAGATTGTTCTTTGATATAATGCCTTAAAATAAACACTGAGGTGTGTCCAGAGAGTGAAGGATTCCTGGACCCTGATTCCTTGTCAAATATCATTGGGTTTTAATAACACTTGCCCAGAAATTGACAGAGAAGAAAGATATCACGATTACACTTGAACCCACAGAACACTGTTGAAACCCTTCTTTATATCAGATATTTAGTACCTATCCACTGAAGTAATCTAGCACTTGGCTTTTAGCATAAAATCGCATGTCTTCCTTTCAATATAAGTAAGTGGACCAACTTTGATATATTCCTCAGTTCAAAACACTAAGTCAATGAATTGTTATACAAGTGACAACTATTGTGAGCACTAGGCATGACAAGTCAGCTCTGAACAACAGTTTGTAGAGTATCTAACAGCACACATCTATTTGTAGATCAATGAAGGCTTTCATTTCATCTGCAGGGTCTGGAGCCCACACAATTTTTCTGATGTCCAATGCTAAAACTCAACTCTGAGAAAACTTGCTTTTCTTTTCCATTTCTTCCCTTATATAGCTTTTTAGTGCCTGAATCATAAATCTTGGATGCAATAACTAGTTCAGGTACCTGAAACCTCAAAAAAATTAACCTGATTTGGACACCATAGTGCTAGTTTGAGCTTAGCTTGATTTAGGAAAATATCTGTAATTTATGACCATATTTGTAAAAGAATATGATCTATAAAATAAGATGAAATCAGAAACATTTCCTTGTATGAACATATTTCCAGCATGTAGAATTGTTTCCAGATCTAAATGAAAATTTGGTTACAAAAAGCCTTCTCTGACTAGGAATGGGCAAGTGTAATGACTGTATAAGAAAATCTGAAGTGGAAATTTCCAGTTTCTTTGGAGACCCAGTTATGTCATGTGATGTTTTTCTGGAGACTGTCTTATGAGAGGATGTTTTGCTGAAGCAGACACGGGGGAGGATAGTTTGGTGAGAATAGACAGGTGATGTCTTTTTCTGGAAGTTTCCTAGGAAATGAGCATGTGATGTTTTGCTGGAGTGGATGCTTAAGAGGACACGTATTATTTGAAAATGGTATAACAATAACCCAACAAACAGTAGATGACACTGTGGTATTGGTTCATTTTTACACTCCTTGCTGCTCTTCTCTGGGTTTTGTGAATGCTGGTCTTGGCTGACAAGGCTGTGGCATTGGTTCACCTTGCCTCCTACGCCGACCATCCTCTAGCATGACTTCACAGAGAAAAATCCACCCAGGAATTTCACGGCTTTGTGATCTTCCCAAGGACACAGAATGATTGGCAGAGTTTAGTGGTTTCTTCTAAATCCAGCTGCTGAAGCTGATTCGTGGATGGGGTTTGTGAGCAAATTAAGCTACTGCTGCTGATTTGTGTAAACCTAACCGCTAATACCCTGACAATGAAGATTGGAATCTCCCCAAAGAACACCTTCTAAACAGTTCACATTTCCCTTTGTCCTATTAACTTTTAATTTTCACTACTTCCTGGTGGGGGTGTGGGCTAGAAAGGAGGCTAAAGTATTTAATTATCTTCTTAATGCAGATTTTGAAGAATCTAAGCTTATAAAAATACCTCGATGTTACTTGTGAACATGGATAGATGTTATTTTAACCAAAGATTCAAATTATTCTGACCAATATTCTATGGGCTATTTTTTTCTTATTTTATTTTCCAAGTGTTTTCATTACATATTTCTGATTTGTGGCTTATGATTTTGTCAAACAAAGTGACGCCCACAAACAATATTCCTTGTATTGAAGTCCATAACACATATACATACACTCATAAAATGTTACTTGCCCTAAATAATCTATCTCTATCATATAAACTTTTTAAAACAATCTTTGATATTAATTACTTAATGCAAATGAAAAAATTTTGCCAGCTATTTTATCAGCATTATTATGCAGATGATCAAATGAGGAGAAAGGTGGTTGATTCGAATGTTCCAGGAAGTTTAACTTCTGAATGTTGACGCGGAAATATGAACTGATAAAGCATTTTCCCTGACTTTCCAAACACATAGTAATGTTACTACCACTCACCCTTCATTTATTCTTAGCCTAAATGTTTCTTCACACTCTGTGTCAATTCTCTGTAATATTTTCAACAGTTTGTCTGACCTGTGTTTCTACCTCTGTGACAAAGCATCATGACCAAGGCAGCTTATAGAAAAAACAGTTCTCTAAGGGACCCACAGCTTTTGAGTATGAGTCAGTTCATGGCTGTAAAAGCAGGAAGCCCAGCAGCAGGCCCAAACAGTTCCATCAAGTCTTCAGACTATAGGGGTCAATCTCATTCAAAGCACCACACTATTAAAACACTAGGCAGGAAGCAGATAAAACCCAATTTTTCCCTTAGAGACCTATTTCTGAATGCAAGATTGTGTATTTCTACATGGTCTCACAGCCTTCAAAATAGTGTCCGAAAGTAGGAAGTAATGGCTCAGAACATGAGCTTTTGAGGGATGCTGAATATTCAAACTGAGTCTGATGCAGTGACACACACCTTCAGTCATAACTCTCATGAGTTAGAAGCAGGAGGATCTCTTTCAGGGTCAAAGCCAACCTAACATACACAATGAGCTCTAAGACAAACAGAGTCACATAATGAGACTCTGTCTTAGAAAACAAACCAAACAAGCTCTGGCAGGTTTAAAGAGGCTGAAGGATGAAAGGAATATTGGAGTTTAGGAACACTTTGGACAAGACCACCTAAAAAGAACTGTAAATGTTGCTAAATTGGAGCTCTGCTGGTCCGCAACAACCTCCTGGGGAAGATGCTGGCCTCACTCTAGTCCCTTACACTCCATCTCTTCTTAGTGCTCAGCCAATCATACGGTTCGGTTCGGTAGTAAAAGGGGAAAGAAGCCCCTTATGCTGAATAGATCAGCCTCCTGGATATGGAGTAGAGGTCAGAAAAGATGAAAGGGTTTGGAGGAGAAAATAGCCATTCCTATAAATAGACTTGACACAAGGCTCTGCCGCCTTTGCTTGCTATCGTTTTTATAGTGGAAATACGTCAATGGCTGTATTGCTGCTGCTCTATTCTCCACCCTCGATACAGTAGCTACCACATGGAAAAGCTGTAATTACATGTTGACTAGCCACCGAAGTAAAGATTTGGGAGCCTGGTTGACAGAATAGCTACATGATATGTATTTTTTTTCTCATTTTTATCAGATACTCTATATTTACATTTGAGATGTTATCCCTTTCCCCCCTGCCCCGCTCCCATCCCCCCTCCCGACTTCCCTCCCCCATCCCCCTCTATTTGCCAAACTCACTCATTTTGAATGAATCGGAGGGTATGGAGAGCTGACCATTGTTCATAAATTACATCCCGGTAGAACGCTCAGAAGCAGCCCCTTCGGCTTTTGATCCACCCCAGAATATAATGAATAGCAACCAACCATCAGCCGCCTGAGGTATCTGCAATGACTGCCAATCCTGTCTCTCAGCAACACCCACGTTTTGGGTAAACTGAATCAAAAGTCAAAAGTTCCGTTTAGCCTTGTACGGTGCTGTTGGTTTTGGAAGTGGAGATCCAGCGTGTTCTTCGCCGTGTGTCTCATTTCTGCAGTGATAGGTAAGGAAACTGCAAGAGAGGATAGCAAGGAGAGCTTGAACGTTGCTGGGGCTTCCAGTCATTAAAAGGATATTGCTCTGCTCGGTGAGAAAAGATAGCTTCTCAAATTTCTTATCTCCTTTCACCATGTAAGGTTGCTCTCTTGATAGGTAGAAGCTCTGCAAGAACTTTTAATGCACAAGAACAGTTACTTTAAAAGATCAAATATACCCAGTGCGAAACGGAATAGCATCACATATAGTGTCTCAAATGACTGAGTCATCAGAATCCATAATAAATTACCCTCAATACTCTATTGCTCCATCCAAGTTATAAGACCCTGATATATCCACCAACTTTATAACTCAAAAGTTGCCCATCATATTTATGCTCAAATATGTGACTCATTTAATGATAATTCCATAAAATTGTCTATAATGTAAAGTTCTTAAAGATACATATAACAACACTTAATTTGTTAAGTGCTCTTAATAAATATTGGCACTTTAAACTTATTTAGCAGTGTTATGTTTTTAGATTTATTTATGTGTATGTTTGGCCTTCGTGCAAGTATATGCACCATATATTTGTCTAGTGCCTAGGGATGTCAGAAAAGGGGCTCAGATAAGACTGGTGTTTTCAACCACCACTTAGGTGTTGGAAAAACAATCAGAGTCCTCAGAAAGAGCAATGAGTGTTCTTCACCACAGAGCAAGCTTGTTGTTTTATTTTAACTGGATCTGTTCTCTTTGCTTGTTGTTTCCTATGACCTTCACACACTGACCAGATTTACAGATCTAGTAAAATGCCTGTGCTCTGGCTGAAAGTCTTAGCTCCAGTCTTTGTAAAAACAAACAAACAAACAAAAAATACGTATTTTACTTCTATTTTAGCAAAGGCTATGAGCAGAACTGTTTTTCCATAAAACCGTTATGGATTTTGCTATATTAACTGCAAAGCAGGCCATGGCTCAGACACCTTGGGTCCAATGAGTACAGGCAGCACACGTGATTTCTCAGTCCACCTGTGCTACTGTGCTTCCATCAGGACTGGTGTGTCACCAAAGCACTGGGGAGGGGTGGTTACCGTTCACAATCACTTCCTAAGCTAGAATCTGGATACCTCGGCTACCAAGAAACCTAACTTAAGCAAGCTACTTAATCTCTCTCCCTTTCTTTCTCCATCCCGCCCTCCCTCCTCCCCCTCCTCTTCCTCCTCCTCCTTCTCTCTCTCTCTCTCTCTCTCTCTCTCTCTCTCTCTCTCTCTCTCTCTCTCTCTCTCTTTCTCTCTCTCTCTCTCTCTCCCCCTCCCTCCCTCTCCCCTCTCTCAAATGCATTTAAATGTAATATCTCTCAGCAAAAGGATTTCTGTTTACATAGATAGTTCATTACATGATGCAATTATCTACTGAGTAACAAGACAATTAGCTCAAGTTAATACCGTATACCATGTGTACTACTGTTCTGACTTGTCAGGCAAGATTTGCCCACTGGTACAATATTGACTCAACTCTTTAGGGAGTAGCCAGCCACTTCACGATTGGATTAAAGGCCTGCACCTTGGGAGGGAATACACAACTAAGGCTATGTAGGTCTGCCTGGGGAGAGGATGGACCCAAGGGAAGAATACATGTTAGGGTTTTTATTGCTGTGATTAAACACCATGACCAAAAAACAAGTTGGAGAGAAAAAGGGATTATTTGGCTTATACTGACACATCACAGTTCATCATCATCGAATGAAGTCAGGACAGGAACCCTAGTGTGACGGTTTGTATCTGCCCAGCCCAGGGAGTGGCATGATTAGAAGATGTGACCCTGTTGGAGTAGGTGTGTCACTGTGGGTGTGGACTATAAGACTCTTGTCCTAGCTTCCTGAAAGACAGTATTCTGCTAGCAGCCTTCAGATAAAGTTGTAGAACTCTCAGCTCTGCCTGCACCATTCCAGCCTGGATGCTGCCCTGCTCCCACCTTGATGATAATGGACTGAACCTCTGAACCTGTAATCCAGCCCCAACTAAATGTTGTTCTTTATAAGGTTTTTATTGGTCATGGTGTCCATTCACAACAGTAAATCTCTAAGACACCAAGCAAGGCAAGAATCTGTAGGCAGGAGTTGATTCAGAGATCATGGAGAAATACGGCTTATTGGCTTATTCCCCATGGCTTACTCAGCCAGCTTTCTTACTGAACCCAGGACCAGCCCAGGGATGATACCACCCACAATGAGCTGGACTCTCTCCCATCAATTACCAATTTGGAAAAAAAAAATGCCTTATGGGTTCGCCTGTAGCCTGTTCTTAGGGAGGCATTTTTAACTGAGGTTCTCTCCCCTCATATGACTTTGGCTTATGTCAAGTTGGACATACAACTGTCCAGTAACAAATATGCGATCAAACTGCTTTTAAGCTTTCATTTCACAGACTAGTGCTCTACTCAAGCAGAGCACTTCTTTCTTGCAGAGGATGACAATAAATGCAGAGACTTGTATTTGGTCTGAGAACAATGGCTAGTGAGTGTTCGGTCTCAAATGGGACCTCGTTATAATCCTTGCCCCACAAGGCCTGGGTACCCTCAGAAAAGCGTGCAAGGGTTTAAAAGCCAAGGAATGGAGAAGAGTCTCATTAAATGCTGCCACCCAGGGGTTATGTTGCTATGGCAACCATGAACACACAGCTACTACAGACAGCACCATATTGGGCCCTCCCACTTTCCACCATGGATAAAAAAATGTCACCACAAAGCTCCATCGCTTCCGGCAGATCTAATGACTGGGGTGATGGGATGTCGTTTTCTTTAATGGTGTAGCACCTAGAGGACTAGGTGGGAAGAAGGGGTTTAGAGGAAAATGAAGGTGGGTATCAGTGAGTAATAGAAGTGAGTGTGTCACGATACATTCTCATGCAAAAAGAAAAACTCTTTAAAATACGCTGGTCTGTTTTGCTTTTGTCACTAAGGTTGTAAGCAAGATTTTAAAAACGCATTCAGTGAGTGGCTGGAATCAAAATAGTAGAAATACCAAAATACCCAAGAAAGGGGAGAGAGAACCTGGAGAAACTATATCCAGTGGATAAGCAAGGCCCCCAGTTGAGGAATGGGGCCACCCACCTATCTCAAAAATTTTAACCCAGAATTTTTCCTATATACAGGAAATGCAGGGACAAAGAGTGCAGCAGAGACTGAAGGAAAGGCCATTCAGAGACTGCTCATCTGGGGATCCATCCCACAGAGATACATCATATTGCTGACACCAAGAAGTGCTTGCTGACAGGAGCCTGGTATAGATGCCTCCTGAGAGGCTATACCAGAGCCTGACTAACACAGATGCAGATCCCTGCAGCCAACCATTGGACTGAGCCCCCGGTGAAATCATCCAGTGGAAGACTTAGGGGAAGGACTGAAGAAACTGAAGGAAATTAAAACCCTATGAGAAGAACAAAAGTATCGATTCACTGGACCACCCAGAGCTCCTAGGGACTGAAACACCAATCAATGAGTACATATGGAGAGACCCATGGCTCCAGCTGCATATGCAGCAGAGGATGGTCTTTATCTGACATCAATGGGATGATGTCATCAATGACATCAATCTGACATCCTATGGAGGGCCCATGTCCCAGCATAAAGGATGCTAGAGCAGTGAGGGGGAAGTGGGCAGGTTGGTGGGGGCACACCCTCATAGAGGGGGAAGGGAGGATAGAATAAGGGGGGTTTCTGAGGGGAAATCAGGAAGGGGTACATTTGAAATGTAAACAAAATAACCAATAAAAATAGGAAAAAAGTAGAACTACTTCTAATTTTTTCTTTTTACAGATATTTGATTCATAATGCCCTGTTCTTTCAGATGCAACCTTATAAATTTCCTGGTACCATCATCAGCATTGTCACTAGGCATGGAGACCTTAGGAAGTCTTTAACCCCGAGAGCTAGTAACTGCACAATGCTAACTACACGGCTACCAGTTATGGAAATGCTCTATACTGTCTCAGGTAAGTATCTTCATTTGGATGTCCACACAATCAGAGAATGAGATCAGGACTTGAAGCAGTGGTTTATTTGCTGGTGCTCTCGAGGAGAAAGCAGAAAGGGGGCAGTTGAAAAAAATAAAATACAATGGAGACATAAAAGCAGTACAGATGTGTTTTCAAGACTGCTCTTGTCATTCCCAGGCCTGGATTCCCTGTGAAATACACACTTTGATGCCAAACTGGAAAGGGGATATAATGGGAGGAAGGGTTCAAAGGTTAGAACAGTCGGATGAAGAGTGCCGTGGGGGAGGGAAAGTCAACAGAAAGTTATGAAAATATCACAGTGAGCTGGAAGAGGTACTGCAGAGGCAGGAGCATCTCTGTGAACCCAAGGATAGCTTGTCTACACTGTGAGTGCTAGGATAGCCAGAGCTACATAGTAAAGAGATGTTGTGTTGTGGTTGAAGCTTCACTGCTGTGAGAGACGGTATGACTATGGTAACTCATACAGAAAACATGTCAGTGAAGCTGGCTTACAGTTGCAGAGGTTTAGCCCATTATCACCATAGTGGAAAGTAACAGCATGTAGGCAGACATGGTGCTGGAGAAAATGCTGGGAGGTCTCCATCTGGATCTGCAGGAAGTGAACTGGCTGGAGCTCCTGAGACCTTAAAGCCCACCACTTAGTGACATACTTCCTTCCACAAAGCAACACCTACTCCAATAAGGTCACACATCCTAATTGTGCCACATTCTATTGGGCCTATAGGGTTTATTTTCTTTCAAGCCATCACAAATTGCCTAAAGAAAATGCTAAAGAATAGGAAAAGGAAAGGAAAGACAATGCCACAGTAAAAGAGATTAATTTGTATAATAATTAATTTTTAATTGAAAAGTATTTCAAGATGTGAGGCAGAAGAAGTATCAACTAAATGAAATATTGGATTGGCAAAGAGTTGGTTCATTGACTATTAACTCTTCTATTTATAGAGTTCATTTTGTGTAAGCTGACCATAGTCCTCAAGAGGAAGCCCTGGAAGAGATGCCAAAAATCATTATCACTAGCTAGAGAGCCTGCGCTGGCAGTGAGCTTCTCCCCATGTGACTGCTCTCAGAGGGAGTGAAAGCCAAAGACCAGCGACTGTGAGGTGCCCACTCTGGAGTCAGTAACACTTCCTGAAGCTACATAGGCGGCCATCTTTGCAATGTCTCTAGAGTTAACTCTCAGTGAGGTTATTTTCCTCTCTGACTTTAATCTTGAACTTGTTCTGTCTAGAACTGATAATGCGGCTTCTTGAGAACAGACTGGATGGCAGTAAATTTAACTGTTCAAAACACGGGCTGAATCCCACCTGGAAGGGAAAAAGAAATGAATGGATAAGTCCGAAGCTGGGACCAACAAATCATAGTAACCAGGAGGAAACAAGGCTTATGAGGGTGGCGGGAAAACCAGTCACCGAAGATGAGCTTGCAGTTTTCCTGGGCAAAACTCTGTAGCCAAACAGTGAGGAGTGTATGTAGAGGCTTGGAAACCAGGAGTTCAGTTTGGAGAACATTAAGAGGACAGACTGGAGGTAAAGGACAGTAAGGAAAGACATCTTCCTCTGAGTACAAAAGGAGAACAAATAAGCCCTCCTCCACCAGAAATGAATGGGAAGAGTGGGTACTGGAAGGAGAGGAACCCCATTACTATATGAACGTGGCTGTGGTTTTGTCTAAAACCAAGAGTACAAATGGGATTAAGGGGATGATGACCGAGTGTGGGTTAAGAAATTCAGGCAGTGAGATCCAACACAAACAACACAGGAGTTCCTGGGAAGCAATGGCACATTGCTTTTCATTGTGGGCTCTACTGAAAATGTCATACATGTTTCTCCTTTCACAGCCCTATTTCCTCACATCTATTCATGGAGGTGACATTTTATGAAGCAGGCTTTGTGACGTGTTCTACTGAATGAAAGGCCATGTCATCCGCCAGCCTATATAATGCAGAAGTGAAATAATGGAGAACTTGGTTTCAGACACTTTGAATTTGAGGTGTTCATATAAGACCAGGTAGGCAAAAGATAAGTCTGATATGAAGGAGCCAAGAAAGCAGCAGCAGCCATTTGTCAGGTGTGTCCCCTGGATGCTAGAATATCCATTCACATTGTCGCAGCTTCCCTTGGGTTCTTTCTTCTGAGTGAGGAAACAACACTCCAGGACTGGCTCAGTTGTCACACACTAATAAAGGGATGTTCCCCTCTCCATCTTAGTTAAGGATACTATTGCTGTGATAAGACTCATGACTACAGCAACTCGGGGAGGAAAGGATTATTCAGCTCATGCTTCTACGTCATACTTCATCATGAAAGGAAGATGAGACAGGAACTCAAGCAAGGCAGGAACCTGGAGGCAGGATACAAAAGCCATGGAGAAGTGCCTACTGGCTGGCTTATTCCCATGGCTGGCTCAGCCTACTTTTTTATAGGACTCATCACCTCCAGCCCAGAGGTGGCACCACCCACAGTGGTCTGGGTCTGTCAATCACTAATTACGAAAATCAAGGCTTGCCTACCACCAGATTTTGTCATTTGAGGCTCCCTTCTCTCCAATGGCTCTCACTTGTGTCAAGGTGACATAAAAGTAACCAGTACATCCCTTCTCCTTATGCAGATTTGTCATAAGGATTGTGGGAAAAAATATGACAAACATATTTGGTCCACTGCGATTTGGAGGGGAAGGGAGTCACTGCACCTCCCAAAATATGCCTCTTACCTTATATATATATTCATTAAAATGTCTTTACAATCCATATCATAGAACCTGAAGGGGTTCTCCTCACATTTAAGTTAGCCTGTTCCAAACTTTCTCTGGAATATGCATTTGCTTTGATTTGGTTTGCTGAATGAATTTCTGCTTTCCTTCTGGAACATAAGAACAGAGAAGAAACCTTCACCTGATAACACGTGTATCATCCAACATAGGTGCTATGGTAGTCTGAAATATAGGAGCTCAAAAAGATGCCAGGCTTGAAATATTTGCACTTGGATTAAGGTAGTCAGAATTATGCAAATGACCGACTTCACTTATAAAGGCCAACTAACAAAACAACAACAAACTAATTAATAAAACCATGGAAAACCAAAGTTCAAAGACAGCCGAGAAGGATGACAAGGGGGTTACAGAAATGAATGTAGTAGAGGTTGAAAACCATCAAGGAAAAAAACTGAACTCTTTCTCTTAGCGACTGTAGACATTAAGCAAAGCAGTGGATGCCAGATTAAACAGTGTCAGCGGGAGTCAGAGACAGGAGGAGGAAGTCAAGTGTAAGTCCTATGCACTGAGTTGTATGCCGGACATAGCTTTATAGTAAGATCTCGTTTCAAAATAAGACTATTGATTAATTAATTGATTAAATAATTAATTAATGAACGATTTCAGTTAACAGTGGGCAAAAGGCAAAGGTTGAAGTGGGTGAAAACTTATAAAGCTGAGAGTTACAGTAGGAGACAGAATATGCTCTTTTTAGAGGTGTCTAGTACTGGAAAAGAAAGAATCACTCAGTTCACAGGAAGCCTCTGGACCAGGGCATTGGGTGGGGTTTTGTGTTAGAAGACAGAAGAGGCTTAAACAGATTTAGAGCCTAATGGGAAAAGAATGGAGAGGGTGAAATATAAGATAAGGAGAGGGTAAAATACAAGATAAAAGGGAAGAGGGTTTTTTTTTTTATGATGTTTAATGTCTGTGATGTTGAGCTGAACCAGAATACAGAGTTTCTATCTGAAAGTTGCATATAGAAGCCTTGAGAACAAGAAAGCAAGACACATGATGTTTGGTCCATGCATCAGGACTGTGCTTTCCTGCCCTCTAAGAATCAGTCAAGAGCAACAGTCTCTTCCGGTAGCACAGAAACAGGTTTTCAACTGCCCAGCAAAGCTATTCACCTGTAGTTTCAAAGTCATCATATAAAAATGGTGATGAGCTCGTCCCAAAGAGCTCTGACTTTTTTCTCAACACCACCGTCACGTGGCACAGGGAAACACCAGAATGCAGGTGAGATGGGTGGACAGCGTGGGATTGTAGAAACAGGGCATCTCACCAGAGCATTTCCATGTACATTCCTTAACACTGTGATTAGCTGCCACTCACTGACTGTCACTTCACGTGTACTTATCAATGCTGTTCCCATACATTAATCTCATTTCTGTTCCAAAAAAGTATCCTCCATTCTCAATAATTGTATCAAATGTTTTCAGGATCCCAAAAGGCCTCTGCTGAAGTGACTACCCACACATAGGCATATGTACATGAACTTTTAGCTTCATCTGGCATCGTTCAAATCTGTAAACTTTTTTTCAGAACCAGTGTCTTCCTGGCTTCTTTACAATTCCCCAAACAGTCCTGGGATAATTTTATTGTTTGGAGAAATTTTTGTTCCACTTGAGGTCAATTCATAGTGTTATATAATGAACACATACAGACTGCACATAATAGCCACTATGTGTTTGTGTTTAGGGTGAGTTTTACCATTATTATCTTATAAACAGCTAGCGCTGTGAGAAAGAAAGGTCAGTATATAGGCAGTGTAGCTTTTTCTCAATGCATATCTAGATATTCGTTCCAGGTCCTATAGAACATCTGGTGATCCCCCCCCCCTTGGGTTAGTTACAGCAGATTCCAAGGAGAATTCTCCAGAAGGGGGCAACTTACAGACTAGGATATAAAGTAGTGTGAGTAGGAGGGAGAAAGTAGAAAGAGAATAATACTCCAGAATAGTAGGTATCCAGAGAAAGCATGGTTTGCCACTGGAAACCATCCCTGCTTATTTGGTTTCAGGCAAGCTTTAATGCAGGACAGTGAAAGAATTTACCTTTGCAATTGTTGTAGGAAGAAGGGAATTTACTTAGCACAGTGCCAAGAGGAAGAGAGCAGACACAAGTCAATAACGAAAGAAGGGCAGCATATGGCTGTAGTCTGAGAGAATGGCACAGCCCATAGGATCAGCCACTCTGCTGTGCAATTTCCCAGCATGCAATTCCTGCTACGTCGTAAGTTAGACTGTTTTTCATTGGTTGGTGTTCGGCCCTGGTTAGAGTGAAAAAAAAAAAATGTGTGTGCAATTAGTTATGCAAATTCAGCCATATAAATGAGGGCGGCTCTGGCATGGAATTGTAGCTAATTTTGTTTGGCTACATCATTCTGCTGTTCTGCTGGTCTGAGCAGAGCAGAGCTGGTTTTTTTTTTTTTTTTTGTCAGGTTGCTTTCTAGACCCCCACTTAAGCTGAAAGACCCATTTCCTTTCTTGCCTCGCAATTTTAAGAGAAATGACCAATGAGGTCACACAGATTACTCAAAATAGCTTCTAAAAGTACCCCTACTACGTTGAAGAATTTGGATTTAATCCTCAGGGCTCTGTGTTGGTCGACACAGAGATGGAAAATGGATGAGAGGCTTCCACATTAACATTGGAACAACCTGTGTTATCACGGGACTCCAGATAACATTATGGAAGTAGAAATAGTATGCCTACGTTGCACAGAGCTTCGGGCTGGCTCTCTTTCTCTATGGTCACCATCACCCCTGTGTATCCACGTTACTCCTATGTGAAAGCCTCTTCCCACTGGACTGCATCTTTTTCTATAAGCAACCCACCCATCGTGAAGTTAGGCCAAGGGGGAGTTAGAAGACTCTTTCAAAGCAGTATGCTATTTTAGGTAAAAATAGAACACAAACAGTCTCCAAGAGAAGCTGCTTCTAAGAGAGCATAGATGTTAAACACACCAGACCCCCCCCCCCCAGGAAAATAGCTGCCACCTCTAATGGTCTGAGTCCTTCATAAACCACAGTCCTTCCTTTTCATTAGTTCTGACTCCTTGTCCTAGCTGCATGTGAATCCGAAAGATGGTGTTGAAAGGGAGATGGCGAAACAGTTCTGCATGGAGCACCTGTTCCAAGGCATGCTAGGTATGTATTGCCACTGTCACTGACTTCCTTTAGATACTTACAGAATAAGGAAGGCAAAACTCCCAACGTGTGCACAGAGACATTGAGACTCTGAGTGCTACATTTCCACTTCCTCTATGCCAAGCCCTGGGCTGAGCCACAGAAAGCTGTCTTGGGTCACAGTGCCTGGTTTGGGAGGGACCTAAGGACAGAGTCTTTGCTCGTGCCTTTCTGACTGCATCATAAGCAGGGTTTGGTATCTGTTATCAAGGTTCTTTTCCTTCCCGGGCCAGTGCTCATGTAGCTTGTCCAGTTCCTGGTTCCCCGGCTATTCCTGCCTTTTCCCTCCCTGTGGCACCCTGAGTTGATGGCTGTCTGCCCAGTCAGACTTTGGAATGAGTTCTCATATTACTTTCCCCTTGGGTGCCTGCAGCCTGCTGATTTCTGAGTGCCCACCTGTGTACACTTCCTCTTTGGCGTATAGCCAGCTCAAAACAGCTCACCTGGATTCAATATTTTAGTTCCACTGCCCCCCCCGACCATCCCCCCCCAAAAAATCTCTGTCTGCCAAATACCACCAAGTAGGAATCCTGGCTCTCTCCAGTTTCCAAATCCCTGTATGCCCCCCCACCAACTCCACTCGAAAGCCTGCCTGTCATTCTCAGAACCTCCAATAGCATAGACCTTCAAATCATGATTTGTTTGCTTCTCCAGTACCACTGAGCAATGGAAAACAAATTCCAAAACCAATGAAAAAGAGCTTCATGATGAAGTATTAATGCTTTCTGTTTTTATTACAATTTCAGGATCCCATTAAGCCCAATTGTTTCTTTAAAAAATTGAATACAGTCAGTAAAATCAAGCTTATGGGCAAATCTGGGTCAGAAAATACAGGCAGAGAATTACATGTCAGAGAATTCTAAAAGGCCATTTACCTTGTTCCTACCTTCAAGTGCGGACAGAATTAACACTGACAGACAGTCTGGGAGGGAGGGAGAGAGAGAGAGGAACAGAGGTCTAGACAAAGAGATTTTGTGATACATGGTATTCTTTTAAAGTTCAGGCAACTATTTAAGCCATTTTTGCCTAGGGCTGTTCATACTGGTGATTATCATATGGAGGAAGCATCTCAACATCCCTGAAAAGGGGGGCATCAAATGTTTTTACAGTGGGAGATGGTTTTACCCAAAGCAGGTACTTAATTTGAAAGATTCCTGTGTAGCACCAACTGTATAGCACAGTTCATGTTTGTTTTTTTTTTTTTTTTTTTTTAAACATGGATAACTTGTTAACTAGTCATAATGTGTTTCCTGGTCCAAGGTAAGATGTGACTAATCAAATCTCATGTTTCAAGCTACAAAGTCATTAGTGCGGAGAACAGAGTTCTATTGCCTGTTGGGGGAGGGGGAGCTAGAAGAAGGGGAATAAAAGAAAGCTCACAGGGAAATAAATGGTATCTTGAAGAAGGATCTTGATGCTGTGTGGAAGGCGGGGTTTCTCTATGTGACTCTTGCTGTTCTGGAGCTTTCTCTGTACATCAGAGTAGACTCAAACTCAGAGATTCGCCTGCATCTAGAGGGCTGAGATAAAAGATAAAAGACACAAGGCACTATGCCTGGCTTAGCTTCAGTCTTGATAGCATTTCCTGTCAGATAATAGAAAAGGGAGAATTAGAAAACAAATACTGTATTCAAGTTTAGTTCCCAGGCTAGGAGCAGCTTGCTGATGGGCACTAGAGGAAGACATCTGTGTGTGTGTGTGTGTGTGTGTGTGTGTGTGTGTGTGTGTGTGTGTTATGTTATAAGAGAGCAACCTCGATGAGTTCCTCACTAATAAAAAGAAAAATGACAGTACTCACAAAACAACAACAAGCTAGTCTTGAAAGCTGAGCATTCTCAGTGGGCTGTGGTGACTCACACCGAGGCAGGGGAATGCAGATCTCTAAGTTTGGGGCTAGCCTGGTCTACAGAGTGTGTTCCAGGACAGCCAGAACTACACAGAGAAACCCTGTGTTGGAGGGAGGGCAGCAGAGCCACAACTGCAGACAGTGTAACAATGGCTGTGAAATAAATTGTTACAAAGTCAGGGTGGCTTTGTGACAATAGGGAACCTAAGTTTATTCAGTGATCTTTATGCAGGCACAAATCTAAACCATTCAGAAATGTATCTAACAACCGCAACAGCTCAGAAGATAGGCATTCTTAACTCTCCTTTGTGGGAAGAGCATTAAGGCACCTGAAGTCATGGGAAATCACCAGGAATGTATAATTGCCAAGTCGATAGAAGCAAGTTTTACAGCCTGGCAGTGTGGTTGGGGTGTGAACCTTGATTTCCTTTCTGCAGATGGATAGAAACAAGGAAATGAGCTGTTCGGGGCCCAGAATCAGTACAAGAGCATGAGACTACTCTGGAGAGGCGCAGACAATCATCATGTGCAGGATTTCCTGACTCCGAAGAATATCAGCCCATTGTTCCAGGATTTTCAATTTTTTTTCTTGAAGGGAGAAGCTGAACTATAATATTATGAATACACTCTCACCTTTTAAAATCATTTCATTTTATGTATATGGGAGTTTTGTCACATGTCTATATAACACAGGCATGTTGGATTCTAGGTAAGAAGGGATTGAAGTTGTAGGCTACCGTGAAAAAAACATGTGGATGATGGGAATAGAACCCAGATCCTCTGGAAGAGCAAGTGCTCTTAACCACTAAGGCATCTTTCCACCCCCTCCTACCATTTTAAAACACTGGCAACTTATTTTAATAATTTAAACATGGCATTTGGGATATGGCTGTGTTGGCAGAAGGTTTACACAATGTCCTGAGTTCAGTTCCAAGCATCAAATAAAGAGGCTGTGGTGCTACGTACCCATAACCACGGCACCTCAGAGAGGAATTCAGGAGGATCAGGAGCTCCAGATTTCTGTCACTACATGGGGAATTAGAAGCTATCCTGAAATGTATGAGATCCTGTATCAAAGGTGGGAAAATAACTTAAATATTACCTGGGAAATCTGCTTTTTAAAAAAAACTAGAGATAGTCAATATGTGTAAGAGAAAGTGTTAATTATTCAGGTTAAAGGTGGGGTGCTTGTCTAACATATGTGACACCTTCGTTCAGTGCTTAGAAATGGGTAAGACGAGGATGATTTTGAAAATGAAGATATTAGGGAAAGACTAGCAGCTAGAGTGAGACAAGGAAAAATCAAGCAAAGAAGAAAGGATAGAAAAGAAACTTGTACAACTGCATTTTTAAAAAGCAAAAGGCCACATGCTCAGGAAAACGATCAAACAAACATGCATCAGGAAGAAAAGTTGGCGCAATGAACCAATGCAAAAAGAAGAAACGAGATGAATTTTTATAACAATAAAGAAAAATGCTGGCCAACATCACAGTCATGGGCAAGTGGGGTGAGTGTTGTTCTTCAGCAAAGACAAATGTGATCTGGAAAATAAAGCTGCTGCCATAAAACAAGACATGCTCTTTTCTTCTTGTGAAGTCACCCTGTGGAGTGTGTATTTGGTTCTCATTTTGAATCATTCTCAATGAAGAGATTTAATTGCAAGATTTTTGACCTAACCAACACACAAATACGTTGTGGGTTCTTAAGTGGAGAGACTCATGGGGACTATGCTTTTTACTGACGTGCATTGGATTTAGAATTTTTTTCACTGCTTCCCAGATGCCTAAGGGCAGCAGCTTCCATCTGCCACATCATTCTTCCATGATAATATTGCCCTCTCACAGGCTGAAGAGCAATGGAGCCAGACAAACACGGACTCATCTCTGGAACCCAAAGCTGACCTTCTCAAGTGACTCATCCCAGCAACAGAAGCTGATTAACACAATCCACCTCATAGGACCACACATGTAGAGACTGACCAGGCACATGGAACATGACCACACACATAGCTCATGAAAGGCCCTTCGTACGGTAGCAAGTGCATCTATGTGTGGAAAGCAATTCCATTTCCTTTGCTTACAACATGACTTTTGAAAAGGATCTTATCTACAAAGATATTTAACTTCAGGGGTTTTTATAACAGTGCAATACTAAAAACACAACCAGAAAAATTGTTTAAAAATCATCTAACTGTATTAGACTAACATGAGAAATTATTGTGATATCTCATAACAACTGAAAATGAGAGAGTTTGTCTTAGTCGGGGTTATGATTGCTGCAATGAAACACTGTGACCAAACCAACATGGGGAGGAAGGACTCATTTGGCTCACACTTTCAACAGCACTATTCATCACTGAAGGAAGTCAGGGCAGGAACTCAAACAGGGCAGGAACCTGGAGGCAGGAGCTGATGCAGACATTGTGGTGGAGGAGGGGGCTATTGTTTTTTGGGTTTGTTCCCCAATGCATGTTCAGCCTGCTTCCTTATAGAACCCAGAACCATTAGCCCAGGGTGGTCCCATATACGGTAGGCTGCCACACCCCAACCTCACCCATCACTAATTAAGAACACGTTCTACAAGTTTGCCTGAGGCACAATCTTATGGAGGCACTTTCTTAAAGGAGATTCACTCCTTACAGACGACTCTAGCCCGTGTTGAGCTGACGGAAGACATAGCCAGCTGAGAGTTTGTTGGGGTGCAGTTAGCATCAATATGCAAATATATAGGGAAAAATGAGTGAGCTAACAGACGCGCCAGCTGTTGTGATTACAGATAAACATGGTTTACTCTTATGTTTTCTATATTTGCTCAATCTGAATGAGATGCCACCCCCATAGTGTCTGGTATCTAAATACTCAGTTCCCAGTTTGTGACGCTATTTGGGATAGGTTTAGAAGGTGTGGCTGGCCTTGCAGGAGAAAGTACATCACAAGGGGTCAGGCTTAGGGTTTCAAAAACCTGCTGTTTTCAGAGATTTTCCCCACCACCTACCCAACTAACACTTACACCCCAGCCCCATTCCTCACCTCTACCTCTCTAATTCCCATTTGCAGTTGGAATTGAGCTCTCACTTGCTATCCAACCCCCTGCTATTTCTTTTCCCCCATCATGGATGATTATTTCCCCAGAAAAATAAGTTATGTTTCTGAGTTACATTGGGTCATGGTGTTTTATCACAACAACAGAAAAGTAAAAATACACTGAGATGAATGCATGCCGTTTTATACATATTTCCTTAAATGTCATGTTTTAGAAATGCATTTCTGTAGTTCTTAAAAAATTGAAGATCCAGAATCATATATGCATGGTTATCTGGAGTAAGAACAGGAAGAGGTGGATCAGAGGCAAGTCAAGACAATTTTGTCTTGGGATATGCATCACTAGAATTCTTATTAGTCTCTGAGAGAAGAATTCTATATTATTAACACAAAATGGTTTTATTAAACATATGATGCACCTCAGAGAACCTAAACATAAAGTTGAAAATAAACACAGCAATCTGTGAACCTCTTTGAACCTCTGCTGGAGACACCTGTGCCTCTACTGGACTCTGCCCAAGCATTTGATAATGAATTTGTTGTCCCTGGAACAGTGACCACTGAAGCCAATCATGTTGGATATGTGCACAGGAGTTTGGGGGGAGGAGAGGTCACAATAGGCCACCCAATCAGATTGATTCTGCGTTTTCAGGTTCGCCTACTAAAGTCTATGTGAAACTCTGAAGCAAACATACCTACTAAGACTATGCCTACGTAGCACATTCAACTATGATAGCAGGGGAGAGGGAAGAGGTAAAGAGAATATTTAGTTACTGAATTGGGTAGTAGGTTGTATCTCAAGGTAGAGGATTTTCTAATTTTGAGAAGGAGATTCCTGTACTAACAGAAAAAAAAACTGGAAAAGTAAAAAAAAAGGAAGGAAGGGAGGAAGGGATGGAGGAAGGAAGGAGGAAAGAAGGACCATAAATATTCACTGCAAGAGATATATCACTAGGGTATTGTGGAGTACAGCATGGTATTCTGCAGGCCAAGCATGTATCTATGTGAACAAAGCCTTGGAACTCATGCTCTCTGAGTGTTGACAAAATATACATTCTCCAGTAACATGAGACACACCGTCTCTGTGAGTCGGCTCTGAGTCTACTTCCCTAACCCTTGTGCCTGCTTTCCTCTTCTGATTTCAAATGGAGTTGGGTGTTTTGTCCCTCCTGCTTCAGAGAGTGGCACAAAATATAACAAAATTCAGCAGGGATCTAAGTTTAGTTCCTCAGCCACTAGGTATCTGATTCTACTCATCTCGCTTTGGAGGGAATCTGCTCTCTCTCTCTGCTTTTCTTTTCCTCTGGGGGCTATTTTTCAAACCTTAAGACACATTATGTTCAATTTCCTATTAAACATTTTGCTATACAAAAGAGCACACATCTAATGTATAATCCTGGTACTTTCCTTATGTGGTTGTGCCTTTGAAAAGATCACTGCAACGTATGCCAGACACACAACCTTCAACTTTCTTCGTAAGTAACTTACCAGATAAACATAAATGTGGTTCAGTTAATTTGCCAGCCATTGTATCTTTAATAGTTTCTTACAAAATTTCCGGGTAAAATGTCTTGGTTCCCACCTTGTCTAGGTTGACATGTGTGTCTACACAAACCTGTTCAAGGAGAAATGCAGGAAACTATGAATGGAACAGTACATCTAAGATTTCAAATGAGTCTACAGTGTAATTTTCCTTCCTAACTGTGTATCCTTGTGCTGACTTTGCTGTCCGACATTGCTAATCCCATAAACTGAACCTGGAAATATTCAGATTCACGAGTGTCTTGGGCTGGGAAGATGGATCAGCCGGTCACACAAGCCTGATGGTCTGAGTTTAATCCCTATAATTCATGGAGAAATCTCTGTGCAATGGTGCACATCTGTGATCTGACCTCTCTTATGGCAAGATAGGAGAAGGCAGAGACCAAAGAATTTCCCAGAAGCTCTTTAGCCAGTTATCCTGGAATAAATAGTGCAGCCACAAAAACAATAGCAAGACCATGTCTGAACAAGATGAGAACTCAAAACCAAAGTTGTTTTCTGAATTTCCTAACATATCCCCCCACACACATACACATACATGTACGCAGGCATGTGGGCGCATGCGCAGGCTCGCACGCACACACACATACACACACTAAATTAAAAAGAAAAAAGTAAGGGATGGAGAGATGTCTTAGTATTAAGTTGGTCTTTCAGAGGACCTTGGGTTTGGGTCCCAGACCTCCATTGCAACTCATAGTCCTCCAGAGACTTCAAGCCCCATCTTCTGGTCTCCAAAGCACAGGTATACACGTGGTACATACATGCAGCCATATACCCACACACATAAAATAATAATTAGGTATTTAAACATGAAAAGGAGAGAATACCTTAGTGTAGCAGTTCAGTGGGAGCAATGGAGCCTTGAGATTTTATCTCACAGAAGCAGTCTGGATTACGAAGGGATATGAGGACTGGACAGGCTTCTCTGTGTCCTTGGCTGGCAGGCAGAAATGGGACTTTAATTCACTGAAGCTGCATAGAGTCATACTAGGGACTTATAACTCATTAACAGGCATAAAGTCCCATTTCCAGAAAGATGGAATTACTTGCAAACAGGCAAAGCGCCGCCACTGGGCATCCCAGGATAACCCTGAAGTTGCCAGCAGATCCTACTATGTCTGGGTGCAATTACAAGGACGGTGTAACAAACATTACAGGGATGAAATGTGTGGCAAGAGATGGGATGAGGGTAGAGAGAGGAAAGAGGGGAAACTGAAGAAATAGAAGCCACCATTGTGTGGAAATTCCCAATATCCATGAGAACTGACCTTGCTGGCCAAAGAAGTTAGACATTGCCTATGCTATGACATATGTGAGCCTAAGAACTGATTCTGATACAACCAATCAGGCAGATGCCTGGAAATTGGAACTGAAACACTCCCTCCAGGCAGCTATTAGTGAGGAACATATTATCTGGCAAAAATTCAGATCTAGTCCTGATTTTCCCTGCTCTGTCCCTAGGTCGTTCTTCCAGCTACTGCCATGCTGACCAAAACTGAGCCCAGAATAGGACTGCCAGATCCAGTGAGTGCAAATGTAAGAATGTTGAGCTAACCTCGAACTTCAGTTACACAGAAATTACCTTTACAGCATAGATGTAATATTTGAAGTATACTTGCACCAAAATGTGTTTGAGCTGAGATCCAGATTGACTCTGATCGGATTCTTCTATCGTGTATCCAGTGATACAACTACCTCATGCACAGCTCAGGGTGTCCCACTGAGAATGAGCAGAGCCAGGGTCACATGCATCCCATCGCCTGCCGTACACTTCTACAGTAGCTGGACCTTGCTTCCCTGACAGGGCTGCATAAAAACCTGTATGTCTTTTATACCCCTGCTTCTGCCTGTTCACACCATGGTTGTAGACATTTGAATGCCTGGACACATTTTTAAAGCAGAAGTAGTTGTCACTTGCATTTCTCTCTCTCTCTCTCTCTCTCTCTCTCTCTCTCTCTCTCTCTCTCTCTCTCTCTCTCTCTCCTTTCTACTCCTGCTTGTGTTCTGTCCTGTGCAATAGTCGTGTTGTTCCTGCTTGCCTGACTGAACGCTAATACTCATTTAATTGTGGATTCTACAGGAAGGATTATTCATTAATTAATAATTTTTACAAGCATTGGTTCTATTCTATGCAAAAGAAACTCTATGCATTGTATAGTAAAAACTATTTGCCTGAAGTCACACACATGATGGAACTTGGGAATCATAATTTAATACTTGGCTTGACTGTTACAATCTATTGCCAAGTAACTACCCACCTCTCTGTCTCTCTGTCTTCCTGCCTCCCGCTCTCTCTCTCTCTCTCTCTCTCTCTCTCTCTCTCTCTCTCTCTCTCTCTCTCTCTCTCTCTGTATATGTGTATCTGTACACATATAATATGTCTTATATTTCATATGTAAAATAAATCAAATATAAACTGTATATCTGATTTTTATATTGATATAAATACTTCTTCAACATGTAAAATTTGGCCCCACAATTTCACTGAAACTCACTTTTCAACAGTTTTTACTAGTGGATATAAAAATAATTGTGTGAAATTGAGACTTAAAAATACACTTGCATCTCAATCATATGCAGTGGGTATTTTGATATCTACTATTGATAACAGTTGAAAAAAATAGATCCTATAAAAGATCAGAACTCAACTCTCACATAAAGACAAGAAAGAGGTAGAAGTTTTATCTGGAAAACATTGGCTCCATTGCTAAAAACAAAAAGGGAAAGACAGCTCCTTAAGGTTCAAGTGAGGATGCTTTCAAAGAGAGTAGGCTAATGAGTACTTAGCATGGGAGAAGCCCTGAGACCGTTTAAGGCTGCGAACAAAGCAATGCTTAGGAAAAATGAGAGATAATTCAATTTAATGAGAACATAGCAGACTAATTACTGTAATGGAATATGTTTAATTAAAAAGAAGTCTGCTTTCTAACAATTATACACACTGTAAACCAGTTTGTAACATCCTGAAGATAGTTCAAGACAATGAACATAAAGGCTGCAGGGAAGTTGGAGGAGGAGAAATGTATTCGCTTATTAGTATCATTTAAAGTTAGCATCGTTTAACTATCAGCCAGTTTATGTGAGATCATTCTGCCAAGCTCATGCTTGCTTCTCTATTATACATAGCCAGAGTTCTCCAAGCAAATAATGGAGTAAAAGAATTCATCCACCCAGGTTAACCCTTCTCCATTACTGACCTTTCTTTTTCTACCAGATGGGTCTCCTGTAACCTTTTCTGTACCATCTCAATCCACTGACAAAATAGTTGTTTCTGTGAACAGAATATCTGATCCTGACCCACACATGTGAGGTCTTCTTACTCAGCAAACAATGTTTTAAGTCTATGTTCTTTTTATAAGTTGTAAGGTAGACAATAAAACACAATTCAGTCCTAGAAATAAAAGTTATTGAACTATGAAACCATGTAAAGAAAACTTAAATGAATGTTATTTGTAGAAGGATGTCAGCCTGAAAAGATTGTATACTATGGGATTGGTCTAGAAAAGACAAAATTTTGCAATACAACAAGATGAACGGTTACTAAGCACTTGGAGAAAGGTGTCCAGGTGTCACATGGACAATTTTCAAGGCATCAAAACTCCTCTGTGTGATACCACAGTGACAGCGTTAATCATCACAGCATTTCTCCAGATTCATAGGATGCACAATGTGACAGTGACTTTTGGTGTAGAACATGGGCTGTGGGCAATAACAATGTGTGGAAGCCGGAGGGTATGTGAGAAATATTTATACTTTCTACACAGTTCTTCTGTGGACCTAAAACTGTTCTAATAGAGTCACAAACTTGCATCCTCTGATGCTGTTAGTCTCTGATAAGATCTGCCTAGAGGATATATTTATAAATGTAATATAATTAGAAGAGAATTAGCTTAATAGGCCTTATCTATTATGGAAAATTTTTCTAGAAAGGTAGAATCTGCTTCTGCCTAAGTCTTAAAGAACGTTGATAGTACAAAACCCTGAGGAAACAGTCCTTTCTCTCTTTTGGTGGAATAGAGTGCTTAGTATAAACTTAGCAATTTCAAATGGCTTTTCTTAAGTAAAAGTCATGACAACACATGCATTCTCTCCTGTATAAATGTTTTGTATAAACATCAATCCATTTCTTTGTTTTATATACTCTAAAAATCATTGTGTGTTAGATAAAATCTGGTAAATGCTAAGATATAAAACTAACATTGCTTTTTTTCAGTGATAATTTCTTTGATACATGTGTTGTTAATGACGCTTATAACACAACAGATGTTTCCTGTGTATATTGGGCCCTTGGCACACAGCTACAGACACTACAGCTCTATCCTTTAAATTAGCTTATATTCATCTTTGAGTCCAAGTCAATTACTGACTAAAGGTCTCCCCAGCTTCTCACATTGGACAAAGACACTCAGTTAACTATTCACATGTTCTGCATATAAAGAACATCAGCTGGTGTCATCTTGGCAGCGCTGTACTCAATCTACAAGTTTATCTGATCAGTTTTTCCAAGTTTAAGCTCCTCTGAGTCATGAAGCCATTTCTCACTGTGAAAGTCTAAAAGCAGAGACCCATGTTTGTCATCTTCCTTTCAGCTGGACCACAGTTTTAGTGGAATGAGTAAACTGGCTTCTGGCTTGAAATAAGAAGGCACAGTTCAAAGAAGCATAGGGTGTGACAGCAGCTCCAGTTTTAGGGAGACACCAGTGACAAAGAGACTGTGTGATGGAAGGAAGACTCCAGTCAGGACAAGGGTGAATGGTTTTGGTGATTAGTGGAGTAGAATGTAGAGCCCTGTCTAGGTGTGGTGGTTCACACTGGCAATTCACCTGCAGCTTTGAGAAGGCTGAGGCAGGAGGATAAGCATGAATTTGAGGCCCCTTTGGTCTATGCACTGAGTTCTAGGCCAGTTTGGGCTACAGAAACCTTGAGTAATAAAAAATGAGAGATAAAAAGGACATGTCATCAGCACTAGCCTACCCCTGTTGAGTTTCGTATGTGATTGTGTGACATTGGTTTACAGATGCTCTATTTACTGTCACTTTCTGGGCTTTTGTGCCCTGCCTGCTAAGTCTATGAATCTCTACCAGTCTTCTCAATAAAATGTACTTCCGTCTAAACCACCTACATTCCAGTTCTATCGCTTGCGATTTAGAATCCTAACCAATGCTCTTTATAATGTTTATCATAACTTAAAATAGGTTCTTGTCTCACGGATGTCTGCCCCACCCCCAAATCTAGCAGGCCAATAAAGAGTAAGTTTCTGTCAATCATATATGCCAGTATAGCTCCAGTGCCTGGAACAGACTGGTCACATTACAAAATAAATCTGTGAAATAAAAGAACGACTGAAGCCAACCATGATGGCACAGGCCTGTACTCTCAGCTACTAGAGAGGAGTTCAAATTCTAATGTGGGCAACAGGGTGAATTCAGTCCCCCCCCCCAAAGTTAATTAGGACCTATCTCAGAACAAAAAGTAATAAAAAACAGAGAAAAAAGTTATTGTCACTCTTAATTGTAGGATACTTCCTAGCCTACATGTGATCTTAAGCTTAATAAGCAAATACTACTATTCAATCAATCAATGAATAAACACACAAAAGGGACAAATAACGTGCAAAACACTGGTACACAGAGAAGAATAGTTATCATGATGTACGTTAGAAAAGAAGTCTATAGTGAATTATTATAAATATGTGCAAGTATATGAACTAGTGGGTGGCAGCTGTGAGAATGTAGGAGCTGGTGGTAAGAGAAAAGTTCAAATGTGGCTTAGGCATTGTAGTTGTCAGGCATGAAGTTAAAGAGCAGCTCAGATTTGTATATGCAAAGTCACTCAAGAAAAGGAACAGAGACTAATACAGACTTTGGAATGTGACGGTAGATAAGACTGCACAAGGCCTCTTATTTGTTGTTTGCTTAGGACACACTGAATCTAAGAGAAGAGAAGGGAAAGAGCCTTGAACACATAGGCACAGGGGAAATTTCTCTGAACAGAACACCAATGGCTTATGCTCTATGATCAAGAATCAACAAATGGGACCTCATAAAATTGAAGAGCTTATGTAAGGCAAAGGACACTGTCATTAGGACAAAACTGCAATCAACAGATTGGAAAAAGTTCTTTACCAATCCTATATCTGATGGAGGGCTAGTATGCAATATATATATGTATGTGTGTGTGTATATGTATGTATATGTATATGTATGTGTATATATGTATATATATATATATATATATATATATATATATATATATATATATATATATATATATATATACGGAATTCAAGAAGTTAGACTCCGGAGAATCAAACAATCCTATTAGAAAATGGGGGACAGAGCTAAACAAAGAATTCTCAACTGAGAAATACAGAATGGCTGGGAAGCACCTAAAGAAATGCTCAACATCCTTAATCATCAGGGAAATGCAAATCAAACAACCCTGAGATTCCACCTCACACTAGTCAGAATGGCTAAGATCAAAAACTCAGGTGACAGCAGATGCTGGCGAGGATGTGGAGAAAGGGAAACACTCCTCCACTGTTGGTGGGGTTGTAAGCTGGTACAACCACTCTGGAAATCAGTCTGACAGTTCCTCAAAAAAACTGGACATAATACTACCTTAGGACCCAACTATACCACTCCTGGCCATATACCCCAAGATGCTCCAACATATAACAAGGACACATGCTCCACTATGTTCATAGCAACCTTATTTATAACAGCCAGAAGCTGGAAAGAACCCAGATGTCCTTCAACCAAGGAATGGATAAAGAAAATGTGGTACATTTGCACAACAAAGTACTACTTAGCTATTAAAAACAATGACTTTATGAAATTCTTTGGCAAATGGATGGAACTAGAAAATATCATCCCTGGTAAGGTAACACAGTAACAAAAGAACACACATGGTATGTACTCACTGATAAGTGGATATTAGGCAAATAACTTAGAATACCCATGATACAACTCACAGACCCTATGAAGCTCAAGAAGAAGGAAGACCAAAAAGTGGATGCTTCAGTCTTTCTTAAAAGAGGGAACAAAATACTCATGGGAGGTAAAGGATTTAGGAGAAAGAGGGAAAGGAGAGGGGTTAAGTGGGGCAGGATCAGGGAATGGGAGGAGACAGAAGAAATGTACTGAGGGTGTGAAAATTGAACAGAGGTGTGTAGCAATGGGGGATAGAGAACTGGGAGTAGCCACCAGAAAGTTTTAGATGCCAGGAAATCAAGAGGTTTCTATAACCCAATGGGGGTGACATTAGCTGAAATACCCAAGGAAGGGGAGAGAGAACCAATAGAGTCCTGATCCAGGGTATAGGCAAGGCTCCTGGTTGAAGGATGGTGCCACCCACTCATCTCCAAAATTTCATCCCATAATTGCTCCTTTTTAAAGGAAATATAGGGACAAAGAGTGAGCAGAGACTGAAGGAAGGGCCATCCAGAGACCACCCATTCCATCTGGGAATCTATCACATATGCAGACACTAAACACAGACAATATTGCTGAAGCCAAGAAGTCTTTGCTAACAGTAGCCTGAGAGGCTCTACCAGAGCCTGACCAATACAGATGAAGATGCTTGCAGCCAACTATCGGACTGGGCATGGAGACCCCAATGGAAGAGTTAGAAAAAGGACTGAAGAAGCTGAAAGAGTCTGCAACCATGTAGGAAGAACAATAATAACCAATCAGATTCCCCAGAGCTCCCAGGGACTAAGCCACCAACCAAAGAGTACACACGGCAGGACCCATAGCTCCTGCTGCATATGTAGCAGAGGATGGCCTTCGCTGGCATCAATGGGAGGGGAGGCCCTTGGTCCTGGGAAGGCTCAATGCCCCAGTGTTGGGGAATGCTAGGGTGGTGAGGCAGAAGTGGGCGGGGAGGAGGAGCACTGTCACAGAAGCACAGGTAGGGAGGATGAGGTAGGGGTTTTGCGGAAGGGAAACCAGGAAGGAGGTAACACTCGAAATTTAAATAAATAAGACAACCAACACAAATGTAGAAATAGAAAGTTCAACGGGACAGATTGTCTTTACATAAAATGCAATGCTGAGTGACTGGGAAGATAGTAATAGAGCAGAAGGAGAAACCAAGGGAAAGGCGACACGCTGAGCTTCGGATGCATAGGACGAAAGCCTGGAAGCTGAGCAAGGGGTTGGAGTTTGAGGTGTATCTAAGGAATGAGGAGACAGGTGTCAACGCATCCCCAAGTCGGTTCCTTTATGCTCTCCTCCTGTGTGCCTTCTGTGGCAGTGTCCTAGGTGAGTCCCTGGGAGGCAGGGATGGGTTTCCTGTGCTGAAGAGGTGGCAGTTCACCTTCCCCAATACCTGCCAGGCAAAGAAGTGTTGACTTTGGAATCTTAACCTATGCCCTAAGTTGAGTCTAGACACCCTTCCTCAATAAGCTAAGAAAAGGGATCAAATTGATAGGGAGACAGAGAAAAGAAAGGTGCATCCCGTTTGGACACTGGATTGGGCAGAGGAGGGAAGAGCCAGGGAATGCCCGCAATTTTTTTGCTGGGGTTCTGATGTGACACTAAAGTTTTAAATGACAAGCCAAGAATTCGCAAATCTAAGCAGTGTCACCAAGGCATAGCTTGGGTAACCACTGAGCCATCCTTGTCTGGCCTCCAGGCTCATCCAAGTGCTTGGAACTATTAGAAATTCTTTTCCTGGGCAACAAGTGCCACCAGCATGCAATGCGTGGGGAAATTCCCATTTCTTTGGGGTTCATTGTTTCAGTAGAGAGACGCGAGAGCTTTGACAAGTCTTTGGAATTCTACTGCAGTTTTCAGCAACTCAATGTCAGCCTCACTTGAGTCTAAGGTCACACATCCTTTCCTGGCCTCCTCGATGTCTAGCCTTTACTTATTTCTATTCCAGGTTTCCCCAGTAGCGTTTATGTATCAATTGTTTACACAAAGACATACTTCTAGAGGACCAGACATGTGGTTGGGTGGGAGTGATAAGTCTTCTGTCCCAGGACTGGCCTTCCTAATTATCCAGTCATTGACAGAGGTGGCAGTGAAAAGGCTTCATTCTACTGGTGGAATTTTTTTTTCTACATCTTTTTTTTTTTTACATCTTTCTACATTTGTAAATATTATTTCTACATGACAAATTTCATAAATATTATAAAGCAAGGAAAAGATTGGAAATGTTAAGTGTTAAGCCCTCTTAGTAAATTGGCCATTTTGTCATTATTCACTGATCTATTTTATTCTTGATAGCTCTCATGACACTGAAAAATATTTAGTCCAGTAAAGGCATCCCATGAGCTTTGAAAAAAATTGTTCTTCCTATGGTATGTATACCATTTTATACTCTCAAACTCAGAGACTTTCCAGCCTCGACCTCTGAGTGCTGAAATTAAAGGCGTGCACCAACACCACAGAGCTTTTCCATCTGTTTTTGTCTTTGTATTTAAAGCAACAATGAATTTGTCTGATTTTTGGTCTCCCTTTTGTCTTGGCCTGGCTTCTTTTGCACTAATTGTGCTTGTCTTGTGAATTCTGTATGGCTCCTTTGTTTATTTATCAGCTACAGCTTCTCTTTTTTGTTATGTCTTCAAAGTTCACAAATGACATCTCTACATTTTCATAATCTAACCTCATGCACTAGTCAAGCAGTGCAAGTGAACCACAAGGACTTTAGGGTACAGTTGGTATTTCTGTCTCAAGACCTCTGATATTATAGAGGTGGAGTGTATTTCTTACATCTATTATACACCTTAAAATATAAAATTGTCACATATTTATTTAACCTATTACAATGTGAAATAATTTTTTTAATTTAATGTATCTCAAGGAAATGGCTAAAATATTTTATAAACTCAGATCACAAAACATTTTCCATGTTCGCAGAAAGACTAGAGTGTGGGTCTGTACCGTTCGTGTAAAAACTAGGACATAAGCCCTGCCTGGTGGCATTAACCTTTAATCCCAGCACCAGAAGGCAGGGGAAGTGAGAGGTGAGGCTGGTCTTCATCGTGAGTTTATCTGGACACAGTGGCGCATATCCATTAGAGGTGTTAGAGAGGTAGAGACGGATTCCTGGGACTTACTGACAGGACAGCCTAGACAAATCAGTTATCCCCAGAGAATGGGGCAACCACTGTATGACAATGTCTTCTGGATATGATGTAGTATTTGTCCTCATGACAGCTGTGGTTGACTGGTTCAAGACTGGACCACCAGTAGGCCATCCAAATGAGAGAGAAGTTGCTGAGGCCACGTGTCTTCCTAAAAAGTTATAGGCAGTTAATGGTCTTTACCTTCAGTGGTGTAAGAGGCCCGTGCTCCAGAAGGTGATCTCCTACCTGTGGTCATGCCAGCAACTGGTTGTAAATTCAACTCAGCGGCCACAAATAATGAATTTTAAAAGACATGAAAGAGGGAGGGAAGGAGAATTGTTGGGAAGAAGATCGGTGGGTATGAGAAAGGAAAAGGAGCAGGTGTTGGAAGTGATTACGCTAAAAGTATAGACATGAATGAAATTCTCAAAAAACGCTTGGACATATTAAAAACTGATTACAAAGTTAATACAAAAAGAGTAATGGAAGAAACCACATTATATCAGACTCTGGCCTCCATTGGCACTCTTAAACACACACACACCCTAAACACAATTCAAGTTATCCCATGTTTCCCATATGTGCATCCTTTCTATGTATTTCCTCCATGTAGAAGTAGACTTTCGGGTGGCCTCAGTATCTTTTTTTTTTTTTTTTTTTTTTTTACGTAAAAGACTCCTTGTATCCTTTCCTGTAATGCATTTTCTGCTCTCAGCCATTTTGAATTGTTTTCTTGCATGAAAAGAAAAGTTACACTTCACGCTCAGTTTTGAAAATGTTTTTGGCTTGTGGTGCAGAGACTTATGGGGGAGCTTATTTCTGTCTTCCTTTTGGTGGCATAGTGATGACATCATTCTTCTGCCTTCTTCCTTGGGTGGCCACTGATGTGCAGGCTTATTCTTCTCATCTCTGTTGCTCTGGATGCTGTGAGGTTTCTTTGTGCTACTTCAAAGGTTTTCATCACGGCTTTTAAGGAAGTTGATTAACATGCGACGTGGTTTAAGATTCCTTCAGGTTTCAAACCTGTTGAGTTGTTAGGTCCATGAGTATGGTGTTTTTTAATTGGACACCATTCACTATTGTTTCTTTAAATATCCTTCATCTTCTTCCATCCACTTTTGGGACAAATATATTAAAACATTTCAACTACACATTTCATAGACACATTCGTTTATTTTGTCATTTTCCCAGTATGTATACAGCCTTAGGTTCTACTTACACAGTTTCCAGTTGAATCGTCTTGTCTTCTGACTATTGCTAATCTTCTACGGCACAGTTTTAGTCTGCCAAGTTATGGTCTTCATGTACAGTTCAATTTGATCATATGTTTTTATTTAGTGTGCTCCACTTTTCTTTTTAAACATATGACATCCATTTATAATAATGATCTTAATGTTTTCTTTAACTGAAAATCATCTGGGCTGATTTCTGGTCTCCATATAATAGACAATTTCATATATAATAATATGTATTTCATCATCCCTGCCTTCTCCATATGACTGGCAATTTTTAACTGAATACCGGACACTGTGAACTTTATCTTGCTGTTTGCTGTGTGGTTTTACACTCCTATAAAATTCCCAAGTATTGCTTGCTATGTTCTACATTTAAGTAAGTTAGGCCTTTTGACACTTTTTTTGGTTCGTTGGCTGGTTTTCATTTGTCTTTTTTCTTTCTTTTGGCTTTGTTTGTTTGTGGATTTTTGTTTGGTTGGTTTTTGTTTGTTTGGGAGGTTCATCTTGTTTTGTAATTTTGAGACAATTTCTCTATATATCCCTGGTTGTTTTGGAACTCACTTTGTAGACCAGGCTGGCCTTGAACTCAGAGATCTACCCACCCACGTGCTGGGAACAAAATTATGCACCACCACTAACTGGCACTTTTGATGATTTTTTTTTTTTAAAGACTTGTGCCAGATGTGTTGCCTCAAACTTCCAGCCCCAGCACTTGGGAAACGGGGGAAGAAGGATCATAATGTGAGTTTATGGTTAACCATAAGCTAGAAGACTGGAAAGGGGGGGTGGACGATCATGTGCCGATATGTACTTTATCTATATAGCACATAATGCCCAGATTAGCATCTGTACTCTCCTGGATATTTCGAGGACCCTTTTGGTGACTCCTCAGTTTTGGCTGCTATACTTTTCCTTTTCAGTACCCTGTGAACTCTGTCTGACCCTATTATTTCCTTAAATTTCAAGCTTCCATCACCTAAACTCAAGGAGACCGTCCTTCGCCCTAAAAATTCTTCAGCATCAGAAAACCATGGGGTTGCCATCGTTATTTTCCTGTCCAACCACATCCTGCACTGTGTGCTCTGCAAAGCCTCAAAAAAATCAGGTTTTCACATATTTCCTGCTAAGATTTTAGTGGTTCCCTGTTATTCGGGGATGTCAGTTCTCCCCTTTAGAGGTCAGATGCTGCCGGCTTAGGTAATAAGGGAAATTTGAAGGCATTTATAGGGGAGGAAAGACTGAATGAAAAGTGGAAAATGGAAAATAAAAAGAAACAAAAGAGAAAATTGAAGGATTCATTTCCAGAAGGAAATGTGAAGAGGGAAATGATAATCCGAGATGGACTTTGTGTTTTCATAAGAACAGAAAGAGGAGGAAGGATAGTAATGGCCACAAGACCGAGATGTGCAGGCAGAGTTCACTGGGTCCAGCTGATTGTGCTCAAACTTTCCTTCTGCAGTGTGAGTAGAGATCAACAACTTCCTGCAATTGGAAAGGGAGTGGTGAAGAGTGAGAAGGGACAAAGTGTGATTCTTCCACCGCTCCCTGAACAAACCCCTTCTCACACTTTCTCATTCCTGAGGCTGAGATAGTCTTAACAGAAGACAGTAAGTAGTCCACAGATTGTCTAATGAGCTTGCGATCGACCCCACTTTACACAGCTCACCTTGATACCCGATACCATTTCCTGGTGCTGCCACTGAACTTTTGAAATGAATATCTTGTTACACAACTCTAGCTGAGGGACAGGAGACAAGCAAGCACAGCGTTAATTCAGCAAGATAGTGGCTGTAAGGGGAATAAGCCCATCAGGTTATGGGAATGCACCTGAAGAGACAGGTCCTGTGAAACCGTGGACCAGGAAAAGCTTCCAGAAAGTGCTGTCCCTATGACCCAAAGGGACTTTCTAGGAAAGAGTTCTTAGGTATGGAAGTAGTACAAAAGAAAGAATGTTCTATCAGAAGGAAGAATGTGTGGTAAGTCTGGAGACGAGGTTGTTACAGGGATTATAAGTGGGTCAACAGAGCTGGAGGTCAAGAACCTCTATCAGCAGTCCTGTCTTAGAAATGCTTGCCCTCTGTGCCATTTGAAATTAACCCAGAGAAAAGCATGGAATTCTAGAGCAGCTATAAGTAGAGGGTTGACAATAGTCACCTTTGTGTTTATAAATCATGTTGATGGCAGCATTCACCAAGAACATTTGGATAAATAGGATATTCACTGTGAGAACTGGGAGGCAGAATGAGACAATGAGAATGGGGAGAACTAGATCTATCATACTGGGTGTAATCCACACGTGGCAGCTCACTAAAGCTACAGCCTGAGAGAGAACAATGAGCAGAGACGTCCATGTGTCCATCCTGGATAATTACATAGGCAGCAAGCGGTGTTTTCAATAAAACAAATACCACGGGTTAGATGTTCTAAAACTCCTTGTAAGATATGAGACGTCAGGAACATTCCAATAGTCTAGATTTGCTTTCATCCGCCCAACGTTTTCTTTACTTGTTCCAGGCACAGAGACTAGAGCCTGAGAAAAAGCCAGAAGCTATGGAATAATAATCAAGAGAAAGGGGGTGGGGTGGAAGAATCCATAAGAGCCAACCAAGGCCACCTACCACAGTAGTGCTGAAACCAATAGTCATGGTAACATTAGAGAGGACAGATGGGGAAGTTGGATTGAACGCAAGCTGAAAAATAAGGAACATTAAAGGTAAAAGAAAAAGGAAAATTTAAAGGAAAGTGCTACCTAGTTCCCTCCTCATAACAAAAGGCAGATAGAAATGCCAGAATGGGCCAGTCAGGTAACACAGACAGGATAGCTACAAACTAAGGAACTCGTGGTGATGGAGAAATGAAGGAATAGGGTGTCCACGAGAAAGCAAGCATGACGCTCACAAATTTCCCAGTAGTAAAGTAGCTCCAAGTGTGGTTGATGTTTATAAAGACAGGAGAGGGCTGGCAAGCAGCCTGGTGGAAGCATCATCGGTGTGAACACCAACCAGAAGGCCAGAGAGCACCATGGAATCCAGCTGTTTGAGGCTGAGGCAGCAATGTTCGAAGCCAGCCTGAGCAACTTAAGCACGATGTGGCCACAAAATATTAAAAGAGAGCTAGTGGTTTTAACTCACTAGAGATGTGCGATGTACCTTTCCTAGCATGGGCAAGATCCCAGGCTCAATACCTAGTACACATAGCAAATTATTTTAAGAAAGAAAGGAAGAAAGAAAGAAAGAAAAGTCCCATAAGGGGGTTCAGATAAAATCTACAAGCAAAGGAATGCTGTAGTAATTATTTAATCTCAGTGGGGGGGGGGGTTCTACCCTACCTATAATCATTCAGTTCCCAGATAAATGACACCCAATGTTTATATTTATGATAAGCTTTTAATGAAGTAGAGCTGAGCAGATATCGACCCTCTAAGCTATTAGAATCTACTTCCCATTAAGAACTCCAAGTTATAACTTGCCATATTCCATCTGGGCTGCTCCTACACCCCACTGGCCAGCCCTCGTGGCCATGTTTTTATGACTCCCCTGTTCCATGGAGTCTTTTCTACTCTCCACCTTCTCTCTCCCCATGGTCTCTCCTCAAGATGCCCAGCCCAGGATCAAAAAGCTGCACTCATCTCTCTTCTGCCCAGCTATAGGCTGTTGGCGTGTTTATTCAACCAATGGTTTTAAATTAAGGAACAAGGTCACAGGACATCACTTTGTGTACATGGAAATTCTCTTGTCCCTGAGGCATCCAGGCCTTGGGGGCCAGCATTACAATACATAGCAAAAGACCAAACCTCAACAACATAAGGCATGCTGAGGATCCGAAATGAATGAAGACGGTGACACTATTAAGAAATCAGATGATTTTTTTGGAGAACTTAATAAGCATGAAGGGAAAAGATGCTAAGAGGTCTTGCCATCGTGAAGATGAAACTGGTATCATCAAGAAAGAGCACTGCTAGAGATAGTGATCATGAGAAGGGAGTCCAGCCCAGAAAAAGCATTCATCTTTGAGCAGATTTGCCCCTAGAGAAGAGAGGGGTGCACAGAAGTCTCTCAATCTCCTGACCATCCTCGAAACCAAAGTAGATATGGACAAAGAAAAACTGTTACGGCAGAGTGGGTGCTGGAAAAGAGGTAGCCTCACAAAAAATGTGAGGCTTTAACTCATTAACGGGTCTGCAGAGTCCATTGTCATTTCAAGTTTACTCATGACACTTTAGATACCTTGTATGTAGTTACTGGGCATTTCCATAACACATTCTCTGAAGTGACCTCACCTTTGGACATCCTTTAAGGGCTGCCTAGGGAGAAAATAAAACCTAAGGATCTCTTGCCAATCAGGATCTGGACACAGAAAAGTTCACCGAACAAATCAATAAACTTTGAGGTTGCCTATTAGACAGCACACAGGAACTGCCAGAAACTGTGACTAACAGGTGGTGGTGGCAAGAGACGCACACAAAGTTTCAGCCACACCCTTTTTTGTGGCCTTCATTATGGTGCCACCACCACGCCTATGAGTTTCACTTATTAAAATAATAAAGACATGGGGGAAAAGCTGCTGACAGCCCATGCAGTGAGTAACTCAGTTCAAGAGCTAAACTCGATAGATCAGAACAGGACTCGTTCTGATATGATGAGAATGTCTGATATTGGCAGAGATTTTTGTGTATGTGTGTGTATAATAGACACACGTTCACATCTCTGTGTGAACAGATTTGGTTGTTGTTCTCGTTGCTTGACAGGTTCTTTCTAGGTATTCCAAGGTGTCCTATTACCAGCCTATGCTGACTTCAGTCCCGGGGTAATCCACAGCCTGTGAAGTACTATGATTCCAGGCGTGTGCCCCTATGCCCGGGTCAGGTTTTTCTCAACGTGATCTACGTGTGCGCTGATCTGTGTGACTTATCTTTAGACGATCTTAGAACAATGTCCCTGCATTTATTCCACTTACAGATCATTGGCAGCGAAGCCTATAAAATGGGAATGCAGGGAGGTAAGCTGAGGCTTGGGGTTCGTGCATCCTGGTTTGTTGTGAGAACGGTTAGGTGTTGAGGAGCAGCGGGTAAGATAAAACGGGTCTGTGTGGAAACCTAATGAAGGTGACATTGTGTGGATGGTTATAGATCTCAAAACTAGAACATACAGCTGCCGTCCTATAAGCTGCATCGTTTCCTGTACCCTAAACTCTTCTGTCCATCTTTGACGGACATCCTCATACGGATTTCCGAGAAGAGAACAGGGGTGACTGAAGGCAGTCCTCCCGGGTCTCACCGCCACCGCCTCCAATGTGCCACGCGGCCCTAGTGTTGTTTAAAATCCCCACTAGAGCCCCCATTTTCCAGGTGTGCCTGGGGACTGGGTGTTTTTCCTTCTCAGTTCCGGCCTCTAGTCTTCCAACTAGGCAAAGTGGGTGAGGACCAGCGATGAGACTTGGGTGGGACGGGCAGGTGGGGACCAGCGGACAGTAAGCGCAGGAGCAGCAAGTGATGTGGAGATCTGGGAGGGCTGGGGAGCTGAGGCAGGGGAGCACCTGCGCTGGTGACCCCGACTGGCGCCCGGGCGGAGGCGCGCTCACCTGTGCCCACGTGACGGGGCGGGGTTCTGCCGGCCCGTAGCCACACCCTTTCCGCGCGCAGCACGCCCCGAACCCCGCGGACCGGATCGGCGGCGGCGGCGACGGCCAAGCCCGGGAGGCGGAGGCGGGACGCGGGAGGCGGTGGCGGCGGTGCGCGGAGACGTAGCAGCGGCAGCATGTCGGCCGTCGGAGCGGCAGTCCCGCCGCCCCCGAACCCGGCCGTGTCCTTCCCGGCGCCCCGGGTCACCCTGCCCGCTGGCCCAGACATCCTGAGGACCTACTCGGGAGCTTTCGTCTGCCTGGAGATTGTAAGTGGGGCAGCGTAGGTGACGATCGAGCCCCGGGAGCAAGGGCAGGCAGCATCCTCGCCCCCAGCCCAGGCTGGTCCCTCTGCACCCTCCCTTTTCCTCGAGAAGTGGTCTTTTTCTGTAGCCCGTCTCGGGGTCCTGTCCACGCAGTACCGGGGCCTCTTGGCTGGCACCTGTTACGCGGACACCTGCTCGCCGGCCCGGAATGGAAATGTGCCCTAGAGACGGAGCAGGCGAGGGGGCCATGATTAGGGACTTGACCAGGAGCCCTGTCGTGTTTGCTCTCGGAGCGATCTTGGACAGGAGCTGCACTTGGCTAGAGGAGGAGCCAGCGCCCTTGGTCTCTCCTGTCGCCAAGCTGCCATTTTGTTGGGTGGTGCAAAGGTGTTCTGGTGACTCGGTGGCCAGGAAGCTGTTAGGATGTGGAAAGCCCACGCGGGAGGCGCCAGGGAAAGGAAGAGGAGGCTGAAGCCTGGGTATGGTTTTCACCAGACTCAGCCTTGCCTTCGCCAAGGAAGAACAGGGCAGAGAGAAAGGTGAGGTTGTAGGTGCAGTGAGTGTGTAATCAAGTGGCTGTTAAAACAGAGGGAGAAAGTGGAAGTGGAGCTGTCAGCCACAACTCTTGCCTTTGCACCTCGCCCTTTGCTAAGTTTACCCGAGAATTCCAAACCACCTGAGAGCACTTTGCTCCGCCCAAAGTCAAGTTGATGCCTTTGGCCTGCTCTGCAACCTTGTTGAGTTAGACACTTGAACTTGAGGAATGTAGAGGGGTTGGGAGCTTGAGGACAAGGGGGAAATGTGCAAATAGAAATTGGGCAACTGGGGTTGCATCATGCCCGGAGAATGTCAAATAGAAAGAGATGTCAGCAAAGCAGTGTCGTTCCTGCAGGCCGGTTTTGTTTGCTCTGTTTAGGGTGTTGGTGTCAACCCTCATCCACTCCTGCGAGTTTGTGTAACCTGGATCTAGGTCACTCGGGGTTCCCTTTTGTGCTGCTGAGCTGAAAACCCCGCGAGCTTGGTTTCCTGCCCCATTATGCTTAGGTAGCCAAGCCACCTTGGGTTTAGCTCAGATTTGAATCTGAAAGAAGAGACCCAAGTGAATGAGTCACAGCTGAGGCAGCTGAGGTCAGATTGTGAGTGTGTGTGACGGTAGACCCCGGCGGATTTGGGTTCGAGCCCAGTTCACCTTCGTAAGAATGACTGAGGCGTGTGGCAGGTAACTTGTGAGAGAAACAGGGAGGAGATGCCACTGGGCCAGACTCCTGACTGTGGAAGGACACAACCTTTAAAACAGGAAGCGCTGCAGAGGAAGAGTCCCCAAATCCTAGGCTCCTTTCCTGCCTGTTCCTCAAGTTCCACATGCTTGCTTCCTCTTCACAGGCTCTTCCCACGGCTTTACTAAAGTCCGACTTATCCTGACATTTACAGAAGAGCCGCGCACTTCGACGCACAGCCTAAACTTTGATAGGGGTTAGCAAACATCCTCAGCAGTAATATACACTTAATCTCCAATTTGATATGTTGGTTTCTAATAGTTATTCAAATATATATATATATATATATGTAAAACACACATTAAATATATTATGTATATATATATACATATATATATGTAAAACACACACATTAAATATATTATGTATATATATGCAAACACACACATTAAATATATTATGTGTATATATATACATATATATGTATACACACATGTATATATACACATACATACATTGTATATATGGAAAATATATTCACTGAAGTCTTAACCGTGTGTTACTAAATCAAATGGTACTCAGGACCCACCTGTGGATGTGCCACACTGTATGGAACACTATTTAGTTCTGGAGGTTAACAAATCAAAGAGGTGATATACTGAACTCAGCTACCTCCTCTCCCTATCTACCATAGTGCTTCGTTCTCAATACTTTCTGTACTTAATAACTTGGCAGCTTTTAAAAGTCGTGTTGCCAGACCAGCCTAATTAAATCAGAGTCTCTAAGGGAGCAGCCAGAGTCGGAGATTTCTTACGGATCTCTGGAGACTCTAATGCACACATAGCTACAGCCCACTGATAGAGTCTTTGAACCCGACTGGGTAGAAAAGAGGATTTCCTCACAAATGGGAATATTTCTCTTTGGTAGGACAGATAGGATGATTAGATCCTGGAAGTGTGGGGAAGTATCCCACACATTTCCAAAAAGGTGACTTGCTTCCTGCTTTCTTAAACTTCTGCTCCTCTGGCAATCGACCTAACTCTTATAAAAATGAAGTGTCTCTCTCCAGAGCCATTTAAATTTGCACTGCAGGCATGCATTTGTGTGTGTGCACATGCATGTTCAGTTCAGGTGTGTGTGTGTGTGTGTGTGTATGTGTGTGTGTGTGTGTGTATGTGTGTGTGTGTGTGTGTGTGCGCGCGCGCGCACATATGGAGTTCAAGGGACAGCCTTGGGTGTCATTCCTCAAGGACTGTCCACTGCTTCTTTTTTAGATTTTGCTTATTAGTTGAGGGCAGCAGAAGGCCTGTTCATTTCCACACGGCAACTGTGGAAGGAAGACGACAACTTTCTGTAGTGGGTTCTCTACTACTACATGGGACCCAGGGGCCAAACTAAGGTTCACAGTCTGAGGTCAGGAACTTTTCCCCACTGAGCCATCTCACCATCCTGTCCCAGTCCTTGGGGGAGGGGCTGGGGGATGGAGATCGGTCTGATCAAGTTCTGTTACTGCCCTGTAACTTGCCAAGTAGAATAGGGTGGCCGGTCAGGGCTCATCTTGTCTCCGCCTGACTAGCACGGAAGTTACAAATCCAAACACACAGATTGTGTTAAGTGCATCCTGGGGGTTGAAGTCAGGACTTCGAGACTAAAGCACAAATATTTTTCCAGCCTTACATTTTTTTTTTTTAATTTTTTGGACAAATGTCTTTCCAAATTTAAGCAGAAGTTATCCTTTTCCTCTCCCCTGAACTTCTGTTACCTCTTCCCATGGGGAGGATCAAAACATACCAATGAAACCAGTGACCTCAAGGGACATTAGAGGCCACACTGAGTCAAGCCGACAGTTTCTTCTTGGTCCCATCCTTCTGGAATGCTTAGTGGTACTGGGTCATAAGATTAAGAACGCAGCCACAGACCACCTTGGTGGTCTTCTGCAGACAGTGCTCACCCTGAGGAGTGGACAGACAACAGCACCTTGATCCCTACATTTCATGATTTTATTCCTTTTTGGTTCCTTAGTCACAGAGTCCCATGGTTCCTCTTCAAAAGTTTTCTCCTTATAAACTAAACATGAGGATTCCCTAGGCACGGTCTCAAATACTAAGTGAACCCTACACTGAGAACCAATTATTTTCACCTTCTGTTAATGTTTCTGGATATCTTCTTAACTCCCTTTAAGTTTTGACCCTCCATTGAAATCCATTTATTTTGAGGATATCTTCGTGTTGGGTCTTGTTGCTCTCTGGAGCTACACGAATGCTGTTCAGTGAAGATGGTCTCCACTCTTGATACTATGGTCCTAGAGCTCCATTCTCCTACTAACTTTGCTCAGGGAATTGAATCCTAGCCTCCAAGTGCACTGTACTTATGACACTGTAAACAGTGCCTGCCCACCAGAACCAAGTAGGGCAATTCACAACACCTGATTCTTAAGTGGGGCACATTCCCACATTGCGTTCATGATTTTTTTTTTTAAGATAGGTATGTTCTACCACTGGTTTCCTGACTTGCCAGCCCTTTGGCTTTGGTTTAAATTATTCTTTCCAGATGTATCCTTACTATGTATCTATAAAAATTTAATACAAAGTTAGAACTGCAAAGACAAGCCTTTTATTCATCACTTTATTAATATATTTTATTAATCATTTACACGTCAAATAATAGCTCCGTTACCAATTATCCCTCCACAGATCCCACATTCCATCCCTCCCCTCCCCCTCAGTTTGCCTTAAGAGGGTGCTCTTTCACCCAGTCACTCACTCCCGCCTCACAACCCTAGCATCTCCCTATGCTGGGGCATCAAGCCTCCACAGGATGAAGTCTCCCCTACCACTGATATCAGGTAAGGCCATCCTCTGCTACATATGTATCTGGAGCCATGGCTCCTCCATGTGTGCTCTTTGATTGGTGGTTTAGTACTTGGGAGCTTTGGAGGGTCCGGTTAGTTGATATTGTTTTCCTATGGGGTTGCAGTCCCCATCAGCTACTTCAGTCCTTCCCTTAGCTCCTCCATTGTGGTCCCTATGCTCAGTCTGATAGTTGGTTGTGAGTATCTGCATCTATATTTGTCATATGTTGGTACAGCCTCTCAGGGAACAGCCATACCAGGCTGCTGTCAGCAAGTGCTTCTTGGCATCAGCAAGAGTGTGGGGGTTTGGTGTCGGCAGATGGGATGGATCTCTAGAGCTCATGACTGAAATATCCAGCAAAGGAGGGAGGGAACCTATACAGACCACCTCCAGTAGATAGGCAGAGAGACCACCTCCAGTAGATAGGCAGAGAGACCACCTCCAGTAGATAGGCAGACGGACCACCTCCAGTAGATAGACAGACAGACCACCTCCAGTAGATAGGCAGACGGACCACCTCCAGTAGATAGGCAGACAGACCACCTCCAGTAGATAGACAGACAGACCACCTCCAGTAGATAGGCAGAAAGACCACCTCCAGTAGATAGACAGGCAGACAGACCACCTCCAGTAGATCGACAGGGCCCCCAGTTGAACAATGGACCCTATTTCAAAAAATTTAACCCAGAAATGTCCCTGTCCAAAGGAAAGACAGGAACAAAAATGGAACAAAGACTGAGGAAAGGCCACCCAGAGACCACCCAACTTTTGGATCCATCCCATCTGCAAATCCAAGAGTTTTAGCTCAGACTGAAAACATGAATCCCAAAAGTTATCATTTTCAGGGCTAGGACAAGGCTCAAAGAGTAAAGGATTTGATGCAAAAGTACATGGGCCTGTGTTCAAACACTAGAACTCTTGAAACGCTGGCCTCTGAGGTATTTGCAGTCATTGCTCCTGTGTGAGATTGGAGGTAGATACAGTGGAATCCCAGAAACCTGTGTGCTTCGCCAAGACATCAGTGAACAGCAAAAGAGAGCCTGTCTCAAGTAATGGGGACAGTGAGGTCTGACACTCAACGTTGTCCATACCAGTACAGGGCCATGCAATGGCCACGCTCATTCTCATGAACAAAAGTTGCAATTGTCAAATCCTCTCAGTGTTCCTAGAGTGAATATTTATTGACTACATAGTGTACATAGAACTGTTTGGATGCCTCCTTACCTGCAAGCCCTTATCATCTAGTTAAGAGGTAATACCAAAAAAAAAAAAAAAAAAAAAAAAAAAAAGTCACTTTTATTTGAGGAAAGGAAGCTGTCATGAAAGAAGAGATACAATGGACAAACATTTTCTTTCTGGGCCTAGCTGTAATAATGTCAGAGGATTAAACTCAGGGGATGCACCAGACGGTTAGCCTCCTGTTCTCAATGACACTGTTTTATAAAAACGTGTAAGAGAGATTAAGTGTGACACTGATGGCTCTGAAAAACAGCAGCATTGATTTATTCAGTGGCTCTCACAGCTCCACTGTTTAAAAAACACCTTCAGGTCATTTGTTTACGTTTCTCTTTACGAGAGGAATTCTAGAACACGTTTTCTACATTCTTCTGCCTGTAGTGGTTTTACTGCCATATTATTGTCCTTTATTTAACATAATACTATATTAAAGGACACGGTGTTCCTTGGGCCTGCTCTTATGTCCTGAGATCTGATAGCCAATAGAGTCCTTGCCTTAAAAGTAGTTGTGCATGCCGGGCATATTGCTGTGTCCCTCTGAGTTCCCCGTCCAGGAAATGGGCAAGTGGGTTTCTGTGAGGTAGCAGCTAGTTTGGTTTCTTAAGTGAGTTGCAGGCCAGCCAAGATAGGTAGATAAAGCATTTGCAGTTTTGTGAAATAGGCTTATGGGGATATTAGGAGGAACAGAGTGTGTAGCTACTGGGTGGTTAGGTCGGGCAGCCGGAATGGAGCAGTAACATTCGAGGTGAGCCTGAAGTGCTGAGACAAAGTTCCAGATAGAGAGAAGGCCACGGGCAAGCCTTAGAGATAAAGAAAAGAGAAAAACAATCAGACTAGGCCGTGGAATTTCTGGCAATTGTTGGTATTTCGGTGTGACAGATAAGGCCTTGGGAAAAGAGAAACAAGATACCGCTGGCCAGGTTGAAACTGTGGTTTTGCTGACAGATGCTAGTTCGGGTTTCGAATCCGTCCCCCAAGGAGCACTGCTAAGGACAGGGTCAAACATGGTTGGGCTTATGTCTAAAACCTTTAATGAAATTTCTTTGTAAAACAGGGAGATCAAAGTAATCAATCAATGATTGATTACTATAGTTCAGATAAGAACTGATAAGACCCTAAAATAATAGCAAGGAAAAGAAGGATGGAAAAGGGAGAAAAGCTGGAGGCTTAGGGGGTTGGTCGTGTGTTAGTGACTCAAAGATTAGTGGGTTAACTAATATATGGTCTTGGACATTCTCTCGGGTGCTACTGAACAAGACAGAAACATACGATGTGTCTGAGGAGGAGCACAGGGGAGATGGTTGAGAGGGATGGAGTAGTGGCAGGTATGGTCATCCAGGGGACTCCGTGGAAGGGATTTCTCGTTATTTTCAACCAGTTAATGTCTCTGAGTACAGTCTTACATGTAAATGTGCTGGTCTATAGAGCTATCTTTCCTTGGCCAGAAAATGGATTTTGATTGCAGAGAGACAGTTTAAAATAGATTATAGAAGGCCTAGAAACCAATGTTCTTGTCTCTCTAAATGTGTTTATATCCTGGAAATAATATGTTTCCCCCCCTTGTACCTATGAGTTAATAGTCTTCTATCACAGGAAAAGAACCATTAATGTTTTGTAAGGGAAAGTAAGCCAATGCCCCTTCCAGAGTTCTTTGTTTGTCATGTCCCCTGAGTAATAGCCTTGTGGGAAATAGAAACTAAAATTTTGAGGACTTTGAACCACACGTTACTAAAAAGATTGACCTTGAGCTGCAACAGAAAGGTCAAAGACTCGCCTTGTGTGGATGTATAAAAATGTGCCTGATAGGACAGCTGTGCACTTGGCATAGCTGCTGGTATGTGACTGAATCAACAAGACCAGTGATGAGGAACTGGTACCAGGCTAGTGGACTTCCCACACATGCAGAAGTCAGCCAATGCTATTGGCTTATAACACAGTATATAAGAGTATTCTAGATGAAATGGCAGTTGCGGAGCAGATATGCCGCTCAGGTCTCCAAGTTATAATATTTTTCCCAGTTAGATAGTTTGATCTGATCTACTCATTGGCCCATTTTATAGAAGAGGGCTGATTCTTCTCCTAGCAACCCTGCCTGCCATTCTCAGCCTTTGTATAAAGACTTTGGACTCTCAGAAGGAAGGCTGTCAAAAGAATAAAAGAAGGGAATGGTCTGTCCAGTTCTTGTCTAGACATTGGCCTTGGCATGTGGACATGTTTAATGCACACAATAGTGAGCTACCTACATACATGAAAGGAGATCTCAGAAAGCAAGGGAAATGATAAATGCAAAGGTACAAAGACCAGAACTGTCTTCTACACTCTTTACTTCCTGTTTTAGGGTTTGCATTAGCAAATCAGAAAACTGACATGGAAGTCTCAGTCATATGAGGTAAAGGGATGACTTTGTAGTGTTGACAAACATAATTCAAATACAAATCAGGGAGTAAAACCTATGTTGTAATTAACGGACTTGAGTTCTATGTGAGACCAAGTCTACAAAAGTCTACTCTGCCCTTGCTTCTCAAAAAATTTTTTCCTAAGTCAGAACTAACATATCTTTCTGACTTGAACCTCTAGATTAGCGTGCCCAGGAGCAGTCTGGATGCATGTCAGCATGGTTAAGGAGCAGGCAGGCAGGTGCTTAGTGGCTAATGTGACCAAAAGTTAACAGTGGTGGTTGCAGTACTAATAGGGTATTTGGCAAATGGGGACCAAAGAAGACTGAAAATTGCTGTTGTGGGGTATGTTTGCAAGACATGACCGTTTTTCCATTACCTTCTTCCCTAGCATCCAAAGATCTTGTCATAGGTGGTGCTTGTGGCAATAATTACTAGAAAACTAATTGAGAGGGACATGTTTTTGTTTGTCTTACCTGTCTAAGACATCCATCATGTACCAGAAATGGGTTGGCCTTCAGATAGCCAGGTGTTCCTTGGATCGGAAGGTGCACGTCCTTCTCACTTATTGCTTTCTGTCCCTTTGGAGCAGGACACCATTGAACACCTCATATAGAATCATCTGAGTTCCCAGTTTTCAGAAACATTTAAGTAACTGTCACCAATTCTGATGTTACAGCCCAGTGAGTAAAAGGCATGTGAGTCCATGATTTTAATCTAGATGTTGTAGATGGTCAGAAGGATACAGTAACCACAGAAATATGGCTTCTGGCTTCTGGCTAGAGGCTTTCTGGGAAATGTGGTACCACAGGTCAGCCCCTTGTTTTTATGGTGGGAGGAAGGCTTAAGTCAAGTCTAGGGGGAAGGCTTCTGGTCTACAGAGGTGAAAGGTAATTAGCAAACATATTTTAAACCCCAAAAGGGTCTGTTGTTTTAGAAACAAGTAGCCTATTGCTTTTATTTCCCATTAGCTGTGATGACAAACCACCTTGCTCGTGCAACTGAAAGGAGAGAGAATTTGCTTTGGCTCACAGTTGGTGAGGGTACAGTTCATCATAACTCAAATCGCCTCTAACCAGCAAGTTAGAAGGAGGAGAGCTCAAGCCAGAAAAAGGTCTAGACTATGGCTCTCAAAGTATGCCCTGCACTGACCCAGTTCTTTCAGCTAGGCCTCACCTCCAGAAGATTCCACAGCCACCCAAAACAGCCCCAGGTGAACACTTCACCTCCAAAGCCTTACAGGGAACAAATTCATAACTCTACCCCAGAACATAATTGAACGCATATGCGTCAGGTACCCATGAAGCTGGGCCAAGAAGGTGTGGACAGCTAACAACAGGAAGCTGGAGGATGCTTCTAGAAGGTTCTTTCCTTTGTGCTTCCTGGATGTTAGAATTTGAAGCTAGGTTGGACCCATGAGCCCTGATTTAGTTCCCTACAGAGATTTTGAAGTGAAAGCACATTTTCGACATAATTATCATGCTTTTTAGAACAGTAAGGAGCAGCAGCGGGCAGAGGTAGACGTGAGATCAGAATGTGGTCTCAGATCCAAGACGAGAGCGTGGGTGGGTGATGGCATTTGCAGTACCTTTCTTCGCAGTTCGCACACCTGCTGTTGCCAGGATTCTTTACCAGCTCTTTCCCTCTGACGTTAACCATTCCCAAGCTCTTGTTCATCCCCCAATAGCAGAACTTCCTCCCCTGAACAGGGACACTGGCGATTATCACTTATTCTGGAAATGTTCCAAGTTTACTAAAGTCCAGAACTGGAACCCAATATTCCAAGCACAGCCAGTCTCACCAGAAACTCACATGTTAGTGTTGAAGCCAAATTGGAAAGCTTAGAAGAGAAGGAAGCTTTACTAGAAAGGAAATCAGAAACAGGAAAGAGATACTTGGGTCAAAGCCATAATGACCTCTACAGCAGTACGAGTTTCCCCCCTTTTTCTATGATTTTATTTATTCATATTACATCCCAATCCCACCCTTACAAATCCCTTCCCCCATTTTCCCTCCTTTTCTCCAACTGGTCCCAGCAGAACTAAGAACCTTCTCTTCCACTGAGGCCCAATCAAGCTGTTGAGGTAGGTGAAAGGCATCCAATGCAGACAACAGAGTCAGAGACAGCCCCCCCACTCCACTTGTTGGGGACCCACACGAAGACCAAACTGCACATCTGCCTCAAAGGCGTAGGGACCTAGGTGCAGCTCCTGCATGCTTTTTGTTTAGTGGTTCAGTCCCTTTGAGCCCCTATAGCCTCAAGCTAGTTGACTCAGTAAGTCTTCTTGTGGTGTCCTTGACCCCTTGCTCAATTCTTTTCCCCACTCTTCCACAATATTCCCTCAGCTCTGCCCAATATTTGGCTGTGGGTCTCTTCATCTGTTTCTATCTGCTGCTGCTGCTGCTACTGCTGTGTGTTTGTGTGTGTGTGTGTGTGTGTGTGTGTGTGTGTGTGTGTGTGTGTGAATAGGTATTAAGCCCAGGGCCTTGCAGATGACAGTTAAAGAAACTCTTGAAGTAGGGAAAATGGCTAGCTTATGTGAGCATATTTTTGCCATCCACTCATTCGCTTAAATGAGTTGCACTGATCCACTGTCATTCAAAGCTAGCCCATGAGCAGAGCAAACACACAGATACCTAGGGTTGCTATGTGGGTGGGATTAATTGAGAAAGAAGAAACTCATCCCCCAACCCCTGTCTCCCTCCTGTTGCCATGCCGATCGCAGTCCACAAATGGGGCCAATCAGATCACTTTTTCTGTAAGTACCCACTCTCCTTTTCAAAGCTGGAGGTGTAGGACAGACTGTAATATAGAGTTCAAAAGAGCAGTTAACCCATATTCTTTCTTTTCGGTCTCCTTGCCCAAGTCTAAAGTCGAATCCCCCGAGCTGCCCACCTTTCAGGATCCCTCCTGTTCCACCTCTGTCTCCTCTCCCAACGCGCAGAACCCAGTGTACTCAGTTCTTTCTGTAGCACTTGCTACAATCTGTTCCCCAATCCAGTTTGATGGTTTGTATTTCTCCCTCGGTTAGGATGAGAGCTGGAGTCTCACCTGCTTGCGAGTTTTGTTGTTGCCATTGTTGTTGCTGGGGTGTTTTGTTTTGTTTGTGTGTGCTTGTGTATTCTTGAATGTTCTTGCTCTGCGTGTAGCAGAGTAGGTTTAGGGCCCATCTATTCCAGTTCAGGTTTATTCAATACTACTTTTATTCTGAAGAATGATTTAGAGATGTGGACTTACCTTAATGCCTGAGTTATGTGACTGTCCTCTGTTCAGTTTGCCTCTTAAATAAATGATGACCAGTCGTCCTTGATTTCTCATTACCCTTGCACTACGCTTCTCAGGAAGCGATGACTGCATTGATTGAAGTTTAATAATGATGCACAACTCATAAGTTGTAGTTAAAGTAACATAAAACGTTGGAAAGTAGAGGATAAGGAAAGACAACTAGAAAGAGGACTCTGAGAAACAAGTTAGAGATATTCTTACTGCCTTCAATTATGCAGTAAGTGATGTAAGAGAGGAGATAATCTCATCCACCCGCGAACAAGCTTATTCTAACTTTCATGATAACTAATAAAGGAGCTGTTAAAATTAACATATATTAATATTCATTACTTAAATTTATCGTATAAAATATTGGGGGTTGTTAATATTTTATTTGAAAGTAATAGGAACTGAGATCTATTACCACAGCTATAAGTTTATTAAATGGATACTTGAACTATCATTACACAAGTGGTAATTTATTGGGTGTGTAGAATATTTCTTCAGAGCACATCACCAAAATATATGACTAAGCCCTTTGTCTGGCTCTTTTTTTGGAGTGGTTTTTCTCTGTGTAGCCCTGGTTGTCCTGGAACTCACTTTTATAGACAAGGCTGGCCTTAAACTTAAAGATCCATCTACCTTTGCTGGGTTAAAAGCATGAACCACCACACCTAGCTTGAGCCCTTTGTCTTAAAACTTATTTTATCCTTTGTGATTTGAACAATTTGTATATTACCTAAGTACAAGGAAACCCACATGCAGATGCCTCTTGGCCTTTCAGGGTTAGAGCTCAGATTGCTTTTACATAAGCCCTTGTTTAGCACCATAGTCTGTGTGTTCTCTACATCCTCTATATGGGGTTGTGGGTGTGGGGGAGCAGGAAGAAGGGCTCCTACCTGCCCCAGGCATCCTTGAAGTGAGGGTGTGAGCAAACATTTTGTGTTGTCAAATCTAGCCTAGAATCTGACTGGTGGTTAGGAAGGAGTTACAGGGGATCAACAAATGACTTGGATACAGAGATGTAAGTATGTATTCTTGCAGAGAAAGGGCCAAGTATTCAAATCCCTTTGGGGAGGGTCTCAGGAGAGAGAGTAGCTGGGAATAGGTAGAACTCAGCAGAGATTTTTTTTTTTAAGGTAATGGTTCAAGATTAGGCGTGAGTTAAGGACTTAGCACACTTCAGTGGCTTGCTGGCCCGGCAGTGCCACCATTCGGATATGGAAGAGCTTTGTTTCTGAGCTGTGGATTGTTTTTCTGTAATACGTGTGTGTGTGTGTGTGTGTGTGTGTGTGTGTGTGTGTGTGTGTGTGTGTGTGTGAAGGACTCAATGGCATAAGATAGGAGAGGGGCTGGGAGCTGGAAAGATGGCTAAGTAGTTAAGAGCACTAGCTGCTCAAGCAGAGGACCAAGGTTGAATTCCCAGTATCCCCATGGCAGCTCACAACTGTCTGTAAGTCAAGTTCCAGGGGATCCGACACCCTCACACTGAAACATGCAGGCAAAACACCAGTGCACATAAGATAAAATTAAATTAAATGATTCTTTACAAGGAAAAAGGACTGGTAAGCTCACAGAAAGCCTACTCTGTCTTACAAAGGCCATGCCATTTTCTTGCTTTGAGGGCAAGATGGAGAACACTGGGTATGATTGCCCATTTCTGCTCCTGTTTTCTGACGTCATCCCAGTTTCCTAGGCCAGAGTGTGAAGATTCCTCTCCTTTTCTTTGTCTGCCATGTCCTATATCTGTCCAAGCACCATCATCCTCTGCCTAGAAACCTCTACCCATGACTTCCTCTGTTCTCCGTTTCTCTACAATGACTGATGCGATGCTGTCATCACCCGTGGCCTTCAGTCCTGCATCCAGCATCCTTCTCTCTCCAGCATCCTTCTCTCTCCAGCATCCTTCTCTCTCCAGCATCCTTCTCTCTCCAGCATCCTCTCTCCAGCATCCTCCTCTCTCCAGCATCCTTCTCTCTCCAGCATCCTTCTCTCTCCAGCATCCTTCCCTGCTCAGCCCATTCCCACATTCCAGCCAGCAAACCTTCCCGATCAAGAAAATTGTGGCCTCCGTTGCTCTTCCACGAGTATCCTCAAAACCCTCCAGTGGGCTCTCGCTCGAATCACATACTGCTGACTGTGTCCTTTCCCGTGCTAAGGGGCTGTTCTCTCTCCTATGCTCTCACCACCAGATTTGTCTCCTGCCTAAAATCCCTTCTGCATCACACAGGCCCCATCCTGGGGCTTGTGACTATTAGAATGCATTTTCCTGACTGTGTGTATCTGCATCTGGGGCATTTACTTAGTGAAGGTCCAGTGTCCAGTTTTCTACCAGCTCTGGCATTGGTTCGGTAGTATTTTCTGAAATTTCCTACAATAGACTCAGTTCTGTAATGGAGATCGGTGCAGCATGATTTTATTCCCAGCACCTAGCACAGTGCCTGGATGTTGTTACATGACTCTAAGATACAAATTTGGTGCCCAGCACATGGCAGAGAGTGAGTCTGGTGGCTTGCCTTGCTTACTCTCTTAACAACAGTTGTGTAGGTGGCACCCGATGTCAGAGTGCAGGTAGAACAAGGTGGACACAGAACAATGAGCCTGTGTGTGGGAAACTAGAGAGTCACAGCTGTGCTTCCCTCAGAAACTCTCTAACAGTCACTGAGAGAGGAAGGAGAAGGGATGAGGAACACGCAGTGTGATGCTGACTGGAATGAACCCCATCCACAAGGTGCTGTTTCAAGAGGCAGCATCATCACTGGATGGCATCTGTTAATGGCTGGGAAATTCTGAAGTTAGTTGTGTGTGAATGGCTGGGGACACCCCAGGGGTGTGTGTGTGTGTGTGTGTGTGTGTGTGTGTGTGTGTGTGGAGACACTGCAGGTGTATGTCTGGGAACTCTGCAGGTGTGTGTGGATGGCTGGAGACACTGCAGGTGTGTGTGTGTGTGTGTGTGTGTGTGTGTGTGTGTGTGTGTGTGTGTGTGTGTATCTGGGAACTCTGCAGGTGTGTGTGGATAACTAGAGAACACCTGGGTGAGGAAGAGAATCCACCAGGAAAATATAGGTTCAGAGTTGACTTGAACTCTGGGTTAGAGCTGGTTTTGCCCCATGGGAAGAACACATCGTGTGTAATAATGTGAAAACAATAAAAACTGGGGTAGCAGAGTGCAGGGGATCCAGGTAAGAATGGGGGATCAAAGTGGATGCAAATGGGGTTAGCTCAGCAGAGACAAGTGCTCTAATGCAAAGCTGCTACCGTGTTCTTCTTTATTTTTTCTTTCAGGTACTTGGGGGACTTGTCTGGATTTTGGTTGCTTCCTCCAATGTCCCTTTACCTCTGCTACAAGGATGGGTCATGTTTGTGTCTGTGACAGCCTTCTTCTTTTCACTTCTCTTCCTGGGCCTGTTCCTCTCTGGTATGGTGACTCAGATCGATGCCAACTGGAACTTTCTGGTAAGAAACTTTTATAGTAAACCCATTGCAAGAAAATGTACTAAATGGACAGATACCTCATCCTGCTCAGAAATGCCTCGGTCTCTGCTCTTTCTGTTGCTCCATAGAAGAGAAGATAGGTCAGCGTGGGGAGACCACTGTGGTGCCCATCTGTGGCTGTGGTGGGCAACAGGACCTTGGTTTGTAAAATTTGCACCCTGATAGAAGTAAGAAATCACACTGCTATCTTTTATTATTTATTTGAAAACAACTTCATATCATACCAAAAAAAATGGACGGAATTATGACTGAACAGTAGAAGAGATGACTTTGAGTCACATATGTCTTGAAATTTTCCATTCATCTGTTCTTCAGATATTTAAATGGACTTAGTTATACCTTCTTAAAGGGGCACTGATCATGTGACCTACCCTGTCACCTGGGATACTAGCATCTATAGATTCTCAAGTCATACATATGTGTGTATGTGTGTAAATATGTAATTAATTACGAAGGTTTAATTTGCATATTAGCTCCATGCATTATAAGCTTTATGTCATCTGTAGGTTACTTAGAATACACATTGCAAATGCCATGCCCATAGCTTTAAAAAGATTCATTCATTGCATTTTGTGTGTGAATGTTTTAACCTGTGTGTATCTCTGTGCACTGGGTGAATTCCTGGTGTTCGTGGGTGGTTGAGAATTGTGATGGGGTTGCTGGGAATCGAACCAAGGTCCTCTGCCAGAGTACAGTGTTCTTAACCAGTGAGCCCTCTCTCCAGCCCTGCATGTAGCTCTATACGGAACTGTTTGGATAATGAACACAGGGGAAGAGTGTCTGCACATATTTAGTATGCACACGTTTTTCTGAATATTTGCAATGCATGACTGATTGATTTCGTACCCAGGACATGCACAGACACAGAAGTGGGCAGGTTGTCCAAGCTTTTCAGAAAACATGTAGTTCCGTGCTGTTTTCAAAGGAGAGTGTTCTATAATTAGCCCTTCTCTAAAATTAATTACTGAGTGCTGAAAGATACATTGATAGCACGGCGTTAAACTCGACGTTTAAGATAAGCTACCATTCACGGCAGACATTGTGTTTCCCCATGTGTTGCACGGAGCCTCACTGTCATACCAGTGGCCCTTCTTAAACACATTTTGAAAGATGAGTAGGGATGATTTTAATCCACAGTGGATGGGGCTTACTGATGCTCATAGGAAACCTCTTTCAGATTCTGCATCACACTGGGTGTTCTGAATCACGCTGGGATGTTCTCCAGCACACTAGCGTGCTTTGAAACCTAAGTCAGACCATCACTTGATCTTTATGTGTTACTTTTGAGCATAATCACGTCCTGCTCCCTCAGCAGCTTTAGGGGCAGATTTTAAGGGGAAATGTTTTACTTACAAAACTTAAGGAGAACTATTGTCTGAGTCAGGGTTTCTAGTCCTGCATAAACATCATGACCAAGAAGCAAGTTGGGGAAAAAGGGTGTATTCAGCTTACACTTCCACATTGCTGTTCATCACCAGAGGAAGTCAGGACTGGAACTCAAGCAGGTCAGGAAGCAGGAGCTGATGCAGAGGCCATGGAGGGATGTGACTTACTGGCTTGCTTCCCCTGGCTTGCTCAGCCTGCTTTCTTATAGAACCCAGGTCTACCAGCCCAGGGATGGCTCCACCCACAATGGGCTGGGCCAGGGATGGCTCCACCCACAATGGGCTGGGTCAGGGATGGCTCCAATGGGCTGGTCCAGGGATAACTCCACCCACAATGGACTGGGCACTCCCCCTTGATCACTAGTTGAAAAGATGCCTTACAGCTGGAGCTCATGGAGGCATTTCCTCAACTGAGGCTCCTTTCTCTGTGATAACTTCAGCTTGTGTCAGTTGACACAAAACCAGCCAGTACAACTATAATTTCAAATGTTTTCAGCAGAGGAGTCTAGCAAATAGGGATGACCTCTAAGACAGCGTACAGGCTAATGGTGGCATGGGTTAAGGTAAAGCTAAGAAAGCAATGTTGCCCAATGGTCACAGCCCTCAACAGGCTTTCACATGAGGCTTGATTTACCTAGGACAAAATAGTTAACTTCTCTGTATTTCAGTTCCCTGCTCCGTAATAGGAACTGTCACACGAGATGCCATTAAAGAATAATAGAAACAATGTGTTCATAGTGCTAGCTTTGTGTGTGGGTTATAATCGCCAATTGACAATTATTCCAATTCCTTAAAGACGTGAGACTTGGAATTCAGAACTTTGAGGGTTCTAGTTCTTGGAAGTTGCTAAGGTAGTGTTTTCCTACATTTTCCCTAATTTCGGTATTTATTACTTGATTGTGCAATAAAATTCCCAGTCCCGAATTACAGTACGGGGAAATAGTTCACTGCCTCTTCCTGGGTGCCTGGCTTTCTCGTGAGAAGGTCTGCAAATGAATCAGCAGAGCTCCAAAGTTGCTAAGGGATAGCAGGTCCTTCTGGCATCAGACTTAAAGATGGCACCAGGTGTCTTTGTTCTGCTCAGCTTCTGCTGCTACTTCAGGATTCTTAATCACTGGCTCTTCCCAAATATTGTATCACACGCCAGCAGACCATTCCCAAGGGAATCCTAGATCTCCTGATTGCCTAGCAACTGAGTTTTCAATCTGGAAATGTTTCTAGGATCGTGCGGTATCCTGCATTCTTTCTAATTGGTTTGTGCATGTACCTTTTAAATGCTTAAATACTTTTTTATATCTTTTCCGGTCTTGTCAGACAGACACCTATATTACATCCCTCCTCCTGCTTGGATAGAATCTTGTTTTCAGTACTAAAGTCTTTTTAATAGCTTGTTGGTCTTTCCAATTTTGCATTTTCTTTCCATTTGTAACATTGCATGTAATGGATTAACCATCCATGTTCTCCTTGTTTTAGCTTCGCCACTGTATCAAAGTGACTGTCAGGAAGCTGGTCCTGATGGTGCAGGTCCATAATTCAGCATTCCATAGAATGAGGCAGGAAGGTCTTAAGTCTACAGCCACTTTGAGTGACCAAAGTGAGACAAAGCAAAACAGACAAAATAAGAAAGCAAACAAAAAGGAAACTTCTAATGCTTTTGCTCCATAGTTCATCTGGGAAAATTACTCTGTGTTCCTGTCTATTTCTCAGTTAAAGAAAAGACCTAGGTATGGGCTGAGGAAATGCTTAGAGCCAGAAGTGTCTCGAATGTGTAGACTTCTAAACTTTTGGGATGCTTGCACAAACTTTAGTACTAAAATGTTTCATTGTTTGGGCCTGTTCACAGGTCATAATTCCCAGTTAACATTGTCTATGTGTGATAGCTGTACACGTCATGTGACCATAGTGTGGTACGGCACGGGCTCAGCACATGGCAGCCATACCAGCTCCTGCCTTAGTCGTTTATTACGTGCTGCTCAGGTTTAGATGAAGTTTTTCTGTCCGTGTGCTGTGCAGCTTTTCTTACACGGATGCTTGTAGCACTCTCACATGTAAGCCTTACGTGGGTTGTAATACTTGCCGTGGGCTCCCAGGTCACGACGGGTTTTGAGTCACGCTCCTCACGGGGACCTCATCAGATTGGTACAAGTTCTAGTTGCTGCATTCCATAATTATTAAACATTAACCGATAAAAAAATTAATTATTTCCCCCTGTGAATAATTTAACGCTACTTTGTACTCAGATTGAGAGAAATAGGAGTGCCTTTTGGAAATAATTTCCTCTCTACAAGTATTTATTGTAAAGTGTGATTTTGTTTCATTTTCCATATTTACAGTGTGTGCACATCGAATGCACGTATGTGGGTGCACATGCCTGCACACACGTTTGGGTATGCATACATATATGTGCCTACGCCTGTGAAACCAAGGTTGATGTCAAGAATCAGCCTCAATAATTCTATAATTCTTCTGCATTCATCTGTAAGGCAGGGTCTCGTTCAAACCAGAGCTCGATGATTTAAGGGCAGGTCTTGGTACCCAGCTTGCTCTGGGGTTCGCTGACCTCTGCCTTCTGGAGGTTGAAATATGAGTGAACCACCACACACACTTGGCGTTTAAGAAGGAGCTCGGGAATCCAGATTCTGGTTCTCTTGCTTACCTGGCAAGCCCTTTAACCATTAAGTCATTTCCTGGGCACATTTTCTACTTTTTATTAATTTGGTATTAAATTCACATTCATAATGCAAGATCTGTTTAGTGTATTTTCACAGGTTTTCTATTCTGGGTTAAACTGGTGCATTACAACAAAACTGTTTCTCCATTTGAAGAAAGGCCAGATTTTTCTGTTTCTGAATGGTTTGGGAGATTGACCCTCAGGAGCCCTTCCGCATGCTACTGCATGCTAAGCAAGGTCTCATCTCACATCTCCTGATCTTTTTCACTTTTTATCTTGAGGTAGGGTCTTATGTGACCAGGCTGCCATTAAACTTATTTTACCTCCACCTTCCAAGTGGTTAGGATCATGGGTCTGCCTTCATAAGAAGGCAAATTTGATTTTGAAATAAATGGAGTCTGAGGACTTTCTCCCCGCCCCTGTACATAAGAATAAAACCACTTTGGTATAACTTTGAAGAAGAGATTTCTTACTCGTATCCCTCCCTTTTTAGAGAGAATATGCTAAAGAAGAATACTTTTTTTAAAGAGATGTTTAAATTATATACAATTAAACAAATCCCACTTTATTTTATAGAAGTCTAGTGGGCATATATTTAATCAGATTCCTACTATGAATACCACTTAATAATTTAAATGTCCTGAGCTACGTTCTATGCCACTTTGACCTGGGCACTTCTTTTTTTTTTTTTTTTTGAGACAGTCTTGCTACGTACATGTAAACCAGACTGTAGCCCAAACTGGTGATCCTTCCTGTTCAGACCCCTAGCTGCTGGGGTTACGGTGTATGCTACCAATAGTAAAGCTCGGGTTTTAGTGGGTGTTTTCCATTTCCTATGCTGTTAAGGAGCCACAGTGCCCCATACGTGTTCGGGTATTTTTCTTTCCTTTCCCTTTCTTTCCTTCCCGAGACTAGAATGTTGGAAATGGCCATATGTGTTAAAAAAAAAAAAAAATCCCAAGCAGTGTTTGAGGTTGAGGTTGTCTGATAAAAGTGTGAGGCAAGGAAGGCTCTGGGGTAGTGTTAGCCGGATTGGGTAGGGGAAAGAGCATGCAAACAAGACTTAGAAGGGGGATGGGCCTACTTTAATGAAGAACTGTCAAGGATGGTGCTTTAAAAACGCAGTCACCAAGCAAGACATCAGCATCACCCAGAAATGCACAGCCTCTGCCAACCCTGTCTAGACTGCTTAGTCCAAAACTACAAGGTGGTGCTCATTTATCTGTGCCTAATTAAGTTCTTTAGACGGCTCTACTTCATTCCACTATTTGGGAACCTCCAGTGTAGTTCAAGTTCCAAACCGTGACTGAACCTTGCAGAAGAGATTTTGTGTGTAGTCAGATGCTAATGTGTAGCCCTCTAGTGGTCAGGGTGCACAGGCCTGTGAGAGGCTTTCCCAACATTTCTTTATCCTCCCTTTTCTTATTGAATATTCTCTGTATTTACATTTCAAATGTTATCCCCTTTCCACCCACTTCCATTCCCCTCTCCCTGCTTCCGTGAAGGTGCTCCCTCTCCCAATGAACCTCTCTCACACCTCAGTGCTTTGGCATTCCCCTACACTGAGAAAATGAGCCTTCTCTGAACCAAATGCCTCTTCTTCCATTGATGCAGACACTGCCATCCTCAGCTGCATATGCAGCTGGAGCCACGGGTCTCTCCATGTGTGCTCAGTGGTTAGTGTTTTAGTCTCTGGGAGCTGTGGAGCGTTTTTAGTTGATAATGTTGTTCTTCCCATGGGGTTGTAAACCCTTTCACAACATTTATGCAGTAGATGAGGCAGCGAAAGAATCATCGTGTGGTTAATAACTTATCTACAGCTACTTAATGGTCAAGAAGTGAAAGCACTAAAAAAATATTAAGCAATCTCAAAACTACTAAGTAACAGGCTCTAGGAAAAAAATTAGAAAAGGAGATCTTGCAGAGGCTCCATCCGCCAACTCATGGAAACAGATATAGAGACCCACAGCTAAACACAAGGCAGAACTTAGTTTGTTCTGCAGAGAAGGGGAGGAAGGATTGTAAGAGCCAGAGGGGTTGAGGACACATGAAAATCCACAGAATAGACAAACCTGGACTCTTAGGGGCTCAGTGAGACTGAACTGAGCATCAGGGAACCTACCTGAGTCTAACCTAGCCCCTCTGCATATATGTTATCATTGTGTGGTATTTTGTGAGAGTCCTAACAGAGGGGGTGGGGACTTTATGTTCCTATTGAGTTGTCTCACCCAGTCTTGATATGAGGAGAGGTACCTAATGTTATTGCCACCTGATGTGTCATGTGTGGTTGATGTCCCTGGGAAGCCTGCCCTTTTCTAGGGGGAAATAAAGGAGGGGTGGATGTGGAGGAGGGGCGAGAGTCAGGACTGAGAGGGGAGGAGGGAAGGGATAATAGTATATGAGATAGTATATTAATATGTTAATTTTTAAAAACCCAGAAAGGAAATAGAAGATTATGTTATTGGAGGTAGTTTGGATTTTTTTTTTGTTTGTTTCTTTAGTTTGAGTTTTGATTTTGATTTTGGTGTGTGTGTGGGGGGGAAAGAGGTGTGTGTGTGTGCATGAACGCATCCACATACACACTTGTGCACATTGCTCTTGGCATCTTTTATGGGGAGAAAAAAAGAGACCAGTATTAGGTAATGCCAAGAGATGTAAAACAAATGTGAGAGCCCTCGTTTGCATTGCAGTGTTGGCCAAGTCCACGGGAAGCTCCACAACAACATTGAGATCCTGTATTGGGCACAGTGACCTAGGTTCCGCCCAAATATACTGTGACTCCCTGAGAGCTACCCAAGGACAATATGTCTTTGGCTCAGACACTTAAGCATAGGCCACATCTGTTGGAATCCAAGCCAAAAAAAAAAAAAAAACACCAGCCAATGAGCACACATGGAGAGATTCATGGCTCCGGTTGCATATGTAGCAGAGGATGGCATCGTCTGTCATCAATGGGAGGAGAGGCCTTTGGTCCAGTGAAGGCTCGTTCTCCCAGCGTAGGGGAATGCCAAGGTGCTGAGGTGGAGAGAGTGGTTGGGAGAGGGAGCATCTTCAGGGAAGCAACTAGAGGGGGAGAGGGATGAAAGTAGGGGGAAAGGGGGTAACATCTGAAATGTAAATACAGAGAATATCCAATAAAAACAAGAAAAAAAAGGAAGTACCATAAGAACCGGAATCCTGTCCCAAAAGCTGATGGTATGGAGTCCTGCAAAGAGTAAGCAGTAAGTCTCCTAACAGTTGCAAGTCACCTCACTCAGCTGCATCTTTGCCTTTCTGTGGGAAAGGAGTCAGAGGTATATGTACAGCTATGTATGTGTGTTCATGTGTGTGCGTGTGTCTGTGGGGCCTGGCTGTCACTCCTTTTCAGGGGCCATCTATCTTACTTTTGAGACAGAATCCTGTTGCAGCAAAAATTAATTCTGCACCACCTTTGATAATAAAAGACACAAACCTCGTATTTATAATAAGCCTCAACACCACTAGCGCTGGGCAGATATCAGCCCGCTAAGCTATTTTGCCTACTTCTCTGTCAATAGCCCCACAATATAGCTTGCCATGTTCTGCCTGGGGTGTTCCTACTCCAACTGCCCAGGTCTTGTGACCATGTACTCACAATCCACATAACCCATGGCATCTTCTCCTCCTTCATCTCTCTCTTATCTCCGTACGGTCTCTGCCTCAGACCCCTGCCCTGGGAACCAAAGCCCCACCCACCTCTCCTCTGCCCAGCTAAAAGCTGTAGGCATCTTTATTCAACCAATGGTCTTACATTAAAGTACAAGGTTACACAGCATCATTTGGTGTATACCTCATCCCTGGGGGGCAACCAGACCATGGGGGCAAGTTTTTAGCATTTCAGTGCATAGCAACAGACAAAACCCCCACAGAATTCCTCCCTGGTATCTGGAAGTCATCTAAACTAGCTGTCTATTAAGCCTCAGGGATCAGTTTTCTGTGCTGAAATTACAAGTGCATGCCACCATTTCAGGCTTTTTTAACATAGGTGACAGGTAAAGATTCAGGTTCTATGTTTGCATGTTAAGTACTTTGCTTTCGGAACTATTGTCCTAGCCCCTAGCTTGGCTTTTTAACTCTCGAACCTTCTCGAGAATGTCAATAGTCAATCTCAACGCACTTTTTCAATTTTTACAACTATTAATAATTAGCAAGCCAGTAAGATACATTTAATTCATGAACCCCCTGACCTTTGTCCATGAACATATATTATCCACGTGACCTCATGTATCAGAGCATTGGCTATAGGCTAGATGTGTGGTCAGCGTTATGTTATGTGTGTCATTTCACCCTGACTGGCATTTTATAGAAAGCATTTTTCCCTTGTACCTTATAAATGTCACCCTGGTTAAATTTGACTTAGCATTCTAGGCATAATGGGAAATTTCAACGGGCAGTGCTGCTGAGTGGACATCTACAAAGACAGTACAACATCCCCTTTTGTAATTTTGTTAGGACTATCATTGGAGAGGGGAAAGGTAGACTTTGAAGAGAGCTCCCAAACATGCTAATTAGCACCGTTACTATGGAATGTTCTCTAAAGCATCCACATGATCCTTGAATCTTCCTATGTGTATACATATACGTATATGTATATGTAAAGGTAATGAGGTCAGTCTGTCTGTCTGTGCCCACATTCTTCACGGCACTTTTCACAGTAACCGTTGTATGAAATCATCTAAAGTCTTTGCTTTGATAGGTCAAGGACAAGCTATTTGGCTGTTTAGAAATGAAGATAATTCTGGTATTTACAATAAGATAGATAGACATGGTGAAGCTGTAAAATGAATAAGCCAGGCACCAAATGATGTTCATCATAACATGACTAATTGGTGAAAAATAATGAACCTAAAGTGGAGAATAAAGTGGTGGTTATGAAACCTGTTGAGAGAGCAGGTTGGGAAGGTATTCGCCAAAGCATTGCAGTAACTCAGCAAGAAATAGTGCCTCCCTGGGTTCTATAGCATGGACTCCAGTTAATAGTAATGTATTCTGGAAAATGGCTGAGTAGGTTTTGAGAGCTCCCACCATTTAAAGGGTGAGTATGTGAGAGGATAAATCAGTTGTTTCAAATGCATGTTTTAAAATACATACAATGAATATATAATTTATATCGGTCAGTAAAAATTACTAATTAATTTAGATTTTTATAATGAAAGAAAGTCAACTCTGGAATCACATAAGCGTCATCCTGATCCTCCCCCCAAAAGTTAACCTTGGTATGAAAAGAAGGATAAAATTTTATTTGTAAAAGAGATAGTAACTGATAACTGTACGGACAAGAATTTATGCAGATGAAGATGCTAGAATGTGGCAGCTATAAATGTAAAATATGTAGACGGTATATTTCAGGTAAAACTGGATTATGATAGTTTATGTTTCACATTAATTCTAGTAGTGCACAAAATAACTTTTGCAGTAGTATTTATTCCTTGTTTTTAATAAAATATCAGGCCGTACGCCATTGAATTCTATCACTACGTCTGTATCTTGCAGAATATAGAATGATAGATAGTTATAATTGCAATATCAATTACTAAAGTATTTATTAAGTATATAAGATGAATACAGTTTTATTTGAAATTTAAAGATACCATTGTCTTAGTTTTAAATTTCCTTTACAGACCTTTTATCTTACTGTAATTAATATGGATATCTCTGTGTATTGATCTAAGCTGATATTATATTCTATTAGAAAATTCAACATATAAGGAAATTTACTATTGTGCCGAATAAAATAGATTCACTGAGATTATTTTATTAGTTCTTTGAGAGGTCAGAGCTTCTCAGACAACATGCTTTGATCATATTCACCCAAGGCATCCAACTCTGTGTTACCTCTTTTAAAAATGTACTTCAGGGCCAATTTATGCTCCCAAATGTTTTTGGACATGTGGCCTTCCACAGGAATGTGGTCAACTTATCCCTCCCTCTCCCAGCAGCTAACAATTGCGATCCCTCCACAGTTAAGGATGGGCTTACATTAGATTCTAATGGTCCAGATTCTCTAAAACATTCAAAATAAACAATGGATATACCTAAGATCATTTGACTAAATGGTCTGAGCTTCCCTGTCTAAACTTCCATTGGAAATGGAGAACAGGAAAGCGTATTACAGTTGTATCCTTCATCGGTGTAGGTATTTAAATGCCTTCCCTCCCCCTCTTTAAGGATTTTGCCTACCATTTCGTTGTCTTCGTCTTCTACTTCGGAGCCTTTCTGCTGGAAGCAGCGGCTACCTCCCTGCATGACCTGCAGTGCAACGCAACAATGACCGTGAAGCCACTACTCAGCGACAGCCAGTACAACATCAACGTGGCAGCCACGGTAAGTGCTGCCTGAGGATAACCGTGACCTTCCGTGGCCCAGCATCTGGGAGACTCCCCGGGCTGCTGTGGTCTTTTAATGGTGGCTTTTAGAATCGGATGTGTAATAGCTGTTTATCTGTTCGGTCGTCCTGTGAGCAAAGTCCTCTCTTCACCCCCACTGTACATGGTTCAGCTGCAGCCCAAAGCTGTTGACATTTTCTGAGAAGCCAACATGTCAATGGCACTTGATTTTGGAAGAAGAATCCACTATAGTGTTCTCTCTAAATTTTCAGACCTGCTGAGGGGACTTTGCTCTTTTCAAGCTTGTGCCAATTTTTAATTGAGACTATTGGCTGCATTTTACCATGGGCCTGCCAAGTAGAAGGGTGCTTTTTTTGGGGGGGGGGAGCTGACATGAATAAATTTCAGTTCTTATTGTTGGGGTCAGTGCTGGTGAGCATGAATGTCACCAGTTATGGGGACAGACAGGTTACAGGAGAAAACCTCCTGAATCCTCTTTCATTCATACACTGTAGTGAACCTGTCATTTTGTATTAAATTATGCAAAGATTTGTGAACAGTTTTGTTTTCATGGGTAATTTCGGAGGATGGGGGATGGTTTGAGACAGGCTTTCTCTGTTTAACGGCCTGGATGTCCTGAAACTCACTTGGTAGACCAGGCCGGGCCCAAACGTCATGGGTAACTTCTAAAACCACAAGTTAAAACTACTTTCTAAAATGAAATATCTTGATTGACATTTAATAGTTCCTATTCAGTGGACCTAGTGTCTTTTCCTCTTTAGCCCTTAACCCCTAAAGGGTTCAACTTTTAGAACTTTCTAGACAGTTCTTTCCTAGATGTGCTTCTTCTGAAAACGTGTCTGTATCCCTCTGCCAGAGGGAAGCCACCTCCATGTGTAGACCAACACTTCAAGTCTTTCATGGCATTTCATTTTTAACACCCTCTCCAGTCCAGTCAGGACTCTAGGTCTTGGGCTTTCAGTAGCTAAAATGGATCAGCCATTCATGTGTCACACTGGGTTAAACTGTTTGCTTCTCTTTTTCGTTCAGTATAGTTCAAAATGAGGACAATTCCCTCTCGCTATTGATAGATTCCCAAAACAATTATTCTCACTCAGAGGACAGCATCTGTATTAAAAATAGATTTCAAAAAATAAAGCAAAATGGGAAGGGTTAATTAAACTGTGACAAAGGCCGGTGGATGAATTTGTGCTCCCTTTTCTCGGCCTGCAGTTTCCTGGTGAGGAATCTCTACCCTTGCCAGACACCAGGCAGTGGTGATACATCCCTTTAATCCTGGCACGTGGGATACAAAGGCATGTGGGTCTCTGAGTTGAAGCCAGCTTGGTCAAACTGAGTTCCAGAACAGCCTGGACCACACAGAAAACCCTTGTGTTGGAAAACAAACAGTGTTTCGTAGTCAGTCATATTCTATCATTTTATTGGTCTGTAATCTTCTTTTGTAACAAGCCTGAGTGTCATGTGAGGACAATGGGGACTTATTGCTAACCTCACCAAATGCAATGATGTATGTATAGTTGGTGTAAATGACATCTACCATGACACCAAGGAAACAGGCCCAAGCAGAGTTTGGGCTAGGACAACTGTCTCCCGCATGAGAAGGAACAGAACTCAGAACTCACTCCTATGGGGTTTGTCTACTGAGTTCTAAAAATGACAGAAATGATTTGATGTGTCCTCAGAGGCTGATAGTTACTGTCTTCTCAGCTATGAAACTACTGGATGAAGAGATAAATCAGAATTTTTTAATGCACTGCCTGGGGTTTCATAAATACTTAACAAGTGAGCCTGACACACGACAAATAGTGGAAGTAAGGCTGCCTGTAGGTTTGAAAGTTAAGAGCTGTAGTGTACAAAGGGAGGGCCAGCGCTGTGAGGCAAAGAAACAAGGTCACAGAAACATAGGTCGCTATAAAATATCGTCCTATGTTGAAATATCTACAGGCCAGTTGGTAAATGTTTGTCCAGTGGTCTCTCAGGATGAGACTTAGAAAAGTCCATGTTGTGAATCTGATGGCAGTGTTTCTTTCCTTCCTGTAGGTTTTTGCCTTCATGGCAACGGCTTGCTATGGTTGCAGTTTGGGTCTGGCTTTTCGAAGATGGAGACCGTAACACTCCTTGGAAACCGACAGTTGTGTGCTGGTTCTATTTGTCTGCTTTATACGTCCGATCACTTGGGCACCATTTGTCCCAGCATAACATTCCAAACATCGTTTGCTTAGTACAGAGAGGGCCTCAGCGACTGCTGCGGTTTGTTACAGGGCTGGGGTTTTCATTTCCTTCTGATGTCAGAGAGGTATCCTTTCTATTTTTCATCTCTTTTTCTTTTTAGATAAGTTCCCCTTGTCTATTCATAAAATACACAGACACTGTTCACAAAACAATAGTATTCCTGGGTTTTGTTGTTATTGATGTTTTTCTTTTAAGTCACCCAAACCTTAGTAGATATTAACTAAAACAATACATCTCAAGCAGGCTTCTCATTATTTAAATCTGTCTTTGCTATAAAACAGGAAATGATACACATTTTCTTTTTTTACAAAAAGGCCAGGTAGCACATGTGCAGGCTTTCATAGGCCATACACAATTGTTCTTCTGTGGCAATTGTTCCATCCTGTGCTAACACAAAAGCAGCAGCTACAGATGGAATGTAAATAAATGTCTATATCCTAATAAAGCTTTATTTACAAAAAGGGAGCAAGAACGGATGTGGTCTACAGACCACAGTTTTATTACCTACTGCCATAAAAACCTTAGGTGTTCTTCATTCTAATGAACTAATCATGAAAGTTTTTCAGCCACATTAGACAAGCCACATAACATATTTTGTTACATTATGCAACAATCACATTGCCTTTGTTTAATAGTCAACTATTACTCTTGGAAGGGCATCTAGTTTCTCAAGCTAACCCCGTCCAGCTTTGGTTTATTTATACCATAGGCCCTGCTTGTTTACCCTGTGCATGAATAGATAAATATTTATGTTTGTAAAGCTTTTCCAAATAGCTCTATGAAGAGTTGAATTTTTAAACTTCTGATTGTTTTTGCATTGCTTTCCAAGCTGAATTTGAGTAACATTTTAACTATAACATAAAGCTATAGATTCTTACATGCGTTGATAATAGCCCAGATATCTATGTTGTTTTTTTACATTGGTGTTAGACGGGCAAAGGGAGTTTAACAGAACATCTAACACAAAAATTAGGTCTGGCTGAACAGAACAGAAAACAATCCTAGTCCACCTGTTTGTGTCATGGGCTTGGCACTGTACCAGGAGTGGCCACGGTTCCCACTGTGTTCTCAGAAAGGGGGTTTCCCTGTTGTTTTACCAGAGCCGCCAGTGGAAGTAGAGGCTTGAGGATTGCTTTCTAGTTGACCCATCACCTAAGAGTGCCATGCACAGTTGGAGGATTAGCCTTCCTGGAACATGGTGTAAAACATGAATGAATAGTATAACCAATGTCCAGTGATCACGTGCGGTTTGTCTAATACTCCCCCAGAAGGACCAACTGGAAGCTCAGTTTGTAATTCAGCTAAAGAAGAGATGTATATCTATATGCCCCTTGAAGAAATCAGTCTTATGGCCTTACACTCATATCTTATCTCTTCTGAAATGCCTGGCTTCCTTCATATTTTTCCAGCTCCAGACCACACACCTAAAACCTGTATTATGAATTATATACTATGAAGTCACAAATGTGCCATAAAGATACATTGTACTTGGAATCACTAAAGTGTAGTACACTAGAGTTTAGTGGAGATTTTTATTTTCCCCAAGGAGTAGCAGGCCATTCTCAGTGTGAACTCATTCGGATGTATTGGTGGTACTCTTGTAAATGGATTGCTTCTAGATTAGCAAGAACCAAGCCCAAAGCTGACAAACTGTGAATACTTAGGTCTGTAGGTTAACTGCATCCTAGATGTGTAAGCTGAGTGACAAAGCACTTGAAAAAATATGACGGCGTTTAAGAATCTCTTTACGTATCTTAGTTGTAAAAACGAGAAAGTGTTGGTTGGTCTTAAAATCTGATAAATTTATTTTATAAGTGTTACCGACTCTAATAAAGTATTCATTTGATAACCTTTTGGGTCGCTCTCTTTTAATGTCGTAAATTTTGTTTGCTTTAACATTCAGTTAGCTTGTAGGAATCAGATTGAAGTTCCAGACGCCTGAGTGGGCTCTCTTTCTGATAGTTCTGTGTAATAGGGATCTCTCAGGAAAATGTCAGTAAATTATTTCCTGGGGTGAGCCTGAGGAGGTAAAATCTGGAGAAGTACCATGAGAGAAAAATCAAAGTGAGACGCGCACTCCACTTTATTTTAAAAACATCTGGCCTGTGAACCATGTATGCCAGGTGGTGTTTAATGCAAAAAAAAAAAAAAAAAAAAAAAAATACTGTCTCACCTACAACTCATTAGAACTATTGGAAGGCCTGGATGTCATTACCTAATTTTAAAAATTGAGGGACTAAAACACCTTGGAGGACAGCCAGAGTCCTCTACTTCCCATGAGAAAGCTAGGCCTCAGAGCCTTTCATGTGTCTCTTGATTTTTTTGTAAGCCTCCATTCTCCCAGATTTTTACTCCCCCCCCCAAAAAAAAGTATTTAACACAATGTTTAATCACACCATCACATCTCGCCTTAAGCTAATTTTGTCCTAAGTGACAGTTCTGGTTTACACTAAACTAGTATAGGCCGCCCTGGGAGGAGCGTGGCCCAGTTGGTAGTTTTCCCTCAGTCTATAGCTCTGGTTTTGATATACAGAACCACAGAGTAGGCCTGTAATCCCACCACCCAAGAAGTGGACAAAGAAATATCAGAAGCTGAAGGCCATCACTGGCTATTGTGAGTTCAAGGCTAGCCTGGAATACATAAAACCTTGTCTCAAGAAATAAAAAGGAATCCAGGCCAAGCCTGCATGAAGAGGGTAGTATTGGGCAGCTATAGTCTAGACAGACCCAGGACATCTTGACTGCCTTATTCATACTGGTGTGGAAGGGACTAGGTTAAAGGAGCCAGGAGACACTTCACTGACCTTCATTACTTCATGTGGAGTCAGCTATTTTCCTTTAGTTTGACCAATTGTAGAACAATTCCTAAAACTAATCTCAACAGAATTTTTAATTGGATATTTTATTTACATTTCAAATGTTATAACCTTTCCAAGTTTTTCATCCTGACACCCCCAATACCATCCTCCCTCCCCCAGCCTCTATGAGGCTGCTACCCCACCTACCCACTCCCACCTCCCCACCCTGGCATTCTCCTACACTGGAGCATTGAGCTTTCACAAGACCAAGGGCCTCTCCTCCCACTGATGTCCCACAAGGTCATCCTCTGCTACATGCGCATGGGTCCCTCCATGTGTATTCTTTGGATGGTGGTTTGGTTATTTGGAGCTCTGGGGAGTCTGGTTGTTTCATATTTCTGTTTGTCCTATGGGTTGCAAACCCTTTCAGCTCCTTCAGTCCTTTCTCTAACTCCTCCATTGGGGACGCTGTGCTCAGTCCAGTGATTGGCTGTGAGCATCTGCCTCTGTATTTGTCAGGTTCTAGCAGAGCCTCTCAGGAGACAGCTATATCAGGCTTGTGTAAGCAAGGACTTCTTGGCATCTACAATAGTGTCTGGGTTTGGTAACTGCATATGGGATGGATGCCCAGGTGGGGCAGTCTCTGGATGGCCTTTCCTTCAGTCTCTGATCCACACTTGGTCTCAATACTTCCTCCCTTGAGTATTTTGTTCCCCTTTCTAAGGAGAACTGAAGCACCCACACTTTGGTATTCCTCCTTCTTGAGTTTCATGTGGTCTGTGAATTGTATCTTGGGTATTCTAAGATTTTGGGCTATTTGCACTTATCAATGAGTGCATATCATGTGTGCTCTTTTGTGACTGGGTTTACTCACTCAGGTTGATATTTTCTAATTCCATCTATTTGCCTAACAATTTCATGAAGTCGTTGTTTTTAGTAGCTGAGTAGTACTCTGTTGTGTAAATGTACCTCAATTTCTGTATCCATTCCTCTGTAGAAGGACATATGGGTTCTTTCTGCTGTGAACATGGTTGTGCATGTGTCTTTATAAGATGTTGGAGCTACTTTTGGGTATGTGCCCAGGAGTGGTACAGCTAGGTCCTCAGATAGTATTATATCCAATTTTCTGAGAAACCACCAGACTGATTTCTAGAGTGGTTGTACCAGCTTACAATCCCACCAGCAGTGGAAGAGTGTTCCTCTTTCTCTACATTCTTGCCAGCATCTGCTGTCACCTGAGTTTTTGATCTTAGCCATTCTGACTGGTGTGAAGTAGAATCTTAGGGTTGTTTTAATTTGCATTTCCCTGATGACTAGGAATGTTGAGCATTTTTTAGGTGCTTCTCAACCATTCAGTATTCCTCGGTTGAGAATTCTTTGTTTAGCTCTGTACCCCATTTTTAATAGAATTATTTGATTCTCTAGAGTTTAGCTTCTTGAATTCTTTGTATATATTGGATACTAGCCCTCTATCAGATGTAGGATTAATATAAAGATCTTTTCCCAGTCTGTTGGTTGTCAGTTTGTCCTTTTGACAGTGTCTACTGTCTTACAGAAGCTTTGCAATTTTATGAGGTCCCATTTATCAATTCTTGGTCTTAGAGCATATGCCGTTGGTGTTCTGTTCAAGAAATTTTCCCCTGTGTGTGCCTAAGTGTTCTAAGCTCTTCCCCACTTTCTCTTCTAATAGTTTCAGTGTACCTAGTTTTATGTGGAGGTCTTTGATCCACTTGGACTTTATACAAGGAGATAAGAAAGGATCAATTTGCATTCTTCTGCATGCTGACTGCCAGTTGAACCAGCACCATTTGTTGAAGAGACAACTTATGAAGTTCAAAGAGAATGAATGCCAGAAGGTGGATGGCTCATTCTTTATTAGAATGGAAAACAAAACACTCATGGTATGAAATAAGGAGACAAAATAGAGAAGCAGGAATTGAAAAAAAGATCATCCAGAGACTGTCTCACCAGGGGATCCACCCCATATGCATCCACTAAACCCAAGCACTATTGCTGATGCCAAGTAGTACTTACTGTCAGGAACATGATATGGATGCCTCCTCAGAGGCTCTGCCAAAAACATACTGATACAGAGGAAGATATTTTCAGCTAACTATCAGACTGAACATGAGGACCCCAATGAAGGAGCTAGAGAAAGGACTGAAGGAGCTGAAAGGGTCTGCAACCCCATGGGAAGAACAAAATCAGACCCACCACAGCTTCCAGGGACTAAAACACCAACCAATGAGTCTACACGGAGAGATCCATGGCTCCAGGTGCATATGCAGCAGAGAATAGCATTCTTGGCATCAATGGGAGAAGAGGCCTTTGGTTCAGTGAAGGCTTGTTTTCCCGGTGTAGGGATATGTCAATTTGCTGAGGTGGAAGAGGGTGATTGGAAGAGGGAACACCTTCATGGAGGCAATAGGAGGGAGAGGAAGATAGGATTGGGGGAAAGGGGTAACATCTGTAATGTAAATACAGAGAATATCCAATAAAAAATGGAAAAAAACAAAAACAAAACAAAGTGCTTGTGAATATAATCCTGTTGTCCCTCACAGGTCTCTATCCCCTTTACAATAGTTATATTTACTCAAAAAAGCAGTTGATACTTTGAAATTTTATCTAGTCTGTACTCACCATTAATCAAACACCATTTTACTTAAAGCATCAAATAAATATACTGTGTTTCCAGTAACTAATCGTAGCTTTGTATTGTCTTTTTCGCCTTCTTCTTTCTTCCTCCTCCTCCTTCTTCTTCTTCTTCATCGAAGGGATTTGAACAGACTTACCTTCCCAATATAGAAAATGAAGTCAGATAGCTAGTTAAAACAAGGTACAGGGATATTGTGAGGGTTTCCTCCAAATTAGCATGGATGGCTCTTCTGATTAGACCTTCACTCAATCATATTTATTTACAGCGCATGCTAATGTGATGTCTTAATAGTTGTCTAAGGCTTTCTGTGGCTGTGAAGAGACAGCATGACCACAGCAACTCTTAAACTGGACAATATTTAATTAGAGGCTAGCTTAAAGTTCAGAGGTTTCGTTCATTAACATCATAGCAAGAAGCATAGTGCCATGCAGGCAGACTCAGTGCTGGAGGGGTAGATGAAAGTTCTATATCAGGATCCACAGGAACCAGGAAGAGAGAGTGACACCAGGCCTGCCTTGTTCATTTGAAACCTCAAAGCCTGCCCTAGTGACATACTTCCTCCAACAAGGCCACACCTACTTCCTCCAACAAGGCCACACCCACTTCATTCAACAAGGCCACACCCACTTCATTCAACAAGGCCACACCCACTTCATTCAACAAGGCCACACCTACTTCATTCAACAAGGCCACACCCACTTCATTCAACAAGGCCACACCTACTTCATTCAACAAGGCCACACCTCCTATTGACATTCCCAATGAGCCTATGGGGCTATTTGCATTCAAACCACCAAAATAGCACTGAATCCTGAAATATCTAGACATCTTCCTGCTTCTGGCTCCTTTACATTTGAATCAATTTTTCATTCCAAGTAAGTTGAAAATTAAATTGTTAAAGTCATTCAACTTAGATTATCAGAGGTTGCAAGCTAGTTGCTAGAGTACAGAGTACAGTTGCTTTTTAAAAATCGCAAAATTTATTTGGAACTCTGTTTTTCTGAGTTTTTTTCCCCAGTGGTGGGGGGAACAGAAGATTTAAGAGATCTCTCATTCATCCACTCATTTAAGATGCATGTTTTTTTTTAATCTAGAACTCTTTTATATGCATTCTAGATGTGAAGAAGATGAAGTGCCCGTTCTCACTGGGCTTCCACTTAAGGGCAGGGAAGCACTAAACATATGTAAAAACCCTTCTGCAGATTGAGATTTTGTATATCTGCAGGTTCAACTGATCACAGAAAATATTTTTTAAAAATCAGTTACGTCTGAACTAAACATGTGCAAACTCTCCTTTCTATTATTTTTATGCCATAGGGCACAGCAACTCTTCACATAGCATTGACTGTGTATGCAATGTTGGGGCGATTTGCAGTTTGTTACACACAAATACGACCATTTTATCATGGAGACCTAAGCATATGAAGATTTGTTTTCACAGAGTGTCCTGGAGCAAATCCCCATGGGATCTGAGAAATGGCAATTGTGTATTTTGAGGTAAATGTTCCTGAGTGCCAAAGAAGAGAAATCAAACAAGTAGAGTATAGGAGGGGCAGAAGCAGGGAACTTACAGTTCCCTAACCTCTGATGGGAAGGAAAGACTAATACAGAAAAAGCAAGAGGAACTTTGAAGCTGAAGGAAAGGGTGATAACCTAGTCCTGTTAAGAAACTGTCTGGTGTGGTCAAGCTCCAGCAAGGAAAACATCTTGTATCTAGAAAATGAGGGGTGGAAGGACTGGATGAAGTTAAAAGGCAGGGTCTGGGTGAAGCTCATAGGGAGAAATTCTCATCAACTGAAAGGACTCTTTCTGTGTTGGCAGGGAAGCCATTGAGGAATGCTGTGGTCTGGCTTCTGGCTTAATATATACTGGGCAGGGTATATATGAGGTGGTTCAGGAGTAGAGTGACTGCCTAGTATTCATCAGGTCTAAGGTTCAGTTTCCTCTGTGTGTACATGTAAGTATGCATGTGTGTGTGTGTGTGTGTGTGAGAGAGAGAGAGAGAGAGAGAGAGAGAAAGAGAAAGAGAGACAGACAGACAGACACAGAGAGACACAGGAAGACACAGACAGACAGACACAGAGAGACACAAGGAGACAGGCAGATGGACATAGACAGACAGACAAAGAGACAGACACAAACAGACAGACACAGAAAGACACAGACAGACAGACACAGAGAGACACAAGGAGACAGGCAGATGGACATAGACAGACAGACAGACAGACAAAGAGACAGACACAAACAGACAGACACAGACAGACAGACAGACACAGTCGTCTGGGACCTGGATACGATGCATCCTTTACTCCACTATGGCAGCAATGGAAGTAGGACAAAGGTAAAAGTAAAGCCAACAAAACATCAATGGATTGTTTGCAGGGTGTGAGCAAAAGAGGGGAAACAAGATTAAGAACAAAGGTGGGGGGGGAATTACTTAACTGCTTTGTGGGAAGAGGTGGTTTGGACAGGGAACAGGATTCGGTTCTGAGTGTTGTAGCAATTTTCTGGGGCTATGGTAACAGACTGCTACAGACTGATGGTGGAGGCTGGAAATCAAGGTCCAGAGAATATTAAAGGTCTGTCTCTTTATCGACCCCGTGGTCTCACTCCTCGGGCCCGTTGTCACTCAGTCTGAGCCATCCCCACAATCTCACTTTGTCCTCGAGACTCTCTTCCCTGGCGATTTTACACTGCCTGCCCTATTGCCTCCTTTCTGGGGTGGTTTCTTTACCTCAAATCCCAACACAAACACAACTCTAAGTCCCAGTAGCTTTTCATACAGGTTTATGTATTCGATTCTCAATCCACAAACCCTCTACACAACAAGATTACATCAAATAAACAAAGATACAAACTGCCCTTCTATATGAGATATGAGACCTATAATGAAGTCCTTAAATGTTCATAGCTACTTAACGTCAATTAAGCCCACCTGGATCTAATTCATCCTTCTGGATCTCCATCTTGGAGCTCTCTGGATCCTCCTCTTTTCCCTGACTCTCTCTCTCTCCACCTCCCTCACCCCACCCAGTCACTGGCTCTCCTTTATTTTACTAATTAAATGGGAAGGTTCATATAAAGTCACCTCAAGAGTAAGTGACTAGGTAGCCCTTCTTGGGGAGGTAAATTAGCATTAAAACATGAACAGCTTCAGGACAATCTACCCAGAGGAGCCAGACTTGCCCTGAGACCCACAGCATCCTTCTTTGTATCTTCACATCTTCTAATGGCGGCCAGCAGTCCTTGCCACTCTTGGTGGCAGCTTACTCTCTGGTCTCTCGGTAAATTTTAATTAGGAGTCAATATTTTTTAAAAAAATAAAAGTTCTGTTTTGTTAACCGTCTTGACAATCTTCAGAGTTTGGGCGTTCTTTAAGATAATGACTGAAGGGTAGTTTTCCTAGGAAGGTTCACTATCAACTTTGAACTGGACGTTCTGAACAACTGGAGAACTTTTCTTAATCATTCAGAACAACTAAGAACAGCCAACATAGGTTAGGCACTGTCCATGAGGGGGTAGTAAGATGGGGAAGGAGACACCTCACAGCACTTGAAGAGACAGAGAAATAAACATGCAATAGCACAGAACTAGTGAACCTTAGAGAGAAGACCTCAAAGCTAACTAAGGTAGTCTAAAAGGGAAGTGAGTTGGAGTTCTTCTTGACAGAAAGTGATAGACAGAGACTCTGAAAAGTCAATCAAAAAAATTGGAGCAGTTATGACAGAGCAGTATCCACTTGTAAAGCCTCAAGAGATTGTACTTAGAGAGGCAGCAGCTTCTGCTCTGTTAAAGCATGGAGGCTAAGAGAGTAGTGTCTGCAGGACTCTGTGGTATGTGTCAGCAGAGGTTAAGCATCCAGGTCAGGCTGAGAAACTGTGCTTTGTCCTAAGACACTCCATCTCCATCCCATAATTCCTTGAGTAACATCCACAGTGTGCAGCGAACTGACATTCTAATACAACAACTCTGTGGCTGACAGTGATCCCTTTCCTAAAATGCCTGATGTTCCTCTAGCTTTTCAACTTTTGGACATGTCACATGCAACATAATTAATTAAGTGCACGATCTTCTGTAGTCCTAACAGCTGCGTTGACACTAAAGGAAGGAAAGAAAGCGTCAAAAGCTTCTGGGGTGAGGGAAGTTCCTGGGGTATTAATCATTGCTGGACTACTTTGAATTAATGGGGGGGGGGGGGTTCCTACTTCAGAATGAATAATGAAGCTTTCTTTCCATATCCATCATAAGGAGTTTCATTATGCCTTCCTAAAAATTTCCCATTAACCTATAAAATTCAAATCAGTTCTGACATTTTGAGCTGTCTTTTAGAGACTGGATCTGAAGGTGCTTAAATAAAGAATCGACTTCAGAGATTGGAACAGGGCTTTCCAGATACAGAGGAGGAAGAAGGAAGATTGGGAGAAGTTAGGCTTTCTGTACAAAGTAACAGCTGAAATTAACAATAACAAATTATGTATTTCAGGCTGGAGAGATGGCTCAGTGGTTAAGAGCACTGACTGTTCTTCCAGAGATCCTGAGTTCAAATCCCAAGCAACCATGTGGTGGCTCACAACCATCTGTAATGAGATTGGATGCCCTCTTCTGGTGTGTCTGAAAACAGCTACAGTATATTTACATATAATAAATAAATAACTCTTTAAAAGAAAAACAAATTATATATTTCAAAGCAGGTAAAGATAGGCTGTCTTACACATGGGCTAATTTCCCTGATGGAATTATCAGGCCTTCAGTATATATGTTGAAATATCATACTATAACCAAGAAATGGGTGCAGTTATATGAAAAAAAAAAAAAACCCTTAAAAATAATTTGATCTGTTATACAAAACAAATCTACATTTCTTTGTTGTGTGAACCTTGGAAAGAGTTAAGACAGATCAGAGAATGTTTTTAAATTATTATAATTCTACAGTCTGCTATACATGGTGATTGCAAATAAAGAGTCTATATTTCTTTCACTGAACAGAGCTTTGAAGAATTGAGTGTTCCCCCTCTTTTGGGTGCAGCATAAAAATAGCAAATAGGATTTGCTGAGCACACATATGTGCTAGTCATTGATTTAAGAATTCAGTATACATCGAGTTTAACATACATAATTACAAGGATATTCTATCATGGCCATCATGAAAGCTAGGGGACTCTGTAAAATAATTGTGAGAGATGTTCTTGATTACTGGTCGATGTAAAAGAGCATAGCCCACTGAGAGTGGTGCCAGCCCTAGGCGAGCAATCCTGGGTTACCCAAGAAAGCAGACTGAGCAAGCCAGAAGGAGCAAAGCCGGTAAGCAGCATCCCTCCATGATTTCTACTTCAGTTCCTGCCTCTGGGTTCCTGCCATGAGGTCCTTTCATGGCTGCCTTTAATGATAGACTAACGTGGAAGCATAAGATGAAATAAACCCTTTTATCCCCAAGTTGCTTTCGGTCATATGTGGTGTTTTATCATAGAAATAGAAGCCCTGAGACCAGAATATAACTATGCCAATGTCAGGATAGCAAGAATGCTATCCAAAGCCTTGGGAAGTTCTGGACTACTGGCAATTAGCTGAGCAGAAAGACTTCCTAATCCTCATCACAAACCGTGAATCGGGCGAAGGAATGACAGAGTATTTTACAATAAAAAGGGGACCTCTTCCTTGATCTATGTCTTTGTCTGTTTTTACACCCCAGCCTCATGATCTTTTCCTTCTTCCTTAAAGTTCTTTAGTGGTCACGGAACTACCAAGTGAATGCTTGGATCCTTTAATGCCAACCGTACCTAGAACTTAAATGAGTTCTGGTTACTCACAGTAGCTCTATCTATGGTCAGTTGATCAAGCCTACTGATGAAATGTCCCCAAACAAGACTTCAGGCCAATATGAGAACACTTTTTCATGGAACCCATAAGACGGGGCTTATATTTGTATTGCAAAGCCACACGTGAAAATATTTCTTAGGCCTCGCTGCTTTTCTCTTTTGATCATTTAATCACTCCTGTTTGTATTTGAATTGGTCGAAGAACAAGCAAACAGCAGAACTTGCTTACTGTCCCGGGAGCTACGATTCCCTGCGGCCAGAAGAGGGCGCTCAGGGCATATTTTAGAAATGGCCTAGGCAGCTGCTCAAGGGTGGGAAACTTCAGCAATATTTTCCATTCCGAGTCTCTTTCCTCTGGGTAATATGAAAATTCGAACTTTAAGGCAGTGTGTAACATACTCTTGGTGAGAGCCAGGAACCTCGGCCCTTCTTTAGGCACCAACCAGAGTTCAATGCTGGAAAGCAGTGGAGGGCTGGATTGTGATGAGAACACCTACTTTCACAGGGCCGTAAGGGAGTGGTGGGCGTGGAGTCAGAGATTTAGACTGAACACAACAGTGTTTTGTATGTTCTTGGGCACTCCACATGTCACCATGAGCTGGCTTCCCAACACCTTCTAGTATAATTCACTCTGAGGCCAGATACAATCTGGACAGTATACACGGCGCACCCTTAGCAACCACATGTTCTGCTATTCCTCCCTCCTTTGCTAAAACCCTTTACAGTGATCAAGTTACTAACAATGCACTCTGAAAGACGGCGTGCATTCCACAGGAGGAATACATGCAGGGAAACAGTGCTGTGCTCCGTGGTAAATCTTTTCTTTGCCTTGGTGACCAGAATCGGTTATCCTCCAGCTAGTTCTGTCTGCTGGCTCCAGAAAAGGAACACCTTCCACTCAGGGATTTGATTTAGGATAAACCTGCTAATTTTTAGTTCAGTTCCTCTCTGTGGTCTAGATGAGTCTGTCCAGGTAGTAAGAACCACAGCAGCTGTGTTAGACTCCATGTCTGAGCAAAGCAGCCTGGCTCTAACCGGTGACTCCCTCCAGAGGTATCTATCTGGCCTGTGCTTTGAAACATTGCTCAGATAGCTCTGGCTTCTAAGGTGTAAAAGTCAAACTCTGCTCTTATTCTAAACCTAAAATCTAAAACCGCTGTATACATCAAATCTCCTCTTCCATATAAATTCCCTTTGTTCTGCCCCCCAGGTGTGGCGTGGGTGTTGCCACGTCCCTTTTTGTTTTTCTTCTGCTCTCTTTTGTGTTTGCAATGTGCACAGGTACACATGCACATGTATGCATGAGACCAGGTGTTCATATGAGATCTTCCATCATGCCCGGCCTCTCACTAAACCTGCAGCTCATTGCTTGGATAGACTATCTGTCCAGCAAGCCCCGGACTTTTATCTCCCTTCTTTCTCTGAAATTACATGTGTGTTCCACATACCTTGGAATATGGTGCTGTCCCTAGCCCTGTGCCCACGTACCCTTCCCCAACCCTATTATTAAAGTAACCCCAGTAAAACTCACTTGTCAAAATGCTACACTTGAGTATAGACATTACTTCAGTCTGTCAATACCTTTCCTATCTAGGGCTAATAGAAACTCCTCAATAAAAATAACACAGCACTTCCTTGTGCCTCCCCCATTGAAAATGCTTCCTCCAATAACAATGGGGGGAGAGGCAACTTCTAAAAAGTTGACTTCAGCCACAGTTGACGTTGAGTTGTATCTTAGGAAGAAATATTACTCGGTTCTTAAACTATATGCGGGGCTGGCAAGAAGGCTCTGCGAGGACAGGTACTTGTCATCAAGCCTGACAAACTGAGTTTAGTCTTCAGGACACAACTCCTCCAAGTTGTTCTCTGAACTATACAAGAACACTGTTGTATGCACATGCACACACACACTTGCACACAAAACAAGCAAAAACTCATTTCAGTACCACAAATATACTAAAAGTGTGTCTCCAATAATACTGCATATTCCATTGCAAATGAGTAAAATATTTATATACACACATATATATGTGTATATATACATATATGTGTGTGTGAAATTTTTGACTTAAATATAAACTTTCTTGCAATCATGTTATTTCCAATCATCACTAATGAAGGCATATGTTATTTACAATGTACTAGAGGACTAACTAAATCTCAAGATTCTAGACTTTCTAGTTCGATTGTTTTATATAACAACATTCTTCTAGCACCATTAAAAGTAGTTAAGTCTGAGCGCATTTATAAAGTACAGGCAAGCATGTGTGACCCCTGTCCTCAGTAAACGTGCCAGATGTGGCCCACAGATACCTTTGGCCACTCAGTATGACTCATTGCGATGAACATTTGCAAGTAAAGCTGTTTAGGCAGAAGAGCACGAGGTGGGACACACCTCAGCTTCCACAGCATATGGACTGCTTGTTTGTTTGTTTGTTTTTAATTTTTGTTTTCTTTTCAGTGGGAGAGAACCACCTCTAAGGGGGAATATGAAGGAACAGGGAGAGGAGTGGGATTAGCATGCGTGAAGTGAAATTCACAATGAATCAATAAAAAACAATTAAAGAAAAGGAAGGACAATGGATTTAAATGGAGGTAACCAAAGGCTTTGGCGGCTCTTGCTCAAAGGGGAAAATGCAGTAGTCCCATGAGAAGCTGACAGCAGCTACAACAATTATGACTAATTGCACCTTAGGGCAATTCTCAGTGAAAGTTAGCAAAACTGAAGACAGCAGGGGCCCTGGGACCATTTGAAGGCTAAGAACTGGAGGCTCGCACTGCAGAGAACAGAGCTCCGGCTGTTTTGTCTTCGAGCTTTTCTTACTTAACCCTGGACACTGAACAATGACACTGGCCTACTGTGTGAGTGTTGACAATAGAAGATGTTAGTAGACGTGTCAGAAACATGTAATTTGTACTTTTAACAGTGCAGCACAGTAATGCCAAGGGCCTACTGGGTACCATGGCTATGTGACCGGGGCTCTTCAAATATTACTACATTCCATCATTGAACAACCCTAAGAGATAGTGGTCATCCATATTACATGAGGAAAGATAAGAAAGAAGAAGCTCCAATAGAATCTAACGCGCAACCCAAAGGCTTTCCCTGGAAGATAATGAGAAAATAATGTCACAATGGAATTTGGAAACATTGTGGGGCAGACACTGAGTGATAAGCTTTAGGTTTCCTTCTTTTTTTTTTCTGAGTTTATGAGACACGTGGTGACCCAAAGGATGATCTTAGTAAGAATATTTCAGGTGCAGTGCATCATAGAGAGAGGGCAGCAGAAAGATGCAGGGACGGGATGACTCTTGTGATGCTTGACTGTGTGCTAGCCAGGGCAGGCTTAAGGTTGAGAGGCTTAAGATGATGACTCAAAGGGAATGGAGGCTGAATAGCAGGTACCAAAATCATAGGTAATAGAAACAACACCCTCTGGGGTGACCAGGGCTCACAAAAATCTATAGGGTTCAAGTGTCCAGATACAAAGTATCGATAAGAAGATGGAGATCGTCATCCCTGTCCCAGTTGGATGAATGGGCACTTTACACCTGATCAAATATCACACCATATTCAATAAATGATCATAATTACTACATGTTGATATTCGACTTAAAATCTGTGGTTGGAAATGGAGGCATCCATTCCCCTGCTCTGGTCACAACACACCGTACACCTGCATCTCATCTTCACATTCTACCCAACAAATGCCCGTACTTAAATTGTCTTCAAAAATATCATCTTAAGGCCCAAAGAATTAAAGCTTCACAGTGGTGATATAGGAAATGAGATAAATCACATTGACTATCTAGAACATTCTTTTAATTCACCCTGTGAAGGAGATTAAGCTTCACTTTTTGTCATTGATGTGGATTCCTGTATACAGAAAAACAAACTGAAAGTCTTCACTTTTAAAATCTGGACTGGCAAATATTAGATATTCTCACAGTGTCCTGCTGGGAGCCATGTAAGGAGCCAAGGTTACATGACCTCTGAGATTAGAAATTGTTTCTAAAACACAATCTCACCTGTCCTGTACAATAACTACTCATCTGAATTGAGAAAATCAAATCCTCATTTCCTAGAATTAATAGTCTGAAAAAATAACACATTGCATATTTTTGAAGGCTTAATATGTGTGTGTGGTCTGTGAGCCTGCATATAGACATTAATATATGTGTGTGTGGTCTGTGAGCTTGCATATAGACAAAGCATAGGTTGAATTTATCTCATCACTCAACCATATTTAATGAAGGAAATGATAGGTCTCAAAATTGAAGATAGCAACTTCCTGACCTTTACTCACACATTTCGAATCTAGCAAAAGAAAATGGATATTATAAACCATGCTATAATAGGATCACAGACACCGTTTTGTGGGTACGCGGAGGAGGTCCTGCATATTGATCTGGAGCTTACTGAGGGGAGGTGTTTTTAATTAACTGGGCATGATCAGAAAAAAAATCTTCCCGGAGGAACAGATGTCTACGATGAATTTGACTCATAAATATACATTAATTAATTCTCTGAGAGGATAAAGTAGCTCTAGAAAATGAGAATGACATCTGTAAAGGAACAAGGAAAGTGGGGTTTGACTATAAATAGTCACCGTCATCAGATCACACAGTGGTACCTCAAAGGAGAATTTAGGAACATGGTAGCTGGAAGCCTGGTATCTTATCAGTGTGAGAACTGTGGCCTCAGTCCTGAGGAGGCAGAGAGAGCGCAGGACTGGTCACATCTTGGGAAAGACACTAGCAGCATTGGCAAGAATGGACTTTAGAGAGGTCACTGAGCACAGGGAAGGGAGTTTGGGGACTGCTGACTGACACGGGTAGGTGAAGAAACCATGAGTTAAGAAAATGGTAACGTATGTGGTGGAGAAGAGGTGTGTACTGGAAAGATAAGCTATGTACAGCTTATAGGCCTGAATTCTGGAGTCTCTCTTGAGTAAATGGATGGCTAGTTATTCCTAAGAAGCACAAACATGCACATGTAGGGCAGAAGGAAGGGAACTCTAAGAACTTTGATTTAACCACATTAGTCTAGCTGAAGGCCAGGTCTTATTTGTACGAATCGGAGCTACAAGCTGGGGACATGAATAGGCAAGTGACAGGAACACCTAGAAAGAGGCCCTTGGTTTGATCTCAAATGTCTCCAAAAGGTCCATATGTTGAAGCTTTAGTCCTCACCCTGAGGTGCTACTTGGGGCTGATAAAGTAAGAAGTAGAGTGGAAGAATTTGTAGTCATTGGGCATATGCCCTTGAAGGGAATTCTGGGACCTTAGACCCCACTTGCCTCCCAGCATGTCAAAGGTGTGTATACCACAGACCCAGAAAGAACGGGTCAACAAAACCCAACCATTGGCCAACAATCTCTCACACTGTGAACCAAAAGTAACTCTTTTTAAGGTGATAATCTCGGGCATGTTGTTCAAGCAACAGAAAGTCAATGACCTCAGCAGGCAATTCATGAACTCACCAGTGAAAACGTGCAGAGCGGGGGGGGGGGGGGAACAGGGACCGCATCACAGAGCAGGGAGAGGGAAAGAAAAGAAAGACCACGCACAGGGCGTTGGCACCACTTGAATAACACCAGTAAAGAGAGAGTCGGGGATAATGCTCAGCCCACTAAATGCTGGAGCATCGCTCATAGGCTGATGTGAACCAATCAATGAGAAGCTGGGGAAGGAGATGAGAACTCAGGCAGTGTGGCGGGGGCAGGACCGTCTGTTTCCAGCATCAAGTCACACAGAGGGGATAGGCGAGGCACTGAGTTCCACACACCTTGACATAATTGAGAAAAACAACCAAGTATCCGATGACATCACAGATTCCTCTTTTCTCACTTTAATAAATTTTTACCTAACCTTTCAAAATCCTAAAACCTCTTCTAATATTTATTTCAAAACTCTAATATAGCCTGAACTAAAAGCTCTTTGAAACCTTTGAAACTCTCAATGCAAGAAGCAACTACATACCTTCCTGGAGAACTAATGTAAGCATACATTTTCTCACCATATCCATGCATACACACATGCATACATACATGTACACATCTATGTACAAGATGCTCATGTGTAATAAGGTCATCTTTTTAGCATACAAACCAAATTTCAGCTTCAAAAATGCCTATTATTTCAAGAACTCTACATTAGAGTAAGGGCATGTCCAATTAGTGTATTTCTTTTTCACAGTGATGTTTTATGTGTATGTGTGGGAATGTTTCTGTGTGGGTGTATGCTGCATGTGTTAGAGTGTTCAGGGAAGCCAGAGGGGTGTTGCGTACCGGGGAACTGGACCTGCTGGCAGTTGTGAGCTGCCTCACGTGGGTACTGGGAATCCAACGCAGATTCTCTGGAAGAGCAGTGAGTGCTCCTAAGCACCATGCCTTCTCTCAGGCTCCCAAATTATTATATTTCTAACACTTCAGAAAAGACACTGTATATGTTTTTCTTCCTGGATTAAGCACCACTGATGGAAGCCATATATAATATTTATTTTGAGTGCGAGAAGACTTCTGGCAGAATTCAAGTTACTGCACCAAACAACATTCTGTTTGTCCCTCTCTATGGCAACTCTCAATACTGCTCCACTGTGCTCTTTCCCCTGAGCCCCAAGGAACCTGGAGGGTGCTCCTCGGCCGTGAAGATGTCCTGTCCTGAGGCTGACCTCATTCCCCTGAGCCTCCTGCTTGCTTCCTTCACTTTACAGCCCAGGGGTTGTTGGCTCCCTTCTCTGCCCTGCACCTGGGTCTGCTTCCGTTTCCTTTTCCATGAAACCCTAGGCCAGGAGAATCTTCCCTTTCTGTTTTGGCAAGCTGTGGATCATTACCATTTCAGAGCCAGGGGGAAAACTTGGAGGGAACACTGAGTTCAAGCCCTTCCTCTTAGAAACCGAGGCGCAGGGAAGGGAAAGCGCTTGGCAGTGTGGGCTGGGTGATTTATGGTAAAATGGAGGCTCTGAGCCGAATCGTGGTCCCGGTTTCTCCGTCGAGGTCCAAATGTCAGATGAATGTGCGCAATGCGGCCGTTTATATAACTCTTTGCTTTTCTGTGGGGATTTACGCTTGCTTGTTTTCATTAAACGTTGTTGAGTAGCTTTCACTCAGTATTAAGAATGACCTGAGCTACCTTATAGTGTCGCTTCTCCACCTCCATCTTGCTGAGTGAAGAAAGGCTCAGTCGATCCACCAGATCCCCGTGTGAGACACAGCTGAGGTCGGGACAGTCAGAGAGCTGGCATTTACCAGTGCTGTTAGCATCTCTAAATTTGAGACTCTTAAGCTTCTATGAGCTTCGGTATCGCATAGACCAATAAAGATCTTCTTCTTCACAAACCCAGTCTTTTAAGCTCAAGTTCTTTAACCAATGACCTCTTACAAAGATCTATTCTTCTTTTTTTTTTTTTTTTTTTTTTTTTTTTTTTTGCTGAACTGATACTTTAGGAACCTCTGAAGTTTTACAGTCTAATATTAAAATAAACGGGACAAACTGTGTCACTGTGATGTCCTCCAGTTTACAAAAGAGACGCCCATTGGTTGTGAGATCAAGGCTGTCTTCTTGTGTTATGGGTCTGTGACCTCTATTTGGTTAATTCAAGAGCTACACAAGCATTGTGAATATTTATGCTGCCAAGTGAATTAGGCTTTTCCATTTATTTGTATTTATGAAATCATAATTTCCTGCTCCTGAGATGAAAAAGTTAAAAGGGGCCTTTAAAGTTAAATACGTTTATTTTTTTTCTAACTTAAATAAATAAGTCCCAAGAGATTTCTTAAACCTCGGGCCACTGTGAAAGAATAACACGGTAATGAGTTAAATGCAGATGAGTCAGAAGCACCAGACTGTTTGCCTTCAACTCCACATGAGTTTATAAACCAAAGGAAGAGCTTTGATTTGTTAAAAAAATAAAATAAAATAAAAATACCCTGGGGAAAAACTGAATACCTAACATGTCCATCTACACACGCTTAGCTCCTTAATTACCTGACTTGCATCCGAAAGTACCTTCTCAGGACCTCCAAAGTGCAGGGAGGAGTGTGCAGGAAGGTCTGAGTTATGGAAACTCTCTCGTGTGCCACTGTTCAAATGGGACAAACCACAGGCTACCAAGCTGTTTCAACCTTAGGATAAAAGGATAAAGGATTTCTGAATCCTGTGGAAGAGGAGGAAGGATTTTAGGAGCCAGAGGAGTCAAGGTCATCACAAGAAGACTCATAGAATCAACTGACCTGGGCTCATAGGGCTCACAGAAAAATCGTTGAGCCCACATGGGTTCGACCTGGGCCCTGTGAATATATGTCATGGTTGTGTAGTTTGGTCTTCGTGTGGAACACCTCACAGAGGGAGCGGGGGTTGTCTGTGACTCTTAGGCCTCCTTTTAGGAGCCTTTTCTTCACACTGAATTGCTTTGTCCAACCTTGATATGAGGGGAAGTGTTTAGTCTTACTGAACTTGATATGCCATGTTTGGTTGATATCTCTGGGATGCCTATGCTTTTCTGAAGGCAAACTGGAGGACAAATGGGTCCGACGGAGAACGGGGTGGGGGCAGAAGCTGGGAGGAGAGGAAGGAGGGAAAATGGAAGTTTGGATGTAATTTATGAGAGAAGAATAAATAAATAAAAGAGTAAATAGGTTGATCACTAAATAAATAAATATGACTGATGGGGGATCATCTATTGAAAACAAACCTCATTTTTTTTTTTTTTTTTTTTTTTTTTTGGTTAAATTTCCAAAGTGTCCACCTTCTTACCTGTGTTTCTGGATTTTTACATTACTTATTGATTAAAATTTTTTTGGCTCTGACTCTAGCTGAGATTCCTAAAAGTAAGAGATATGGACCCTGAAGTGATCAACTTCCCATAGACAGGCAGGATTCCCAGTGGAAGGATGAAGACACCAACCCACCCACAAAGTCTTTGACCCAAAATGTCTGCTGCCCACAAGATGAGCAGGGACAAAAATGGAGCAGAGACTAAGGGAGTGGTCAACCAATGACTGCCCCAAATTGAGACCCACCCCATGTATGAGAACCAATCTCTGACACTAGTAACAGCATTCCATTATGCTTACAGACAGGAACCTAGCTTAACCGCCCTCTGAGAGGCTCCACCAAAAGTCACTGGGAAGAGATGCAGAAACTCATACCCAAACATGACATTGAGTTTAAAGAGTATTACAAAAGCTTTGGGAGAAACATTGAGGGACCCAAGGAGGACAGGGACTCTACAAGAAGACCAACAGTGTCAGCTACCCTTGTGGGACTTTGGGCCAGGCCGGGTGCTGCAAGCCCCACACAGAGATCTCTGTTCAGAGACCAGACTGCCGCCTCCGCTGCTGGGTTCGGCTGGGTGCGTGCTGTTCAGGCACAGAGGGGAAGCCGTGGACAGGGAAGAGGAAACTGATTCTGTCGCTTCTGCTGCTGGGTCCAGCCTGTCCCTGTTTCTGCCGCTGTCAGGAGGCGCTGAGGCAGGCAGAACCGAGCCAACAGGAGGCTCCTGTGTGGGGTGCAAGAAGCTTTGGGAAAGAAAATCTCTTCCCAAATGGCGTGTTAACAGCTCCTATGACAAACTGTCAGACGGCAAAATAATTCTTGCACACCTATTGGCTTCGCCTGGGGTCTTGGGAAAACCTTGTTTACATATTTGGGGACGTGGTCCTGCTTCTGCCTGGAGCTTACATGACATGTGGAGGAGGGACTTGGGGTGTGGCTGATCTGACTGGGGTCAATATCACATCCTTTCCTTTAGAGGAAAGACTTGGGGTTTGACTGTCGCCACTTTACGGAGATGGGAACAGTGTGGTGCTTCTGACACCACGAAGGGGTCTGATTTCTTGGGAAAGTAGGAAACACCTGCTGTCCCTTAGGGTCCACTAGGGTTTTACTTGTCTCGACCGAGTACCAGGGTACTCGTCACTGCCCGCCAATTGCCTCATATACCCTGAAACCTTAGGGGCTCCAAAAGGCTGAAGCACTAACCAAGGAACAAGCCAGAGCTGGACCGAGGCCCCATGAACATATGTAGCAAACGAGCAGCTTGGTGTTAATGCGTGTTTCCCAACTGGAGCAGGGGCTGTTCCCGAGCCTGTTGCCTGCCCGAGGATTCCTCAGCCCTAAATGGACAGTCTTGTCTGGCCTCAGTGGAAAAGAATGTGCCTAGTCACGCAATGACTTGATGGGGGAAGGTAGTCCTTCCCCTTCTTAGAGAGGGCATGAGGGGGTACTGGGAAGAGAGGAAGAGCTGATGCTAAGTTTCAAAGTGAACAAATTTGATTTAAAAGAACTTTGGCAATTTTATACATGCACACAATGTATTCTGATCATTCCTACCCTTGCTTATCTCTCTCCCGTCCCTGTGAATCTCTCCCTACTGTTCACTTTCCCAGATACAAGGCGTGGCTGTGTTTTATGACTCCTTCGTTTGACCAGGACCATCTCCGAGACTGGCTCATAGCTACCCATTGTCGCCGGGTGGGGTCATGAGTGGGTGCTCAGCTGAAGAGAATGACTCCCCTTCTCCCTAGTTATCGGTAGTATAAAGTTCTTTATTGAGAGCTGGGGCCTCGTGAGCTGCCTTTTCATCCTTGGCCAGCTCCAGCACACACATTTGCAGCTGCTCTGAGCTCACAATTGCAGTGTGTCTGTCTTGACAACCGGACGATGATTCTTCATGGCCCTTCTCCCTTTCTTCAGGCTCTAACATTCTCCCCACAACCCCATCAGCACTATTCCCTGGAGCTTTAGAGCAGATGGTATACATGTCTCTCTTGAGGCTGATCCCTTCTCCATCACATATTCCCTGCATCTTTTATAATGACCAGTCTCAGCAGTCACCACTGCTCACTGGGAAGATAGGCATCTCTAATTAAGCATGAAGGCATACACGTAAGTGTATACCTACTGTTTCTCTGATTCTACTTTCTTATTCTTGTTCACTTATATCATATCTCTTACCATAGCTTGAGCTTGTCAAACTCTTCATACCTCAGGGCCTTTGCACAAGTCTTCCCTGATATTAGAAAGCTCTTTTGATGACTCTGGAAATTTACCTATAGGATATTCTCAAGGAGCTCTTCCTTGATATTCAATATCCTGCACATTACTATTCTGTCTTATAGCATAGCACCCTGATAAGTCTCTTTGCACCTCTTACAATGATCATAACACATCTTATTTACTTACCTTTGTCTATTACTCTCTTTTATTCAAGAACTGGAACTGGTTTTGTGTTCAGTGAAGTATCTCCAGCATGTTGACTAGTGCCTGTTGAATAAAGAGCACTTGAAAAGGAGGAAAGAGGGCTGGAGAGATGGTTCAGGGGTTAAGAGCACTAAAGGCTCTTCTAGAGGTCCTGAGTTCAAATCCCAGCAACCACATGTTGGCTCAAAACCATTTGTAATGGGATCCGATGCCCTCTGCTGGTGTGTCTGAAGACAGCTGCGGTGTACTCACATGAATAACTGGAAGGGCAGCAGAAGGAATAACGCAACTGCATGAATATGCTCAGCTATGTTGCCAGATCCCTTTGCACTCTGCATGTGTCCCTCACGTTGCCTTTAACAGCCCACATTATGATTGCCTATTTTTAAAACTTTTTATTACTTTTATGTATTTATCATGGGGTGTGTGCTGCAGTGCCCATGTGGAGGTCAGTGGACAGCTTTGTAAAGGTGGTTGCACATGATTGTATATTTCTATAATATAGGACCATGAACACCTAATACACAGTGATATACAGTTGTACAGATGTACAGTAGCCAAGGCATCTCAATGTCCTTCTAATATATAGCAAAAATGTATAGAGATGTAATAAGCATACTCGTAAGTAGAGATCAGTGAAATGATGAAAAAATAAACTATATTTTCTAAGCATCTGCATCACTAGTATAATTTCATTCTCACATCCTTCAAGGTAACCAGTTCCAAACAAGTTATAATCAACAATTTCAATACAAATAAAACCTTTGCTTCTGTGCAGAGACCTTTAATTCCTTCTCTCTTTGCTCTCCTTGAGAGAAATGTAAAGTTTGTATTCAAAAGTAAGAAGACGCTTTCTTTGTATTATTAAGTTGAAATAGCTACCGTCTGGCAAAGCAAAGCAAAAGCAGAATCCCTGGTGCACAGAGCTCTAAAAAGTATTCCATATGCCCAACAGATCTGAAAATAGCAAAGGTAGTCTATCCACATATGCAGCTGAGAAAGACTTACTCAAGTTCTCAGTCTGCATGGCTTTTATAGACCAGCTCATTAGTCCTCATTGTGAGAAAAGAGTTCTGTAGCTGGAAGAAAACAGGACTCCTCCTTGAGGACTATATTTATCAATTTTTTTTTACCACATTTTATACCTTTAGCATTTGAAAAATATTGACTGTAGTCACAAGTATTAAATGTAGAACAGGTTACCAGGAATTTTTCATAATAGTTCAATCCAACTGCTGCCTTTGAAGTAGAGTCTCTACTGCAATGTACTTTGCCAATATATATTGGCTGTCTCCTTGGGAACAAGAACAAATGGGCTGCAAACGTGTTTTGTAAGCTACTTGCAGGGTAGAGGAACTTGGTTCAGGCAGAGTGACCCAGCAGACCTATTTACAGCTCTCAGGACTTCTCTCTGTGACTTCCTAGTCATCCAGCTCCACACTACCAACCTGCCAATGAGAGGAGAGTCTCAGAAAAGGGGGCGTGGTTTGGACTCACAGAAAAGGTGGGAAAATGGGGGTCAGAAGACAGCCTCTACAGAGGTTCCTGAAGCCCATGTGTTTTAGTGTTGGATGAATTACCCAAGCTCAGAGCTCAACATTTTATCCCTTCATAAAAATAAGCCCTACAGTATTGGTTCAAAGTGCCAAATCAAATTACCACAATTCATCACCATAAAATACTTGGCACTCCTTCATAAACGCTGCCATAGAATAAGTCAGCAAACCAGCCTAGGCTGCTTCTGTTCTTGGGGAGTTCTTGGAGAATTTTTAGGCTTGTTATTCTGAAGTCTCTTGTTCTCAACTAGACATAGGTAGTGCCTTCACTTACAGGTACTTGGGTACATTGTAGCTGAGAATCATGACAGTCTTTCTTTAGTCTGATAGCAGGGAATTGGTCAGAAATAAACCAGGAGTGCCTCACTGTTGAATGTAAGTTAGACAGTGGAAAACTGAGTACATTGTATTTCGAGGTTGGAAACTGGATTGACATGTACAAATGGAGAAATCTCATTAAGTGGAAAATCTAGAGCAGGTAAAGGGAAAACTGACTTGAAGAATGCATACATAACAGTAACAAAGAAAAACAGGCTTTCACTTTGAGAGTCGTTGGTGGACTAGGGAGGGGTTGGAAGGAAATGGGGAAGCAGGAAGTGATATGATTGTATTTTAATTTAAAATGCAAAGATATCAATTCATTAAAAAAAAGTAAACAAAAATTTATTGAGAAGAAAGTTCTCGGAATAAACACAAGAAGCCAACAACTGTTTGAAAAAACAAAACAAAACAAAAAAAATACATTCAATAACTTTACCAACCGAGAGTCCACCTAACTCAGTTTGAAATGACAGCCATGAGAAACAAACACCTGTGGAAATGCAGGGAAAGGAGAACCCTAGGACACAGCGAGTACAACCAGTCAGCAAGCCAGTGTGGACGGTAGCCAGAAAAAGTAAAAGCAGAGAGGACAGGAGAGATGGCTCAGCAGCTAGGAGTGCTTCTTGCTTTTGCAGAGGTCTCCGGTTCAATTTCCAGAACACACAAGGTGGCTCATACTGTCTAGAGTTCTAGGGGATTTGGTGCCCTCTTTTGGCTCTGTGGATGCCAGGCACACATACGCATCACACAGGTAAAGCACACATACACATAAAAATAATTAATTAATTAATTAATTAAATGTATATTAAGAGGCCAATCTGCTTTTGAATAAATCAAGACCAATTTAACCTAAAAATAGAGCTGCTATATTATCTAGTTATACCACTTCCTGAATCTCTCTCCCTGTCCCCCTTACTGCATGCATGTGTGTGTATGTGTGTGTATGTGAGTGTGCATGTGTGTGTATGTGGGTGTGTGTGAATGTGTGTATGTGAATGTGTGTGTGTGTGTGTGTGTGTGTGGTAGGGTTCCACAAACATACATGCACTTCTATATTTATTGCTGGAGTTCACAATAGTGTAGTTATAAATCTGCCTAGATTCCATTAAAGGGTCAAGAGATAAAAGAAATGTGGTATATATTCAAAATAGTGTAGTGGCCCTTTTTACCACTAAAAATATAAAATTTAAACAAACACCCGACTTTCCTGCTCTCGATTTGGAACGTTTTCTTTAACACAATGGTGTTTGTTCAGTTATAAAGAAGAATTAAGCAGTATCACTGTCAGAGGAATGGAGGTCATCATGCTAGATGAAAGGAGGCAAAGTGAGAAAGACAAATAGCACGTTTTCTGTCATTTTCTGTCATACGCACTGTCTTCATGCAGGCACATCCACATGTGCACACACACACACACACACACACATACACACATACCCATACACACACAAACACACACAGAGACAGACAGACAGACAGAGAGACAAGCAGGCAGACAGACAGACAGGCAGACAGAGAGGACTAACTCGTGGTGACAGAGATAACATTAGAGAGGTCAACAAATACACATATGGCATTATTTTCTCCCATGCACAGTGACATGGTTTGAAACAGAAATTTCCTGGAAAGGCTCATGAATTAAACCTTTGTCTCCCAGATGGAAATATTTCACTGAAGCTTCTCTCAGGCAGAATTACTGCTGCTGAGATCAAAGGCCATAGCCAAATGCAGCTTGGAGAGGGAAGCACTTATTTGGTTTACACACTGTAAACTACATCACTGTTCATCATCAAAGGAAGTCAGGACAGGAACTTAAGCAGGGCAGAAATCTAGAGATAGAAGCTTGTGCAGAGCCCACGGAGACATACTGCTCACTAGTTTACTCCTCATGGCTTCCTCAGCGTACTTTCTTATAGAACCCTGGGATACCTGCCCAGAAATTGCACCACCAACAAACAGACTGGACCCTCCACCCTCAATCACTACCTCACACCAGTCAGAATGGCTAAGATCAAAAACTCAGATGACAGCAGATGCTGGCAAGGATGCGGAGTAAGAGGAACACTCCTCCACTGTTGGTGGTGTTGTAAGCTGGTACAACCACTCTGGAAATCAGTCTGGTGGTTCCTCAGAAAATTGGACATAGTCTTACTTGAAGACCCAGTTATTCCACTTCTGGGCATATACCCCAGAGATGCTCCAACATACAACAAAGACACATGCTCCACAATGTTCATAGCAGCCCTATTTATAATAGTCAGAAGCTGGAAAGAATCCAGATGCCCTTCAGTAGATGAATGGATACAAAAATTGTGGTACATTTACACAATGGAGTACTACTCAACTATGAGAAACAATGACTTAACCAAATTCTTAAGAAAATGGATGCATCTATAGAATATCATCCTGAGTGAGGTAACCCAGTCACAAAAGAACAGACATAATATGGAGTCACTGATAATTCGATACTAACCCCAGAAAGCTCTGAACACCCCAGAAACAACTCACAGACCATATGAAGCTCAAGAATAACAAAGGCCAAGTATTGAAAACCTCAGTCCTTCTTAGGAAAAATAAGTGTGTAGCACCCTCTCAGAGTGTGGTACACCTAGGTCTTAAATCATTAATAATCCAAGAGCTAAGAAGATAACCTTGTGGCAATTTTTGGTATTCAAAGATCATTATGTTTAATCTATACACACCAAGAAAACTCTGACTGTTTCCATGTTATGATCTGTTCTACGTGTACTTTATGCTTATGGTAACGAGTGGGATTTCAATGCACACTATCAAACCTCTAAAAGAATTGCCAAAGTACTTTTAAAAATCTATACATGTATCTCTCTTCTTTAAAGTAGTAGAAAAAAAAAAAAAGAAAATGCCTAAGGACTGCTCTGCAGCCCGGGATTATGAAGGCATCTTAACTGAGGTTCCCTCAACTCTGATGACTTTAGCTTGTGTCAAGTTGACATGAAACTATCCAGAACAACCTTCCTGTATCTGGATAAAGTGGGCCGCTGACGTGCGTTCATGGGTGAATTGTCCCTGGCTCCTTCTTGTCTTCCAGGAAACGAGGAGCTGCTGGCATCTTCTGCTTCCTTCCAGCACACAGCATCCTAAGCCAACACGCCAGCCCTGCTGTGGGCTCATCTGTTACTGGCCTGAGCATAGACCAATGAAGATTTTGGTGATGATGACAATGTAGTTCTTTGGGTCTGGGTGTTGCAAGCTCAAGCGTTAGTTTGTTGGGTTGTTTTTGTGCACAGGCTGGTACTACAATAGGCCACAGTGTCAAATGTAGTGAGATATGTCTGGAGGGTTTGCTGTCAGGGACCACCCTGGAATGTGAGGACAAGGGTTTGTCAAATGCTGAGTTTCACTACGATAGCCTTAGGCTTAGAGTTCAAAACAAGGTCTTACTACAATCCCTTTTCCCATTGGAGATGGGGCACGTGTTCTGTGCTACCTGTGATAAGGAGAGAGAGCTAACACACATCATTCAAAGCTCTGCCCCTTTCATTCTTCAGTAATGCATTTCTTATTCCTGCCTTATTCCTGCCATGTCCCAAGGTGCTGGAACCTCCCCCTTAACAAAAGCCAAATGGGACAAGTCCAGAGACAACATCACATGAAATGGTGAAAACTTCAAAGTTACTTTTCTAATATCAGAAAAAGGCTCATTATTCTTGCCACTCAAACAGTCATTGAAATGCTAGATTGGTCCCAGTTGGAAGTATTAGGAAAAAATTAGGCAAGAGGAAAAGGTGAGGAACAGGGGAAGTCTAAAAAGGGAGCATGAAATTATCTTGTTGGAATGCATGCTTTCCTGAATATACACTGAAGTCTCCTCTCTCTCTCTCTCTCTCTCTCTCTCTCTCTCTCTCTCTCTCTCTCTCTCTCTCTCTCTCTTCATATGTGTATCGTTCTACTTCCCCACTAGTAAATAAAAGCAGCAGAAATATAAGACAAAAAATCAATACATTAACTATCCAACATATCGCTGATGAACTATTCAAAAATAAATCAAGAAAATAATCCCATTTTCAGCAGTTAAAGAAATTAAATCAATCTCTTAGAAATAAACTTAATCAGATATTTGGGGAAATCATGGAATGAAACGTATAGAAACTGGTTTTAAAAGAAAATAAATGTACGAATAAGTAAAGCGATGCTCCGTGTTTGTGGGCTGAAAGTTTGATATTCTTAGAATGTCCCTACTACCTGGGACAATCTACAGATTCAGTGTGAGCCCTCAACTCACCAATGTGATATTTTACAGAACTTCCAACTCCTAAGGTGGTGATGACATTTACTTGTTTTCTTTAGCTGTTCACTCTGTACATTTATGTGGGTGTCTCTCCATCTGGAGCTTTATTTTAAGTCTGTCTTGAATGCCAAGCGGAATTTGTAGAACACTGTGGATCTCTCTTACACAGAGTTAATATAGAATTCTGTACTGGGTGGAAGGAATGGCCACCAGGCATGTGGAACTCAAACTCACCGGAGCTTCCTGAGGAACCAGTAAGACACTCAGAGTAGACACTCCATAAACAGAACATAGTCCAGGGTTTCACACAAGACAGACTCAAAGTGTGTTTGAATGTGGGGAAGGCTATTACATCTGAGGGACATGCTATCGTGCCCCACAAATTACCTAATTTCGTGGTTAGCCCATTAAAATAATGAAAGTGAGTTTGCACTGCACTGAGACCTAGAACCTTAGACTCTCTGCAGCATCGTTAGTATTCAAAAGCCAACAGCCTGGGCCAGGGTGTGACTCACGTTGCACACTTCACTAGCAAATTTTAGACTTATTCTCAGTCTCTAACACTAAAGAAGAAAGTGTGCAACTCCCTGACAGAAGTGTGTCAACCAGTATAGTGTAAACTCAACCAAAAAAAAAAAAAGAGCATAGGAATAGTCCAGTCAATCACAGACTGATCAGGAAAAAACTTACATTTGAGGTAGTTGTGAGTAATGGTAAGTTGAGTTAGTCTCTGTGTTTTCCTATGTGTGATTCATACTAAAACAAGGGAGAAGGAAAAAGCAAAGTGATGCCATGTGAAGCCATCTGACTGTTTTCGCCTTCTATCCTCTAACTGCTTAAAGGGATCATTTCTCTTGAATAAGGTCAACCCTTCCAAAGCAGCATCAGACACATGAATGTCCCAATGGCAGGGTCCTGTATCTCATTATTTGGCCTATACTCAGACTTCCTTTTCACCACACCCAAAAGAATGTCCTATCCGCTGTCTTTCTTTCTTTTTTTTAAATTAATTTATTTTATGTATATAAATACACCGTCTCTGTCTGTCAGACACACCAGAAGAGGGCATCAGATCCCATTACAGATGGCTGTGAGCCACCATGTGGATGCTGGGATTTGAACTCAGGCCCTCTGGAAGAGCAGTCAGTGCTCTAACCACTGATCCATTTCTCCAGGCCTATCAGATGTCCTTTAGTCATGCTTGTAGGCCTATAGTGGTAAAGCAGTCACTGCAACATTTTCCTGAATACATCTTAGACTGCTTAAAAATCAAAAAACTGTGTGTGTGCACATATGTGTGCGTACACAAACATGTATTCACACATGCTTCAACCATCTTCTAAGTCTCTAATAGTTAATCTCCGTTATACAAATCCCCATGAATGCAAAGACAAGCTGTCTCAAGCATGTATTTGCAATGTTATTTCCTCCATGCTGGATGGCTGCTCGGATTGGCTGCATCATGGGCATATTTCACCTTGTTCATGATAGCTGCCATCAACTTGCCACATAATGATGCCACAGATGTGATTGGATGAGCCCACATGTCATTTCCCAAAGCACCAAGTATGAAAAGGTAGGCGGGGCTACCGGACAGCAACTAGAACATATAGTTAGACAGACCTTTACTCATAGGTAGCAATGGGGTTTAACTGTTGCTCATCGGGAAACTCAGTTGTGCCCACTGCTCACCTTTTAGCTCCGTCCTGTGTGCTGCTCCCCCACCCCCACCTATTCTGTCGGCCTCGCTTCCCATGTTCTCTCTCTCTCTCTCTCTCTCTCTCTCTCACTGTCATGGTTATCAGCTAATAGCATGCAGTCCTCTTTTACTAACAGAGATCATCCCACAGTCTACCTCCTTCTGTGCAAATAAGTTTGGAATATGTATTTTCGGGGAAGTTTGTATGCAAAGGAATATTCTTTTTAATTAATGCTGACATGGGCACAAATGATGGCCAAATAAAACCATAGTTAACTTTAAAGTAAATATATATATATATTTCTCCATGTATCTTTATATTAGCCTGAATGGTACATCCTAGGTGTTTATACATACTGGTTGAAATCCATTATTTTAGTAATACTTACCAATTTTCTTCTATGTTTGAAGTACTATGCTAAATACTTAGGGATGTAGATACCTAACCTATGACCCCAGTTCATCTAAAGACAAATAATTTTGTTCTGGGCAGATGAACTCAGGGTTCATAGTAGACCCGGGGAAACAGTGAAATCCTCATGCTAGAAAGTGCCGAGGGGTGAATTGTGTCTAAAACACATCCTAGTACTAATCCCTGATATCTGAATGTAAAGATTCATTTAAATAGAATTAATATACATAGTCCAAGGTGAGAATTCCTATTCCAGAATTAGAAATCACCCTAAATCCAATCTGCGGCCACCTACGTTCAGTCCCTGGGACCCAATGAGAGAAGGAGAGAACACATCCCTTCAAATTGCCTTCTAACAATACCTGCTTCATGGAGCCCTCCCTCCCCACACTACACACTCACAAGGTAAATTAAATATTTTCCAGAAACACAGATGATAGGGAGATGAACAGAGAATTTAAAGTTTTGTTATCACAAGCCAAGAAACATCAGGATCCACAAGAAAGTTAAAAAAGTAAAGACAACAGAAAAGAATTATGTGAGGCCTGGTTAAAAGTAAGCAAACCCACACCCCAAAGAGAAAACACTACCAGTGACAGTTTGCTAAATGGACATTACATCAATCTACCTAAGCATTTATATCTATACCCTTAGACAAAAGCCACTCTCAACCCTAATCAAAAAGCTATTTGCAGCAAACTGCTGTAAATCCGAAACTCATGGCTGCCACCGATGCTGAGACTAAGTGACAGATGAAGGCTCAACTTTGAAGAAGTGATGTATACTGCCCATCCAAGGCTCAGGGACATTTGTGGAAAAGAGAAAGAGAGAAGTTAACAGACAAAAGGCAAGTAGAAACTGTAAAACTCTGTTTTCTAGATAGGATGCAACCAAAGTAACCTTGACCTTCCAGCTATAGGTCTACAGAAGAGAAGCTCTTAAACAGCCAGACCTGAATGAAGACAAGACACTGCCCCTTACTGCTGAACTACAGGCTACTAATGGATTCTGGTCGAGATGTACCACCTGTCCTCAGTTCCATCCCCACTGGTTTACCCTTAGGCCCTAGCCCCAAACTACACAGACAGCCCTGGCTATGCATAGAAAGACACAAATGAAACAGACATGAATGTTGGGAAGAGACTAGTAGGTAAAACACAGGGTAGAGAGCTGTGTACAAGAAGCTGTGTGAGTTATGCCTAAATCGCTGGGACAAATGTACTTCACAAGTTAAGAGATAAAAAGTCTATGGTTGGCTCTTGGTTTCAGTCTGTCATGACAGAAAGGTATACTTGTGGTGGCAGATATATGTGCCAGAGTCTCTTCATACCACAGTAAACCAGGAAGCAAAAGTCTCCACCAAAACTAGAGCCAGGTTATATCCCTTACCCAACAGGTAGGCTTTTATTTCTGAAGGTTTCGTAACATCATTGCAACTTCCATGATATTAATTGACATTAATGCAAAAGCAAAATTCTTCAAGCCTTTATCTCACAGGCTTAGAAAGTTATTGTTTTTCTATAATAGTAAAGAAAGTATTTGTGGGCATGTTGGCTAGTTTTATGTCAACTTGACACAAGCATGTGTTATTTTATAAACGATGTAAGAAATTCATTTTGTAAAAGATTTAAGAAAGTACCCCTACCACACTGGCTTGCAGGGCATTTTCTTGATTGATAATTGATGTTGGAGAGCCCAGTTTACTGTGGATGGTAGCTCCACAGGGATGATGGTCCTGACTACTATAAGAAAGTCACGAGGAGCAAGTCAGCAAGTAACAATATTCCATTGCCTGTGCTTTAGTTTCAGCTTCCAAATTCCTGACTTGAATTATTGCCCTGACTTCCTTCAAGGATAGACTGTAATGTGGACAGGTAAGTGAAATAAACTCTTACATCTACAAGTTATTTTGGGTCATGGTAAAAAATTTTTGTTGGTTTAGATTTTTGAGTCTCTCTATGTGGTCCTGGCTGTCCTGGAATTCATTATGTAGAGCAGGCTGTTCTTGAACTCACAGAGATCCATCTACCTCTGCCTCCTGAGGGCTAGGATGAAAGATGTATGTCACCATGCCTTACCATTTTTAATAAAACATTTTTAATTTTTTATTTATGTGTAAGTCTGTACACACATGAATGTAATTTGCCATAGAGGCTCTGGCTTGGAGGTAGAGTTATGGGCAATTGTTAGTCATGTGACATGATGCTGGGAACTGAAGGTGGGTGGCATGCACACTCAATTATTGAGCTATCTCTCCAGCTGGCCACCATGTTTTATCACAGCCATGGTAACTCCAACTAAGACCGCAGATCTAATGGTCTACAGGTTCCCCACTTTAGATACCTAATTACATGGGCTACAAATGACAGCAATTCAATATAATTATTTAGAAAATGATATAGGTTCTCCAACTCACCGAAAGTTCAGGGTTACTAACTGCTGATATTGGCAAAAATCCAAGACAGCCTTAGGCTTTTTCATGGACACATTGTCAAAGAGGATGGCTAACCGAACTTCATTTCTAAATACGGCATTTTATTTTTAAATAGAATAAAAAGGGAAAGAGAAAAAAACACTCTTTAAAAAGCTAGTCTTTGTGAGTTTTATTCCATGCACCTCAATCTGACTCATCTCCCGTCTTTTCATCTTCACACTCTGCCTTGCAACCTCCCCTACCTAAAAGAAAATAAAAAGCAAAATAAAACAAGGCACAGTTGTGGAAGCTGGAGTATTCTACAGTATGTCACACTGTACACCCTTTTGCCCACACTTCTTTACCTGTAGATGTTGTGGCAGTGAGTCATTCCTCTGTTTGGAGGTCTCTGGCTTCTGCTACACTGTCAATAGTAGATCTTCCCTGAGACTCCTCTAGGTTTTCCTGTTGTTTCCCTGTATCATGGAGACCCTTCAGCATGGCATCTTCAGGACTGGCTCTTTCACACACTCCAGCAGCTCATATATAAGGCAGATCTTGGTGTAAGCCAACTCAAAATCCTGGATCAGAGCCTGTGTGATAGCTGAGTTGTTCAGCCCAGCAGCTTGCCTGTACCACTGCACCACCAGGGTGAGTTTTCCAGTACTGTCCCAGCTAACTCATCTAATGCTGCAGAAGGTCAGCGCTCCTGTCCCATGCCTTTGGGCTAACTCACCCATGCCCATGTCACCAGAGACAGCTCTATTGTACTGCACAGGTAGGGTGCAAGGCCTGTTCTCCCCAGTGCTGCAGCTAGTGAGGGGCAGGGCCAGCTCTCCCATTCTGATGACCCTGGAGCCAACTCCTCCAACTGCTGCAGGTGACAATCTTTTGCTATTGTCAGCCTTTGCTTTTAAGTTTAAGGCTTTGTACTTATCTCATTGATCCACTGTACATTCAATGAGGCTCAGGAAGCTGGATACTTATCTCTTCTCCTTGTTAAGTGAAATGTACTGGGACCATGTGCAGTATCGTGGAGATCCTTCAGCATTGCATCTGAAAGCCTGGCCCTTTCACATGCTCCTGCCGCTCACAAATGAGACAGACTTTGGGGTGAGCAAACTCAAAATCCTGATTGTTAATCCTGAAATGTTAAAAAGCAAACATCAAACATATACGAAGGTGGATAGAGCTGGGGCCAATGGATACATTGGTTACATTGAAGAGTTTATTACACTCCTCGGCCATCCACTCATGTTGTGGACCTTTAAAGTTTGTGCTGTGTTTGGGAGAAGGAACATCTTACAGAAGCCATGCTTTCATTTCCCTGATGGGATTTTTCCTCATTATTGCAGATGTTTTTAAACTCCATTTCATAAGGTGAACTAAGAAGGGTGGAAATCTTAAAAATCTTAAAAAGTAACGCCATCAGGAAGAAATTGCATGTTTCTTCTGTGAGCTCTGGATTTCTCTGGTGTTAAAGTCAGATCACGCTAGAGAGGACAAACCACAGCACTGTCTTATCAATAAATGCTTGTCTTCAATCAGCCAACTGTCTAGATGGGAACTTTGCCTCTATTGGAGAGAATCCTAGGCTCAGTAGACATGAGCAGAGTCAGCCAATACATAAAGACCATCTTTATTTTTAATTTCTTGCTTAGAAAAAAGTCTTAATTTATGCAGAGGACATTTCAAAAGCCAACTCTGACTGTAGCAATAATTCAGGAATCCAGCTTCCTCAATGATACACTAAATTATAAAATTACAAAACAAAGAAATAGTGATTATTAGGAGATTGGGCCGTTTCCACAATACCACTCACAGGAAATGGGGGAAATTTTTCACTCTCTCATATAACTCTGTTACACACACATACTCACACACACACACTCACCTTTGTTGCCACTACAGCAGCCATTGAGATTAAGGCAATGAAAAGGCAAAGACTTCCATTAAAGTCAGTCTACACACAGTGATGCAGAAAACACCATCCAATAAGCAGAGCATACAGAAGCCACACCCAACCTCTGCCCAAGAAAGCATGTAGTCATCTGGCTATCCCAAATTCAGATTGCTTTTGCTAAGAAGCAAAGGGAATTTATTGATGACACTGAAATATTATTTGATTTCTCATTTTCCAGAAAGGATAAAGTTCAACAGTATGAATTAGCTAACAGTTATTGGGAAAGAATGAATTGTCTCAAATATGCAAATCACTGAGTTGAGATTTTTTTACTCAGAATTTCTATTTCTGCCTTAGAAGAGAATGGTTTACTCAGAAATTGATAGAGTGCTTCAGGATGGTTGAAGCAGAAAAAGATGAGAATGAAAGAGTTGGAACCAAAAAGACAGAGTCAAAAGAGACTCACATCAGTGTGTTAGTCTGAAGGTTACATAGACTGTTAAGGGTTAGTCAGCAGAATTTTATAATCAGATTTTTATTTAAAAAATATTCTTCAAGCTCCAGGTGAATTCATTTGGGGGTAATCATTTCAAAATGTGAGAAGAGCAGACACCAAGCTGTTTTAAGACCCCAAATTACGATAATATCAAGAACTAGAAAGAAATGGAATGGACAGGTGTTTTACTATATGGAAACACAATCCTGATGGGAAAATTGCATGTGAACAGTGAATGAGACAAAGATGAAATTCCATGATAACACTCGCATGTGAAACTTGTGTAATTAGGTAGGTGCCAACCTTCTCCCTGGAAAAAAAGACCGACAAGGGAGCAGTTGGTAACCTTAGCGGCGATAGGAACAGATGGGTAACTAGTGGCTTCGGTCTGTAATTCTGCAGCAACTACATGGTCAAAAACATGGATTTGTAAGTTGTGCACAAATGATCAAACTTAATTTGCCATAACAAATAACATCCCTCTTCAGAGGAATTCCTGAGGTAAGTTTGTTAAAGTGATCTGTGCTGAATGGGTGTGAAAAGTACAGTTAGGCATGTGTATATTCAAACATGTTTCAGGGGACATCAAGGGAGAAGAGGTTGGGAGAATGTAAGAACCGGAGGACAGGGAGAAGTGCTGGGGGTGGAGGTGACATGGTTGGTGGACTCATGAACAGCGGTGCTGATTACCTGCTTAGGGCAGTCAAGATTCCAGCAGGAGTGGGAAGACGGTCATAACAGAAGAACATGAAGTTGGTGGGTGGACTTGGAGAAACTGAAAGGGAGCAAAGGGGATGATATGAAAAGAAAACATTCTATACATACAAGGAATTCTCCAATTAAAAGCAAAGGGGTTGAAAAGAACCTGAGGCCAAAGCAGGAACAGAAAACCTTTTGAAAATATAATAATAAAGCCATATGGAGTGGCACACACACACCTTTAACCCCAGCACCTGAGAGGCACAGGAATGTGGATTGCTGTGAGTTGCAAGACAGCTGATTCTACATAGTGACTTCTACAGCAGCCAGACCAACACAGCAAAAAATACGTACATATAAATATAATATAATTATAATATATTTATTACATTAAATTATATTAATATAATTTATGATAGAATTGCAATAGTAGGACTTCAGGGCACAGAACAGGGCTTGGCCAATCTGACACCTGGACCAGTGGAGATCCAGGGACACAGACCAGATACAAGGGAAAGGCAAGAACATATCACTGACAACAAGATGGCGAGAGGAAAGTGAAAGAGTATGTCCCAAGGAAACCAAGACAACCTGGCAATACCAGAACCCATAACAGCAAACACTGGAATGCCAAACACTCCAGAAAAAGAAGACGCAGACCTGAAGTCATACCTCAAGATGCTGATAGAGATACTTAAACAAGAACAGGAGGAAAAGCAAAAAGATTCAGATACTTCAAAGAGGAAACAAGAAAAACACTCAAACAACTCAAAGAACTAGAGGAAAACAGAACCAAAGAGATGAGGCAATTTAAAACAGAAATTGACACAATAAAGAAAAGACTAAAAGAGATAACCCTAGAGGTAGAACACCAAAAAAAGAAATCAGGAGTCACAGAAGCAAGCATTTCCAATAGACTACAAAAGATGGAAGAGAGAATCTCGGGGGCAGAAGACAACATTGTAAACATAGACAAAACAGCCAGAGAAGATGCAAAAAACAAAAAGCTCCTAACCCAAAATGTCCAGGAAATCCAGGACACAATGAGAAGACCGGACCTAAGGATAATAGGAATAGAAGAGGGAGAAGAGTATCAACTAAGAGGCACAGTAAATATTTTCAACAAAATCGTAGAAGAAAACTTCCCTACCCTCAAGAATGAGATGACCATGAGCATAAAATAAGCCTTCAGAACTACAAATAGGTTGGACCAGAAAAGAAATACCTCCCGACACATAATAGTAAAAACATCAAGTGCCAAAAGCAAAGAAAGAATACTAAAAGCAGTAAGGGAAAAAGGTCAGGTAACATATAAAGGCAGGCCAATCAGACTCACATTCGATTTCTCAACAGAGACTATGAAAGCTAGAAGAGCCTGGACAGACATCATGCACACCCTAAGAGAGCACAAGTGCCAGCCCAAGCTGCTATACCAAGCAAAACTATCAATCACCATCGATGGAGAGATGAAGATATTTCAAGACAACTCAAAATTTACATAATATCTGACCACAAACCCAGAACTACAAAGAATTATAGGTGGAAAACCCAATACAGTGAGGGAAAACACAGCCTAGTGAAAACATGTAAACTCCTAAACAAGAAAAGTAAAAGAAGAAAAAGACACAAACACAACTCAACCCACAAAGGCAATAATGGCAGGAAACAGAAACAACTATTCCTTGATATCTATTAACATAAATGGACTCAACTCCCCAATAAAGAGACATAGGCGATCAGACTAGATACATAAAGAAAATCCAGCCTTTTGCTGCATACAGGAAACTCATCTCAGAAACAAAGACAGACACTATCTCAGAGTAAAAGGGTGGGAAAAAAACTTCCAAGCAAACAGCCCCAAGAAGCAAGCTGGAGTCGCTATTCTAATATCAAATAAAGTAAATTTCCAACCAAAAGTTTTCAAAAAAAGATAAGGAAGGACACTTTTTACTCATTACCGGGGAAATCTGTCAAGAGGAACTCTCAATTCTTAACATATATGCTCCAAATAAAAAAGCACCCACATTCATAAAAGAAACCCTACTAAAGCTCAAAAAACACATTTCACCCCACACAATAATAGTGGGAGACTTTAATACCCCACTCTCACCAATGGACAGATCATGGAAACAGAAAATGAACAAACACTGCAAAACTAGCAGAGACTTTGGACCAACTAGAATTAATAGATATATACAGAACACATCATCCTAAAGTAAAAGAATACACCTTCTTCTCAGCACCCCATGGCACCTTCTCGAAAATTGACCACATAATTGGACACAGAACGAACCTCAATCGATATAAGAAGATTGAAATACTCCCATGCATTCTCTCAGATCACCATGGTCTACAGCTGGTCTTTAACAACAACAAAGACAACAAAAAGCCTACGTACACATGGAAACTAAACAACACTCTGCTAAATGATAGCAGGGTCAAAGAAGAAATAAAGAAAGAAATTAATGACTTTTTAGAACTCAGCGAAAATGAAAACACAACATACCCAAACCTATGGGATGCAATGAAAGCAGTACTGAGAGGAAAACTCATAGCCCTAAGTGCTTCCAAAAAGAAACTGGAGAGAGCTTACATCATCAACCTGACAGCACAGCTAAAAGCCCTAGAACAAAAGGAAGCAGATATACTCAAGAAGAGTAGATGGCAGTAAATAATCAAAATTAGGGCAGAAATAGACCAAATAGAATCAAAAAGAACCATTGAAAAAATCAACAAAACCAAGAGTTGGTTCTTTGAGAAAATCAACAAGATTGATAAACCCCTAGCCAGACTAACTAGAGGGCAAAGAGAGAGTATACAAATTAACAAAATCAGAAAGGAAAGTGGAGACATAACAACTGAAACTGAGGAAATTCAAGAAATCATCAGATCCTACTACCAAAACTTATACTCCACAAAATTGGAAAATCTGGAGGAAATGAACGAATTCCTAGACAGATACAAGATCCCAAAGTTAAACCAGGACCAAGTAAACCATCTAAATAACCCTATAACACCTAAAGAAATAGAAGAAGTCATCAAAAGCCTCCCAACCAAAAAAAGCCCAGGTCCAGACGGGTTCAGTGCAGTATTTTATCAGACATTTATTGCGGATATAACACCAATACTCTCCAAACTATTCCAAAAGATAGAATCAGATAGAATACTACCCAACTCAGTTTTTGAGGCTACAATAACCCTCGTACCTAAACCACACAAAGACCCTACAAGGAAAGAGAACTTCAGACCAATCTCACTTATGAACATTGACGCAAAAATACTCAACAAAATCCTTGCAAACCAAATCCAAAAACACATCAAAACTATCATTCATCATGACCAAGTAGGCTTCATCCCTGGGATGCAGGGATGGTTTAATATAAGGAAATCCATCAATGTAATCCACCATATAAACATACTCAAAGAACAAAATCACATGGTCATCTCACTAGATGCTGAGAAAGCATTTGACAAAATTCAACACCCCTTCATGTTAAAAGTCCTGGAAAGAACAGGAATCCAAGGTCCATACTTAAACATAATAAAAGCAATATACAGCAAACCAACAGCCAACATCAAACTTAACGGTGGGAAACTTGAAGCAATCCCACTAAAATCAGGGACTTGACAAGGCTGCCCACTCTCCCCCTACCTATTCAACATAGTACTGGAAGTCCTAGCTGGAGAAATTAGACAGCTAAAGGAGATCAAGGGGATACAAATCGGAAAGGAAGAGATAAAAACATCACTCTTTGCCGATGACATGATAGTATACTTAAGTGACCCCAAAAACTCCACCAGAGAACTCCTACAGCTGATAAACAAGTTCAGCAACGTGGCTGGATACAAAATCAACTCAAACAAATCAGTAGCCTTCCTATACTCAAAGAACAAACATGTGGAGAAAGAAATTAGGGAAAAGGTACCCTTCACAATCATCACAAAAACTATGAAATATTTTGGTGTGACTCTAACTAAGCAAGTGAAGGACCTGTACGACAAGAACTTCAAACCTCTAAAGAAGGAAATTGAGGAGGACCTCAGACAATGGAAAGATCTCCCATGCTCATGGATTGGAAAGATCAACATTTTAAAAATAACAATCCTACCAAAAACAATCTACAGATTCAATGCAATCCTCATCAAAATTCCAAAACAGTTCTTCATGGAATTGGAAAGATCAATGTGCAATTTCATATGGAATAACAAAAGACCTAGAATAGCAAAATCCATCCTCAACAACAAGAAAACATCTGCCGGAATCACTATCCCTGACCTCAAGCTATACTACAAGGCAATTGTGCTGAAAACTGCATGGTACTGGTACAGAAATAGGCATGTGGATCAATGGAATAGAATAGAAGATTCAGAAATGAGCCCCCACATATATGGTCACCTGATTTTTGGCAAAGGAGCCGTAAACATTCAATGGAAAAAGGACAGCCTATTCAACAAATGGTGCTGGTCCAACTGGCACTCAACATGCAAAAGAATGAAAATAGACCCGTTCTTATCTTCTTGTACAAAGCTCAAGTGTAAGTGGATCAAAGATCTCCACATTAAACCAGATACACTGAAACTATTAGATGAGAAAGTAGGGAAAACTTTAGAACATATAGGCACAGGAGAAAATTTTCTGAACAAAACACCAATGGCTCAAGCTCTAAGGTCTAAGATTAACAAATGGGACTTAATGAGATTGCAAAGTTTCTGTAAGGCTAAGGACATTGTCAAAAAAACAAAATGGCAGTCAACAGAATGGGAAAAGATTTTTACCAACTCCACATCAGATAGAGGCCTAATATCTAAGGTATACAAAGAACTCTAAAAGCTAGACACCAGAGAATCAAATAACCCTATTAAAAAATGGTGTACAGAGCTAAACAAAACATTCTCAGTTGAGGAATATCGAATGGCTGAGAAATATCTGAGGAAGTGCTCGACATCCTTAGCCATCAGGGAAATGCAAGTCAAAACAACCCTGAGATTCCACCTCACACCAGTCAGATTGGCCAAGTTCCAAAACTCAGACGACAACAGATGCTGGCGAGGTTGCGGAGAAAGAGGAACCCTTTTCCACTGTTTGTGGGGTTGCAAACTAATACAACCACTCTGGAAATCAGTCTGGCGATACCTCAGAAAATTGGTCATAATACTACCTGAAGACCCAGCCATTCCACTTCTGGGCATATACCCCAGAGACACCTTAGTACACAACAAAGATATATGCACCACAATGTTCATAGCAGCTCTATTTATAATAGCCAGAAGCTGGAAAGAACCCAGATGTCCTTCAGAAGATGAATGGATACAAAAATTGTGGTACATTTACACAATGGAATACTACTCAGCCACCAGAAACAATGACTTGACCAAATTCTTAAGAAAATGGCTGCATCTAGAGAATATCATTCTGAGTGACATAACCCAGTCACAAAAGAACAGACATAATATGCAGTCACTGATAGTGGGATGCTAACCCCAGAGGTTCGCACTGCCCCAGAAACAACTCACAGACTGTATGAAGTCCAAGAAATAAAGAAAACAAAATAAAACAAAACAAAAAAATCTTTATACACCAAAAAAACTTTGACTATTTCCATGTTACATTTTGTTTTACATGTACTTTATGCTCATTGTAACTATTAAGTTTTCAATGCATACTATCAAACCTTTAAAAATATCAAGTACTGACTAAAAAATATATTCATACAGTTTTATGTAAAAATTATTTTAAAATCTGAAAAAAAGTACTGACAAAAATGTATTGTATAATTTTATGCAAAAAAATGCTTAAAATCTGTACATTTATCTTTGTTTTGTAAAATAAAGTTGTTAAAAAAATAAAAAATAAAAAAATGAATTGCAATAGTATTATAACAAATTATATAATAAAATGAAATATTTATTGCATTATATTATATATCATATTTATATACTTTATATTATAATTATATATTTATATTATATTACATCATGTAATATTTATTTATGAATATGTTTATATCATATATTATATCGTATTATAATTTATATTATATAATGGCAAAATATAAAGTTATAATAATGCATACATATACATTTATTATTTATATAAAACAATACAATGAATGTTCAAAAAATGTAGTGATAAAAGGGAAGACAACGAGTGATCAAAGTTTTCAGATTTCAGAGATGTCATGTGGGATGACCCAGAAAGATGAAAAAATGGCCACCCTCAGAATTGATGCTCATTCATGAGCACTGGCTAGCCAATTAGAATCCAAGAAAAGAGAACGAGTTTGTAGGATATGGATGTTCCTGAAACATTTGGCCACTCTTCAGACTGCCTGCACGTTGTTATATAAAGTGAATTGTACTGAAGATGGTCAGGAACTGTACAATGAAACACGTAAGAGGACCACACCAGAATTTGATTCTGCCTTGGAAATTTACAAAGCACATATGCAATGGTATCCAACGTTATTCGTCTACCAGTGTGTTCGATTAAGATGCTGAGCATGCTACAATATCCGAAAACGTATTTTAGAAAACTGTCTTGGGGAGAAGAAGGTAGCTCCAAGAACTCCCTACATCTGTTTAACTTTCCATTCTGTTGGAAGCCATATTTTTGTGAGGATCAGCTTAAGAACGTGCGCTAGGCCCAGGCATGGTGACGAATGCTGTAATAGCCATCAAATGAATTTTAAAACAAATGTCTGTGGAAAGCAAGCAATGCCGTATGACTCTGAGTACAGGGGAGAAAGGATAACTCACAGAATGGGCTGAAGAGATGACAGCACGGCAAAACCCAGGGGAGGTGTTGGCTTTGGCCTCTTGGGCACTGCTTACAAGGAAGACAGGATGTCACTGGTTTGCACCTTGTGTGGTCTACCTGGGCACTGACTACATTCAAAGCTAGGCCTCTGTCTTAGGAGAGTTAGTCTGCTTTCAGTTCATAACCAGCTGAGTGCCAGGTTTCACCGATGGCGCTGCCAACCCCATGGTTAACCAGAATCTGTGCTCAGCACTTCAGCCCTGATTCTGCTACAAAGGAAACTGGTACTTACTGTTGAGCCTTCATTCCATCCTCTCTCGCAGGACTCACAAAACTCCACGGCCTCAGGAGAGCTCATATTCTTTTTTTGTCTTTAATTTCCTTGATTTAATTGTCGGGAGGGAAATACTTGTCCTGTCACCTGGTCCATTTTAGAGAAGTCTGTTTCCTTTTCACTTCCTTTTTCACCCCCTGTTATCCATATTCCAAGACTCTGACCTGAGCTGAGGAATAGTTTACAATGAAATAGTGAGAAATAACAGCATGGTCTCTCATTCTATCTTCGTCCACTGATAACCATGAGTTCAACGTTCCCATTAAATCCTTTTCTTCTTTTCTTTTTACTCAAAGCCACCTTAGGATTGCCCTGTGTACCTTATACACTGACTTTTTTTGATGCATATATTTTCCTACAGAGTAAAATAGAAAATCTTGGATTTCTACAAAGCACATGCCCCTGGCATTACCAGTCTGAAAACACCTCTTCTCCCCTGGCACCTGACAGGTGACTCTGGATGCTATCCTTTGCTTGTTCAGAGCAGATGAGCAGCCCAGGGAAGAGACCAGGGTCAGTGACCCAACAGAAAATAAACCTTTCATTTTAAAGAAAGATTTTAATTTCCAGCTTCTCAAGACTTTTCTGAGCAACAGCCACAGAATTGTTGGAAGAAAGTTTAAAAACATGTACCCTGGGAATAATTTTCTCAAACATTAGGAAAACTGGGCATTTATGCCATTCTGAATGCGATACCCAAGTGTTCTGTCTGAAAGTCAAGCACTGAAATCATTCAGAACAACTGGGCAGTTAGAGGGACTCAATTCATAACATGTTTTATGATGACTATCTTCTGGTATGAGACTACAAGGTAAAAAAAAATTATCACTTCATGTTCTTTCTTTGAGGTTTAAGTCACTTATTTTAAACATTCTTAAAAGATAAGCCTGTTTTCATAAGGGAAGAAGCAGAGACTGAGGGATGGCCAACCAATAAATGACCCAAGTTGAGATCCATTCATGGTCAAGCACCAATCCTAACACTGTTACTGTTATCTTTGCGCACAGGAACATGTTGTCTGCTGAGAGGTTTCACCCAGCAGCTGACTCAGACAGATACAGATACACACACAGCCAAACCGTGAATGGAACTTGGAGATTCTCACAGGATAAGAGGAAGGTTTGTAGGTCTCAAAAGACATAGAAACTCCACAGAAAGAGTAACAGAGTCAACCTACCTAGACCCTTGGGACTCTCAGAGTTTGAACCACCAACCAAAACATACACAGGCTGGACCTTATTTATATGTAGCAGATTAGCAGCTTCATGTGGGTCCTGAAGAACTTGAGCCAGGGATATCCCAAAATCTGTTGCTTGTATGTGGGGTGTGTTCTACTAGCTGAGCTGCCTTCTATGGCATCAGTGGGAAAGGCAGCACCTACTCTTGCAGAGACTTGCAGTGCCAGGGTGGGGGGGATGCCCAGGGTGACCCCACCCACCCAGAGGAGGAGAGGAGGAAAAAATTGTGGGAGGGGTGAACAGGTGATTGGCAGTGAATGGGATATAAAATGAATATGTAAAAAAATTTTAAGGTAAGGCTGTTTTTCTGACAGCAAGGATGATAGATAGGTACATAGGTAGGTGAATAGAGATGTTAGAAGACAGGTCCAAATTGATAAAGTTTGGTAGATGGCTAGAAAGAAAATTGATAAATATAGTGAGAGATAGATGTTAGATAGGTATGTAGATAGATAGATAGATAGATAGATAGATAGATAGATAGATAAGTAGGTAGATAGATAGATAGATAGATAGATAGATAGATAGATAGATAATAGATAGATGATAGCTAGATAGATGATAGATAGATGATAGATAGATAGATGATAGATAGATAGATAGATAGATAGATAGATAGATAGATAGATAACCTGTGTTATGTTGTCTTTATACCATGCCATAAAGAAGTTTTCCAACACAAAAACTTAAAAGTATGCAGCAGCCATACACACATCTGGCATAGTCTCGAAATAATATTCTTTCCTCTTAGTTGTGTAGCTCAAATAAATCTGTAAGGTAACAAAAACTGACTTAAAATGCCTTTATTTTTAATACTCACAGGAAGTCTCCTGCTGTGTCAAAATGTCACAGACATGGTAACTGACCAAGAATAGAAGCTGTTAGATTCATGTTTCTAGACACTAGAAAGCCAAAGACACCGTGCTTGTGTCTGTGAATAATCTGCGTATGGTCATCTTAGTGCATCGTAATATGGTGGAGTGTTGCGTGGTGAAACACAGGGGGCATGTGTGTCAGCTCAGGTCTCCCTTCCTCTTATAAAGCCATTATATGTGTCCAGCTTTCCTGACTTTAATCATAACTGCATTCCAGTGGCCTGGCTTTAAATAGTCCTAACATGTGATGTAGGGCATTGTGTTTCTAACATTTGAACTTTGAGTGGGACACATTAATTCATAGCATCTGTTTTATAATTTTTCTACAATAAACATTATTTTATATTTATGGAGAGAGAAGTTGTATTTTAAAAGCTCTTAAGTGCTTTAAGCTGTTCCCCTTGGCTGTGTGCTAACTATTTCTTTGGGCCCAAGAAAGCTTGGCCAACTTGTCTGAGAGAAGAATCTGTCACAGTGTTATTGGGAGCTTCCCCACTATGTTCTGCATAACAGTGCCAGGATGTCCACTGTAAGTAAATTACTTGTCCAAAACCAAATATATGGGATAATATTAGCCTTCAACAGGGTTATGCCTTTCCACCTCTCTCCCAACGTCAAAAGGAGCTTGGTCCCTAACTTAGCAGACACTGAACAAGAAAAAGGAGGCCAAGAAGCTCGCTGTCCACTTCATGAAAGCTAACAAAAGTCCATCCTGAAATAATCTTCAGTCATGTTGTTCCCCCTTGTGATTGTCAGGAAAAAAGTCCAAACATAGGAGTGAAGTAGAAAATCCAACCTCAAGAGTCCCAGGTAAAAATATTTTCTCAATAGCTCGTCATTTACTCTTGACATTCGATTGTATTGTAGTGTCATAGCCAGAATTCAACGGAGCGAGAAAGTGTGGTAAGTGCTTTGTGAGCAATTCCCTCACTTTATTCTTCACAAGCAAGTGCTTTTTGTTGCAGTCAATCTTATCAAGAAAACTGAGAATTGGAACAATTGTCTTCCTAGGACCACAGGGTTAGTCAATGGCAAACTGAAACTCAAATTCAACCATCTTTTTATACCGTCTCTCAGTGTGGCATCTAGGAAACCTCAGCTAAACCAGAAAGTATATAAACTACTTAATAGTCTTAGCAAATTAGGAACGCTCTCTCTGTTTTCTTAGTTCTAGAAATGAAGGAGGAGGACTCCATTTGGTTTTAACCTGATATACTAGTTAACACAAACATGCCAGTGCTGGTTTCATAGGGTTCTAATGATGAACAGCAGCTCTTATTATCAGCTGTGATATCTGGTATATATATATATATATATGTGTGTGTGTGTGTGTGTGTGTGTGTGTGTGTGTGTATACATATATATGTATATGTGTATGTATGTATGTATATATATATATATGAACTTGCAACAAGAAGATTCTATTAAAGCCAAATTTAAATAGGACACAGTCTTTCAAGGTCATCCATTTTCATATACCTAGCGGTCTAGAAAACTCACAAAAACATGAAGGGAAAAAAAGACACAAGAATAGATTATATTGTATGTACGTGGTGTGAATACTCATTTTGATGTCTCTAAAGCAAGCTGACGTCTAATTCATCCTCCTCTCCAAGCGATCTGCTTATAAATCACACTCACAGACTGTCACTGCCCCTCACACAGGCTGGAGAGCAGAAGCCACCCCTCTACTCTTTGTTTGTGTTGGTTTTTTAAGCTGTTTGCTTGTCTGTTTCTGTTTTTGAGATAAGGTCTTAGTGTGTAGCCCTGGCTGTTAAGGAACTCACTATGTAGATCAGGATGGCTTTGGACTCATAGTGATCCTGCAGCCTCTGCCTCTGATATGCTGAGATTTAAGACATTCACCACCATGCCTGCCTGTTCTTCATCATTTCAAATTACTCAATCATTAGTTCTTTATAATGGGTAACATTTAAAGCACCTTTCTAATAAGAGAACAACGGAAACCACCATAGCTTCTCCCACAGTCATCAAATGTCAGTATTCTGCCTTATTGGCTTCAGTTCTTTACCAAATGCTTTTTATTTTCAAAGAAAAGGAACCCAAGACGGATGGTTCCTGTGTGAAACTTCCTGATCTCTGTTTCTTCCCTTCCTTCCTGAGAAAATTAACTCTGAGACTTTGGAAACTTGGTCCTATATGTCTGCATCTATAATACCGTACCTTCTTCTTTTGTACATTTTAAGTTTATGTGGCATCACACCATATCCATGTTAAAGAAACTGTTTTATGCTATTCCTTATCATTTGCTCTTATTTTTAATTAAAGGGATCATGTGGTAATATTTTAAGTGCCAGAGGGTTTATATATATATATATATATATATATATATATATATATATATATATATATATATATATATATATATATACTGTAGCATAAAATTCATATGGAATGCATTTGGGACCTCTGTGGGGAAATGTCAAATAAAATCTATTTGCCCCAACTCCAACTTGACTTCTCACCACTCTGGGGTCAGAACCCACTCCCTTCTTCCTTCGAGGCTGCAGAAAATACATTGTTGACAAAGCTCTGCCACCTTTGACAGTTCCTACCATGGTTATTGCCTAGTACCCAATCTCCATCTTGGGACTGATGAGGTAGGAGAGTCAGAAGGTGAGTTAGAGAGAGAGACAGGGACAGTGGCCCTATGAAGGCTGACGCTTTTCTCACAGGAAAGGCTGAAATGAGGAAAGGGACAAACATCTGGGTATGGTAGTAAGGAAGATTGAAGGACCTGGGGACCTTGTGTAAAGCTTAATGTACAACACATTTGAGTCTAGCTGGGGTGATTTAAATCTTGTGACCCCCTTCTTATTTGCCACACTGACTTTGTGACATTGGGCAGGTTATGTAACCTTATAATGTCTCACTAACTTTTCGAGAGAACAGAGAAATAATTACGTAATGAATTCACATGTTCACGGCACTCTCGCTGGATAAGCACTCGGATGGATTCCTTGAAATAGTTCCTGTCTGTAGGTTGTCCTGAAGCTGTTCCTATTTTAATGTTAATCCCACTTCCCCAAGGAGAGCTGCCTAGTCTAGAGGTGACTTCATCTGAACCTTCCCATTTTAATTAGAAAAATAAAGGAGAGCCAGTGACTGGGTGTGGTAAGGGAGGTGGAGACAGAGGTCAGAGGATGAGGAAGGAGCAAGAGGTCTCAACTTGGAAGTCTAGAAAGACGAGCTAGATCCAGGTGGGCTTAATTGGCGTTAAATAGCTATGAACTTTAAGGATTTTATAGGTTTAATATCTCATATAGAAGGACAGTTTGTATCTCTGTCTATTTGATGTGATCTTGTTGTTTAGAGGGTTTGTGGATTGATAATTTAATATGTAAACTTGTATAAAAAGCTATCAGGCTATAGTGTCTGTGTTGGGTTTTGGAGTAAAGAAACACCCTTGGACTGATGCAGAAAACAGGTGGTGGAAAACCACCAGGAAAAAAAGTCTCAGGGACAAAGTTAGACCATGGGGATGGCAGAGGTGCACTTAGCCCCATACTAAAATTGGTCCCACAGAGTGAGACCTCAGGGCCAATAAAAAGATAAGCCTTACTTTATTATTTAATATTTTCTGCACACCTGTCTTAAAGGATGGGTTGTTTGTGTACAGATGAAAGAATGACCATATAATCTCACACAAGCTCCTCCAGGGTTGAACTTCAAAACGATTCTGTCACTTAATTTAATTGATTTGTCCAATCATAAACAATATCCCTCACCATTCCTCATCCGACCTCATCCTCGATGTCCTGATGGATGGAGGAGGATGGAGGACCTGAAAGGCTATGGAAAAGCACAGCTTCTTGGTTGGCTCTCCATGGCTCGCTCAGCCTGCCAGCTTACATCATTCTGCCCAGGAGTGCTACCACCCCCAGTGAGCAGGGCCTACCCACAACCATCATTAATCAAGAGAATGAACCATAAAAAAAAAAAAAAGAAAGTAAAACAAAGAAAGGAAAATGCACTGCAGACTTGTCTAGAAGCAGATTGAATGGGAGCATTTTCTCAGTTGAGGGTCGCTGTTTCCAAATGACTCTGGCTTGTATCAAGTTGACATAAAACTAACCAGGACAAATGTGTTTTCAAACAATAATAGTGAGAAGGAGGAGAAAGAGGAGGTGGAGGAGGGTCAGTAGTCCAGGCCATATGCTTGCTCCTTCCTGTTCTCTATGCTGCTACCCATCAAAGAATCTGGTGAAGTCACCTTTCAATGCACCCTCCAGACCTCTTTGCTTGCTCCATCTCAGGGAGATTCCTGAGCTCCTTCCTAAGTGTTCTTCCTAGACAGCAGCTCTTATTTGGTCCAGGGAGGAATAATGTCAGCCACTCTCCCGGGATGGGTGTTTCAAGGGCTCAAATGTCACACCAGCATTTCAGTTTGGAAGCAGGGGGTCAGGAATGCTGTGGCTGTGCTCAGTATCTCTTCGCTGCATTCCAGACTGTGCACTCTCCTAAGGGCACAGCTTGTGTTTCATTCATCTTTGCTTCTTTCCTAGTATCTGGCACAAAGCTTTGCTCAATAAAAGGACTGTTAAACTGGAAATAAATAGAGTAAAATGGAACTTAATGTTCTTGGGACCTCATGAATAGTTTAATTGCCTAACAGTGTGCTTATTCCTGAAGTCATTCTCTTTTTATTTGAGTAGCATTTATTTTTAATGTAGAAAAATTGTGAATATAAAAAATAATGCATACTCCAGATATAGCTACTGTTGCTACATCTGTTACATTTCATGTCCATGTCTTAGATACATTTTTCTTTCATAGATAAAATATCCTTTTCAGAATAATCGACATGTTTTTAACTGAATTTATCTCATGTTACTTACCTAGAAAAAACATTATGCATGTTATATCTAATTGTTTTATTATTCAATAACATTTACTTTAAATTTAACATACTGCACAGTTCCTTCATGAGCTGTGCTGGGATAAGGCTCATGGCTGATCTAAAACAGAAGAGGCAGACCACATGAGCTCTAGATCTCAAATGAAAAGAGAATATAATAGAATTATATTATATAATAGAATAGAATTTTAAATTTCCGTTTTATGGGTACTCATCAAAAATGTTTATTTTTGCTCTCTTGCTCTTTCCCCTCTTTTCCCTTTGTCCCTTCTCTTGCCGTTCCCCTCCCCCCTTCTCTCCATGTGTTCATGGCCGGCCTCTACTCCTCTCTTCTCTCTCTCTCTCTCTCTCTCTCTCTCTCTCTCTCTCTCTCTCTCTTATCCCCCTCTCTTGCTCCCTCTCTTTCTCTCTATAACTACTACTACTACTCCATTAGAACTTTATTGAAGGCATAATGGAATTTATCAAGATACACCTTGTGTCCAAAATTTAATATTTAAAGATACAAACTTGGTCCAAAGAAATCTAATTTAACATGAGGAAGATAGTTTCCTCTGTCAACAACAACATATGAAAACTATAATAAACCTGAGTGTGTGGCCCACATTTGTAATAACAGCACTGGAAGCAAGGATTCAGAGAGTTTCAGATCATCCTCCATTATTATGTAGGGAGTTTGAGGCCAGCCTGGACTATGGCAGACCTTACCTAAAAACATAAAATTAAAATACTCTGTGAGGAGCAGTATATTCTCTCAGCTATGATACAAGAACCAATCAAGTACCCACAGAGAAATATTTAACCTATATTTAATCACATGAAAGAAAATTTACGCAAAATGGTAGTATAGCCTGTAGCCTGTTTAATAATGAGACTAACTTTTATACATAAACATGTTACGTGTTCTGAAAATAATTTCCAAACATGTGATTCCGATCAAAATTGCTCATAGACTCATTCTGAAACTAAGCAAAAATAGCAAGTTATACAAGTAGTTGCTAGTTTATTTGTTTGTTTGTTTGTTTGTTTTTAAATAAGAAGCAGGTGGAAATTAGTCTGGACAGACAAACTGCCACAGCTACAGCATCATGTCATGGTGTGAAGTGTGACGAGTTGAAATAGACACAGAGAACATGAAGGGAAGTCCAGAGCAGAAGACGGGGAGCTGACCTGTCACCAGGTTAACGCTCGCTAAGGAATGTGAAAGAAGAATTATTAAGAAGATAAGACTGAATAAAATGGTCCATAGTAGGAAAAGCCCTATTTTTCCCCTCACACCATGGATAGTATGTGGATTAAAGCTAACCTGAAAGGGATGCCAGGAGGCTGATAGGGACATCCTTACAATCATGGAGTCTGAGGAGTTTCCTGAGTGCTGTGTCTCAGATGAGGGCCACATATACAATACCGGTGTGGGTAACACAAAAGGCCTAACAGATGAAACACAAGGGTGCGTCTTTACCAGCAGAGGCACCTACAGTGTCAGAAACCAGCATACAGCTGAATCTAGAATATTCTAATGTTCCTTGAAAATTAAAGATGTACCTGAGCAAAAATTAAAAATAGCCAACAGTGTTACTACTAAATGATTTCTAGAAAGTTAAACCTAAAGAACGTGTGGTTGAGCTTTAAGTCGACAGAGAACCCAGAATGCCCTCAGAGTACTTCACATACCTTAACCCCATTGTATCTGTGACAATTAGACACCAAGTCATGCCAACTGGATCCGTGTGGATAGGAAAAATAGATCTCCCATGTAACTCAAAAAGGCTACCCTGAAGAGCCATTTTAAACATGTGGAATGAAAGTACATGCCATTAAACCTTTAAAACTTACTCTTTCTTATAAATTCTATTTATTTATTTATTTATTCACTTATTCACTTTACATTTTAATATCAGATCCCCCTTTCCTCCCTGTACCTCCTCACACAGAACCTCCCTGCCCTGTCCCAATCTTCCCTTCCCTTCTCCTTTAAGAAGGGGAAGCCCCATGCAAGGTATCACACCTCCCTTCTCTACCTCTCCCTTCCTCACACATGTAGTCACTGCAGGACTAGCACACCCTCTCCCACTAAAGCCAAACAAGGCGTTTAGGGGAGCAAGATCCACGGGCAGGTAGGCAGCAGCTTCAGGGACAGTGTCTGCTCCTGTAAAACTCACTTTGCACTATGCATGCCCACGAAGAGGCGTAGTCAAGATGTTGATCCCAGCATTCAACATGGAAATGAGAAGTGAATGTACAGCCTGGTGCGCATCTTCCCAGACGGCTGGGTGACCGGACAAAGAGCTAAGAGAATTCACGGATTTGCCAGGAAACTGCTAGGGGGAATGGAGAATTTAAACACACAAATAGGCACTAGTGGAGAGGACTGAAGACTATAAGATAAAGCGTGTTCGGTATTTATGAAACTTTAGCACACATGTGTACATACAAAGGCAATTCCCCAGGGGACCATACATCATTCCATACACACATGAGAGTACTTATTCTGGAAAGGAGAGGCTCCAGGGGAGTTGAGCTCAGCTGGAAACTGATGGCAGGAAAAATAGAGTATTGAGACCAACGATAAGACAGACAGAAACTGCCATCAAGTCAGCACAGGATGATTGAATTTTAACAGAAAGATAGATAGATAGATAGATAGATAGATAGATAGATAGATAGATAGATAGATGATAGACAGACAGATAGATAGATAGATAGATAGGTAGGTAGGTAGGTAGGTAGGTAGGTAGATAGATAGATAGATAGATAGATAGATAGATAGATAGATAGATAGATGATAGATAGATAGATGATAGATAGATAGATAGATGATAGATAGATAGATAGATAGATAGATAGATAGATAGGTAAATATATATATATATAGATAGATGATATATAGATAGATGATAGATAATAGATAGATAGATAGGTAGATAGATAGATAGATAGATAGATAGATGATAGATAGATAAATAGATAGGTAGATAGATAGATAGATAGATAGATAGATAGATAGATAGATAGATACATAGATAGATAGCAAAGAGGACCATGGTCATCTTTGAAGTTCCTGTTCACTCTAACATTCTGGTTTTCTATGATACACGAGAGCCTTCTGTGCTGAGCATGCCTTGTGAGACCATTTATACTGTTTTCCGCAAATGGGATGAAGCCAAACACCTGGATATCCAGTAGATGTGGACAAAATGGGCTCGAGAGAGGTCAGTTTCACACTGTCTGTCAACAAGAACCAGAGAGAGGTGGGAAATCCACATCATCTGCGTCTGGCTATAAGCCCTGCC